>NC_060186.1:47371562-47706562 GCF_021184085.1 Oncorhynchus gorbuscha
TGACCAGAAAGCTAGCTACAGTTTGTTTTCTTCCTGTATTGAACACAGATCATCCCATCTTCAATTTGATCGATTATTTACGTAAAAAAATACCTAATGTTGTATTACAAAAGTAATGTTTTGGCAAAGTTTACAGGTAACATTTGAGATATTTTGTAGTCACGTTGAGCAAGTTGGAACCAGTGTTTTTCTGGATCAAACGCTTCAAATAAATCAACATTTTGGATATATATCGACGGAATGAATCGAACAAAAGGACCATTTGTGATGTTTATGGGACATATTGGAGTGCCAACAAAAGAAGCTCGTCAAAGGTAAGGCATTAATTATATTTTAATTTCTGCGTTTTGCGTCGTGCCTGCAGGGTTGAAATATCTGCTATCCTCAGATAATAGCATCGTTTGCTTTCGCCGAAAGGCCTTTTTGAAATCTGACATGATGGCGGGATTCACAACAAGTGTAGCTTTAATTTGCTATCTTGCATGTGTGATTTAATGAAAGTTTGATTTTTATAGTAATTGAATTGAATTTGGCGCTCTGCATTTTCCCTGGCTTTTGGCCAGGTGGGACGCTAGCATCCCACATATCCCAGAGAGGTTAATAAACACTTCATTTAATTCTACTACACTTTATATGACTGCCGACATTAGCAGAGTCTTTTTTAATACAACAAAGCACAGGGTAGCCAAGGCCAACTGTGCTGAAAATGACAACAGATCAATAAAAAAACAACCTTGTCTTGAATGCAACCATGTAATGTAGGCTTATGAAAAGGGGACACACAAATTGTGCAATATGATGCCATCTAGCATGGAGGAGGACATTATTGTCCAACAAAAACCTGTAGTGGCACTTACCCAATGATAATTTGTTGTCAACTTTATTCATAAGAGGAGGGAAAATGTACTGTATGGACATGACAGAAAATGACAATGCTTCAATGGAATAGGACAACCATGCTGTATTGACTAATTGGTTGCTCCTGCCCAACAATATATTCAATCTTTATATGACACTGAAACACCTGAATGAATGAAACACAACCAATCAATCAAGAGCCCTGATAATATAGGTGACCTGAAGAAGTGATACTGAAACATCAGGTGTGCTTTTAATTTGTTCATGTTCTGTTGGTTCACCAGCTGACCTCTATCAAGACACCCATGTCGACTGGATTCCCACTGTGAAAGTCAGCAATCCTGCAGCAGCATCAGTCTCTACTTCTACTTCATCCTTTTCCAGATATGAAATGAGACATCCCTCAGTTAGACAAAACGGTTGTCAATCTGAATGATTCTGGTGTGCCATTTGAGTAAAGAGGACCTTCGTCATGTTAAAAGTGTGCCCTTAATTAAACCGTATGAATATATAAAATGTAATTTGGAACATGTAAAAAACTATTGTTTAAAATATTATAAACATACTTTACTTTAATCATGAGCTGAATTGTTACATGAACATTTTGTATGTGCCATTTCTGCTTTGCCTTTCCTCATTTAATATCATGGATTTCTTATAGCCTAACCAGTCTTTATTTATTTTACAATTTGAATACATTTAGAATAGACAACGTAATTGTTGTGGTAGTCTTAGGCAAGCCATCTTCATTTTGAAAGTGGCACTTCCATGTGCCACTCAGACCTGGGAGAAAAGTACAGTATCTGGCATTGAACTTAGTAGTAGTAGTAGTAGTAGTGTGTATGTTTTATGCTAAGAATCGTGTCATCTCTTGCTTCCAGACATTTCACTACCTAGATTACGTGGATTGGATTTGCACTAAACATTTTCATGTCAGCACAAGGTATGTACAACATCTAGTAAAATGATAAGCCTTATATACATTGTCTACTGGTATAGTTTTTAAATTGAGAACATAAACCTCAACAACACGTTAAAAGTTTGGGTTAAGCTATTCTCTGCAAATCAAATCAAATACAATTTTTATTGGTCATGTAAGGGGTGCGTACTGCGGCACAGAAGTCAGGCGCAGGAGTGAAAAACACTGTTACAGCAGCGCAGTTTAATAATAAAAATCGAACAGAACAATCAATACAATGGGTACAAAACTCGTCGCACTCCAGAATAACGTGCACAAGCACTTACAATTACGGACATGACATGGGGGGAACAGAGGGTTAAATACACAACATGTAATGATGGAATTGACGCCGACCGCCAAACACCGCCCGACCAAGGAGAGGAACCAACTTCGGCTGAAGTCGTGACAGGTCACATACACATGTTTAGCAAATGTTGATGCGATGGTAGCGAAATGCCTGTGCTTCTAGTTCCGACAGTGCAGTAATTTCTAACAGGTAATCTAACAGTTCCACAACAACTACCTTATACACATAAGTGTAAAGGGATGAATAAGAATATGTACATATAAATGTATGGATGAGCGATGGCTGTGCGGCATAGGCAAGATGCAGTAGATGGTATAAAGTACAGTATATACATACAGTATAGGATGAGTAATGTAGGGTATGTAATCATTATCTAAAGTGGTATTGTTTAAAGTGACTAGTGATACATTTATTACATCCAATTATTGATTATTAAAGTGGCTAGAGATTTGAGTCAGTATGTTGGCAGCAGTCACTCAATGTTATGGCTGGGGGCAGTATTGAGTAGCTTGGATGAATAAGGTGCCCAGAGGTGCCCAGAGTAAACTGCCTGCTACCTAGTCCCAGAAGCTAATATATGCATATTAGTAGTATGTTTTCTTTGCAGGCCGTGTCAGTGGCACTGTATTGTCCTCAAAGCGGGCAAAAAAGTTATTTAGTCTGCCTGGGAGCAAGACATCCTGGTCCGTGACTGGGCTGGTTTTCTTCTTGTAGTCCGTGATTGACTGTAGACCCTGCCACATGCCACTTGTGTCTTAGCCGTTGAATTGAGATTCTACTTTGTCTCTGTACTGACGCTTAGCTTGTTTGATAGCCTTGCGGAGGGAATAGCTGCACTGTTTGTGTTCGGTCATGTTACCAGTCACCTTGCCCTGATTAAAAGCAGTGGTTCGCGCTTTCAGTTTCACGCGAATGCTGCCATCAATCCATGGTTTCTGGTTAGGGAATGTTTTAATCGTTGCTATGGGAACGACATCTTCAACGCACGTTCTAATGAACTCGCACACCGAATCAGCGTATTCGTCAATGTTGTTATCTGACGCAGTACGAAACATATCCCAGTCCACGTAATGAAAGCAGTCTTGGAGTGTGGAGTCAGCTTGGTCGGACCAGCGTTGGACAGACCTCAGCGTGGGAGCTTATTTTTTTAGTTTCTGTCTGTAGGCAGGTATCAACAAAATGGAGTCGTGGTCAGCTTTTCCGAAAGGAGGGCGGGGCAGGGCCTTATATTCATCGCGGAAGTTAGAGTAACAATGATCCAAGGTTTTTCCACCCTGGTTGCGCAATCGATATGCTGATAAAATTTAGGAGTCTTGTTTTCAGATTAGCCTTGTTAAAATCCCCAGCTACAATGAATGCAGCCTCCGGATAAATGGATTCCAGTTTGCAAAGAGTCAAATAAAGTTCATTCAGAGCCATCGATGTGTTTGCTTGGGGGGGGTATATACGGCTGTGATTATAATCGAAGAGAATTCTCTTGGTAGATAATGTGGTCGACATTTGATTGTGAGGAATTCTAAATCAGGTGAACAGAAGGATTTGAGTTCCTGTATGTTTCTTTCATCACAACATGTCTCGTTAGCAATAAGGCATACCCCCGCCCCTCTTCTTACCAGAAAGATGTTTGTTTCTGTTCGCGCACCCCGCTAACTAGCTAGCCATTTCACATCGGTTACACGAGCCTAATCTCGGGATCTTGGGATAGGCTTGAAGTCATAAACAGCTGCTGGCAAACGCACAAAAGTTCCGTATTTTATCTAACGGGTGGCATCCATAAGTCTAGATATTCCTGTTACATTGCACACCCTTCAATGTTATGTCATAATTACATAAAATTCTGGCAAATTAGGCGGCCCAAACTGTTGCATATACACTGACTCTGCGTGCAATGAACACAAGAGAAGTGACACAATTTCACTTGGTTAATATTGCCTGCTAACCTGGATTACCTTTAGCTAAATATGCAGGTTTAAACATATATACTTCTGTGTATTGATTTTAAGAAAGGCATTGATGTTTATGGTTACGTACACATTGCAGCAACGATACGCACTGCATCGGTTATATGCAACGCAGGACACGCTAGATAAACTAGTAATATCATCAACCATGTGTAGTTAACTAGGGATTATGATTGATTGATTGTTTTTTACAAGATAAGTTTATTGCTAGCTAGCATCTTACCTTGGCTTACAGCATTCGCATAACAGGCAGTCTCCTCGTGGAGTGCAATGAGAGGCAGGTGGTTAGAGTGTTGGACTAGTTAACTGTAAGGTTGCAAGATTGAATCCCCCGAGCTGACAAGGTGAAAATCTGTCTTTCTGCCACTGAACGAGTCAGTTAACCCACCGTTCCTAGGCCGTCATTGAAAATAAGAATGTGTTCTTAACTGACTTGCCTAGTTAAATAAAGATTAAATAAAGGTGTACAAAAATAATAATAATAAAATAAAAAAATCGGCCAAATCGGTGTCCAAAAATCCTGATTTCCAGTTGTTATGAAAACTTGGAATCGGCCCTAATTAATCGGCCATTCCGATTAATCGGTCGACCTCTACTCTCCAGAGATGTTCGAATAGGTTCAAGTCTGGGCTTTGGATGGGCCACTCAAGGACATTCAGAGACTTGTCCCAAGACTTGTCCCAAGTCATAACTCATGGTACAATCAACGATCATCATACACCATCCTGAATTTATATGGTGCCAATATTGACAGTCCTCAAGTTTTCCATTTAATCTTGAAGCATTTACAAGATTTTCACAACTCCAGGGGCCTGATTTACAAAACCTTCTTAAGAAGACTTCTTAGGGCTAGGGTCTATTTTCTTGAATTTCCGCCTGACTGATGTGCCCAAAGTACACTGAATATTACTCAGGCCCAGAAGCCTGGATATGCATATCATTGGTACCATTGGATAGAAAACACTTTGAAGTTTGTATAAATGTTAAAATAATGTAGGGGACTATAACACAATTGATATGGTAGGCAAAAATCCAAAGAAAAACCAACCATCCTTAAGAAAGATATTTACGAAGTTCCTAAGAAAACTACGAATTCTTAAGAACATTTTGAAGAATTGCATTTATCCTTAAGAAACTTCTAATGTTTTTTCGTAAGTAATGTTTTGTGAATCCGGCCCCATAATTTTATTTGGTTCACTTGAGTAAATTTCTATAAAAGTATCTTTACTTTTACTCATGTATGAAAATTGAGTACTTTTTTCCACCACTGCATTCAACCAGTGCTTCAGGAACCATTAAAGGCTACATAGAAGAACAAAGTACGGTATTTCAATCCGAACGAGAGCGACTATACCTATTTCTCACCCCATCATGAAATGTATTCCCTTATAGACCTTTTCATCTGAAATGCATCATTGCTATCCCAAATTTCCAACTCAAAGATTAATTTGATCAGCACCTCCGATAACAAATTGATCAGCCCTGCCTTAACCATCAACCCCAGACGACGTCGTCCTCACATCTATCAGATCCCAAATTCGATGGGTACAGTATTTTAATAAGGAATGGAACAAATTCATTAAGCTCAATAGCACATCTGACTGTACACCGCTGCTACTGGGAAACTGTCATGTTTTGTCATTGATTATCATGTCTTGTCCCTGTGCTTCCCCTTCTATTCGTTTCCCTCTGCTGGTCTTATTAGGTTCTTTCCCTCTTTCTATCCCTCTCTCTCCCCCTCCCTCTCTCACTCTCTCGCTCTCTCTTCTCTCTATCGTTCCGTTCCTGCTCCCAGCTGTTCCTATTCCCCTAATGAATCATTTAGTCTTCCCACACCTGTTCCCGATCCTTTTCCCTGATTAGAGTCCCTATTTCTCTCCTTGTTTTCCGTACCTGCCCTGTCGGATCCTTGTCTATATTCACCGTGCTGTGTCTATGTTTTGCCCTGTCGTGTCGTGTTTCCCTCAGATGCTGCGTGGTGAGCAGGTGTCTGAGTCTGCTAGGTTCAAGTGCCTTCCCGAGGCAACCTGCAGTTCTTGATCAAGTCTCCAGTCTGTTCTCGTCTTTACGAGTAGTATTATGCCTTTTGTTTTGTTAAGTATCTTACTGGATTAAAAACTCTGTTTTCGCCAAGTCGCTTTTGGGTCCTCATTCACCTGCATAACAGAAGGATCCGACCAAGGAATGGACCCAGCGACTACAGAGGCTCGTAACACTGCCGTCAAGATCCAAGGAGCCATGCTCGGCAGACACGAGCAGGAATTGTCTGCTGCTCGCCATGCCGTGGAGAACCTGGCCGCTCAGGTTTCCGACCTCTCTGGACAGTTCCAGAGTCTTCGTCTCGTGCCACCTGTTACTTCCTGGCCTGCCGAGCCTCCGGAACCTAGGGTTAATAACCCACCTTGCTACTCCGGGCAGCCCACGGAGTGCCGCTCCTTTCTCACCCAGTGTGATATTGTGTTCTCTCTCCAACCCAACACATACTCTAGCGAGAGAGCTTGGGTTGCTTACGTCATTTCACTCCTTACTGGCCGGGCTCGAGAGTGGGGCACAGCTATCTGGGAGGCAAGGGCTGATTGTTCTAACAATTACCAGAACTTTAAAGAGGAGATGATTCGGGTTTTTGACCGTTCAGTTTTTGGTGGGGAGGCTTCTAGGGCCCTGGCTTCCCTATGCCAAGGTGATCGATCCATAACGGATTACTCTATAGAGTTTCGTACTCTTGCTGCCTCTAGTGACTGGAACGAGCCGGCGCTGCTCGCTCGTTTTCTGGAGGGACTCCACACAGTGGTCAAAGATGAGATTCTCTCTCGGGAGGTTCCTTCCAGTGTGGACTCTTTGATTGCTCTCGCCATCCGCATAGAACGACGGGTAGATCTTCATCACCAAGCTCGTGGAAGAGAGCTCGCGTCAACGGTGTTTCCCTGCTCCGCATCGCAACCATCTCCCTCCTCTGGCTCAGAGACTGAGCCCATGCAGCTGGGAGGTATGCGCATCTCTACCAAGGAGAGGGAACGGAGGATCACCAACCGCCTGTGCCTCTATTGCGGATTTGATGGACATTTTGTCAATTCATGTCCAGTAAAAGGCCAGAGCTCATCAGTAAGCGGAGGGCTACTGGTGAGCGCTACTACTCAGGTCTCTTCATCTAGATCATGTACTACTATGTCGGTCCATCTACGCTGGACCGGTTCGGGTGCTACATGCAGTGCCTTGATTGACTCTGGGGCTGAGGGTTGTTTCATGGACGAAGCATGGGTTCGGAAACATAACATTCCTTTCAGACAGTTAGACAAGCCTACGCCCATGTTTGCCTTAGATGGTAGTCATCTTCCCAGTATCAGATTTGAGACACTACCTTTAACTCTCACAGTATCTGGTAACCACAGTGAGACTATTTCTTTTTTGATTTTTCGTTCACCTTTTACACCTGTTGTTTTGGGTCATCCCTGGCTAGTATGTCATAATCCTTCTATTAATTGGTCTTGTAATTCTATCCTATCCTGGAACGTATCTTGTCATGTGAAGTGTTTAATGTCTGCCATCCCTCCCATTTCTTCTGTCCCCACTTCTCAGGAGGAACCTGGCGATTTGACAGGAGTGCCGGAGGAATATCATGATCTGCGCACGGTCTTCAGTCGGTCCCGAGCCAACTCCCTTCCTCCTCACCGGTCGTATGATTGTAGTATTGATCTTCTTCCGGGGACCACTCCTCCTCGGGGTAGACTATACTCTCTGTCGGCTCCCGAACGTAAGGCTCTCGAGGATTATTTATCTGTGTCTCTTGACGCCGGTACCATAGTGCCTTCTTCCTCTCCGGCCGGGGCGGGGTTCTTTTTGTTAAGAAGAAGGACGGTACTCTGCGCCCCTGCGTGGATTATCGAGGGCTGAATGACATAACGGTTAAGAATCATTATCCGCTTCCCCTTATGTCATCAGCCTTCGAGATTCTGCAGGGAGCCAGGTGCTTTACTAAGTTGGACCTTCGTAACGCTTACCATCTCGTGCGCATCAGAGAGGGGGACGAGTGGAAAACGGCGTTTAACACTCCGTTAGGGCATTTTGAGTACCGGGTTCTGCCGTTTGGTCTCGCCAATGCGCCAGCTGTTTTTCAGGCATTAGTTAATGATGTTCTGAGAGACATGCTGAACATCTTTGTTTTTGTCTATCTTGACGATATCCTGATTTTTTCACCGTCACTCGAGATTCATGTTCAGCACGTTCGACGTGTTCTACAGCGCCTTTTAGAGAATTGTCTCTACGTAAAGGCTGAGAAGTGCTCTTTCATGTCTCCTCCGTTACTTTTCTCGGTTCCGTTATTTCCGCTGAAGGCATTCAGATGGATTCCGCTAAGGTCCAAGCTGTCAGTGATTGGCCCGTTCCAAGGTCACGTGTCGAGTTGCAGCGCTTTTTAGGTTTCGCTAATTTCTATCGGCGTTTCATTCGTAATTTCGGTCAAGTTGCTGCCCTCTCACAGCTCTTACTTCTGTCAAGACGTGTTTTAAGTGGTCCGGTCCCGCCCAGGAGCTTTTGATCTTCTAAAGGAACGTTTTACGTCCGCTCCTATCCTCGTTACTCCTGACGTCACTAGACAATTCATTGTCGAGGTTGACGCTTCAGAGGTAGGCGTGGGAGCCATTCTTTCCCAGCGCTTCCAGTCTGACGATAAGGTTCATCCTTGCGCTTATTTTTCTCATCGCCTGTCGCCATCTGAGCGCAACTATGATGTGGGTAACCGTGAACTGCTCGCCATCCGCTTAGCCCTAGGCGAATGGCGACAGTGGTTGGAGGGGGCGACCGTTCCTTTTGTCGTTTGGACAGACCATAAGAACCTTGAGTACATCCGTTCTGCCAAACGACTTAATGCCCGTCAAGCTCGTTGGGCGTTGTTTTTTGCTCGTTTCGAGTTTGTGATTTCTTACCGTCCGGGTAGCAAAAACACCAAGCCTGATGCCTTATCCCGTCTGTTTAGTTCTTCTGTGGCTTCTACTGATCCCGAGGGGATTCTTCCTTATGGGCGTGTTGTCGGGTTAACAGTCTGGGGAATTGAAAGACAGGTTAAGCAAGCACTCACGCACACTGCGTCGCCGCGCTTGTCCTAGTAACCTCCTTTTCGTTCCTGTTTCCACTCGTCTGGCTGTTCTTCAGTGGGCTCACTCTGCCAAGTTAGCTGGTCATCCCGGTGTTCGAGGCACTCTTGCGTCTATTCGCCAGCGCTTTTGGTGGCCGACTCAGGAGCGTGACACGCGCCGTTTCGTGGCTGCTTGTTCGGACTGCGCGCAGACTAAGTCGGGTAACTCTCCTCCTGCCGGTCGTCTCAGACCGCTCCCCATTCCTTCTCGACCATGGTCTCACATCGCCCTAGACTTCATTACCGGTCTGCCTTTGTCTGCGGGGAAGACTGTGATTCTTACGGTTGTCGATAGGTTCTCTAAGGCGGCACATTTCATTCCCCTCGCTAAACTTCCTTCCGCTAAGGAGACGGCACAAATCATCATCGAGAATGTGTTCAGAATTCATGGCCTCCCGTTAGACGCCGTTTCAGACAGAGGTCCGCAATTCACGTCACAGTTTTGGAGGGAGTTCTGTCGTTTGATTGGTGCGTCCGTCAGTCTCTCTTCCGGGTTTCATCCCCAGTCTAACGGTCAAGCAGAGAGGGCCAATCAGACGATTGGTCGCATACTACGCAGCCTTTCTTTCAGAAACCCTGCGTCTTGGGCAGAACAGCTCCCCTGGGCAGAATACGCTCACAACTCGCTTCCTTCGTCTGCTACCGGGTTATCTCCGTTTCAGAATAGTCTGGGTTACCAGCCTCCTCTGTTCTCATCCCAGCTTGCCGAGTCCAGCGTTCCCTCCGCTCAAGCGTTTGTCCAACGTTGTGAGCGCATCTGGAGGAGGGTGAGGTCTGCACTTTGCCGTTACAGGGCACAGACTGTGAGAGCCGCCAATAAACGCAGGATTAAGAGTCCAAGGTATTGTTGCGGCCAGAGAGTGTGGCTTTCCACTCGCAACCTTCCTCTTACGACAGCTTCTCGTAAGTTGACTCCGCGGTTCATTGGTCCGTTCCGTGTCTCCCAGGTCGTCAATCCTGTCGCTGTGCGACTGCTTCTTCCGCGACATCTTCGTCGCGTCCATCCTGTCTTCCATGTCTCCTGTGTCAAGCCCTTTCTTCGCACCCCGTTCGTCTTCCCTCCCCCTCCCGTCCTTGTCGAGAGCGCACCTATTTACAAGGTACGTAAGATCATGGACATGCGTTCTCGGGGACGGGGTCACCAATACTTAGTGGATTGGGAGGGTTACGGTCCTGAGGAGAGGAGTTGGGTTCCGTCTTGGGACGTGCTGGACCGTTCGCTTATTGATGATTTCCTCCGTTGCCGCCAGGGTTCCTCCTCGAGTGCGCCAGGAGGCGCTCGGTGAGTGGGGGGGTACTGTCATGTTTTGTCATTGATTATCATGTCTTGTCCCTGTGCTTCCCCTTCTATTCGTTTCCCTCTGCTGGTCTTATTAGGTTCTTTCCCTCTTTCTATCCCTCTCTCTCCCCCTCCCTCTCTCACTCTCTCGCTCTCTCTTCTCTCTATCGTTCCGTTCCTGCTCCCAGCTGTTCCTATTCCCCTAATGAATCATTTAGTCTTCCCACACCTGTTCCCGATCCTTTTCCCTGATTAGAGTCCCTATTTCTCTCCTTGTTTTCCGTACCTGCCCTGTCGGATCCTTGTCTATATTCACCGTGCTGTGTCTATGTTTTGCCCTGTCGTGTCGTGTTTCCCTCAGATGCTGCGTGGTGAGCAGGTGTCTGAGTCTGCTAGGTTCAAGTGCCTTCCCGAGGCAACCTGCAGTTCTTGATCAAGTCTCCAGTCTGTTCTCGTCTTTACGAGTAGTATTATGCCTTTTGTTTTGTTAAGTATCTTACTGGATTAAAAACTCTGTTTTCGCCAAGTCGCTTTTGGGTCCTCATTCACCTGCATAACAGAAACGACAAAAGTTGTACTTAGATAAAAAATTCTCATTCTGCTGTCAGGGTGGCTGATCTCAGACAATTCCTCATGTGAAGAAGCTGGATGTGGAGGTATGTGGTTACATGTGGTCTGCGGTTGTGAGGCCGGTTGGACATACTAATTATATAAAACAATGATGTGGAGACGGTTATGGTAGAGAAATGAACATTAAATTCTCTGAATCTCTTTGGTGGACATTCCTAGAGTTAGCATGCCAATTCTACGCTGCCTCAATACTTGAGACATCTGTGACATTGTGTTGTCCCCATCACAAGGTGCACCTGTGTAACGATTATGCTGTTTAATAAGCTTCTTGATATGACACACCTTTCAGGTGGATGAATTATCTTGGCAAAGGAGAAATGCTCACTAACAGGGATGTAAACATATTTGATAGAAATAAGCTTTTAGTGCAAATGGAAAATGTTGGGGATTTTTTATTTCAGCTCGTGAAATATGGGACACTTCATATGTCACGTTTATATTTTTGTTCAGTATGATTTCTAATCTGTTCAAATTACTAAAAAGGACCCGACAAGGCTGTCCATTATCTTCACTTCTGTTAGCTAAAACAGCCATAGGAGTCCGATCCACAAACATAACTCACAACATAAGTCTCTATGCTGATGATATTCTGATGTTTGTACAAGAATCTGATCGATCATTAGAACACTTGCTCTCGACAATCGACGCATTCGGTAGTATATCAAGATATAAGTTTCTCATAAGAAGCGATTGGAAAAATGGCTACTTGTGTACTTTACGCAAGATTTTCTGTGGGAGCCATCATTTGACCTCTTGCCAAATGTGGTCCCTTACGGCTATTCTTCAACATAAATGCATGACAAGACGTCACAATGCTGTAGACACCTTGGGGAATATGTAGAAAACGTAAGCTCATTCGTAGCTCATTCACAGCCATATAAGGAGTCATTGGCATGAGGCGGTTTCAAAAAATGCGGCACTTCCTGATTGGATTTTTATCTGGGTTTCTACTGTAACATCAGTTCCGTTGCACTCACAGACAATATATTTGCAGTTTTGGAAACGTCAGAGTGTTTTCTATCCAAAGCTGTCAATTATATGCATCTTCTAGCATCTTTTCGTGACAAAATATATTGTTTAAAACGGGAACGTTCTGTGAAATGAAAATACTGCCCCTAGAGTCGCAACAGGTTAAATAAATAAATAAAATAATAATAATTGGGAGTCTTTAGCCAAAACGTTCCCTTCAGATGTTATCTCAAGGCATACAATATCTCAGGAGTAGCCCCCCCAAGTGGCGCAGTGGTAAGGCATTGGCATTGGTCTAAGGCATTGCAGTGCTAGAGGCATCAATACAGACCTGAGTTCAATCCTGGGCTGTATTACAACCTGATATGATCAGGAGTCCCATAGGAAAGTGCACAATTGGCCTCAGCCACCTTCCTGGATTGATATAGAAGACTTCTGTGTGAAACCTTATATTTCACAATCTGTTTAAAAAACTGCCCTTTTCCTGTGGTAGAATTATTGTAATCAAAAGGAGAGACCAATCGATTTAAAAAAAACAATCAAACTTTATTATTTAATTACTTCAGGAATGGAGCTGGTCGGTAATCACCCCTGAAGGTGATCACTGAGAACTCAATGAGCTGGTTTGAGCCACAGAATGTTATAGCAAAGTCAGTCCTCCTTCAGTTTACATGACACACAACAGATGTATGGAATGGGTCACAAGGTTAAGATTTGTATGAAAGATACTTAGAATTCACAGCAGACAGTATATGCTGTAAAAACCGTTCTCATTGTGTAGAGACCAGTGTCTATCCCCCCCAACTCCATACTGGAGCCATCTCCCCCTGGTACCCCAGTACTGAAACATTATCTCCTGCTCTGGAATGTGGTATCCCCAAAGACATCCTGTCGGTGTTCTCTCCCAGAGGCCCACTTTCAGTTCACACAGACACAATAGAGAGTTATAAGAACCTTCTATTCTGTTGCATAAAACAACCATTTGATGCAATAAAAGTATTATAACAATCCATGTCATTTCCACCATATTCCAATCCCTTAACCTTATACACTGGAAGCATGGACAAAAGCCCACAAAGAAACGATGAACTCTCATATTTGGTCCAATCCCGTTTTTCAAATTTACTCAATGGAAAAATAAAATAATTATGTACATCTACCAGTTACTTGATAAAGGACAGTTCATTCCAATTAAGGAGTTACATGAAATGTATAATTTGAATAGCTCCTCAAGTTTCCAATAGCTACTGATTAAACAGCTACAGTACTGAAGTCTAAATTGCAATTTGATCCAAAGCAACGTATCTCAAGTCAATTTCTCTTAGACAGCCGAAGTTCAAGAAGTATTACTTACAAAATGTATAAAAAATTGTGATACTCTATCCTTCCAAGAGAAATGGACCAACGATCTGGACATCTCCCTTGACAGAGAAGCCCAGAAGAATGTACTTAACAGCACCCATAGCACCTTGTGTAATACGGAAATAAATCGTATCCAGTACAAAATACTAGACCAATAGAACTGTCCCTGATGGGGCTTGTTGATTCGGTTCTGTGTCCATTCTGCCAAAAAGACCTTCCCGACACTCACCTCCATGCATTCTGGTCTCTTGTCTCATCATTGAGAGTTACTGGAAAAAGGTTTGGAGCATTCTCTCAGTCATCCTCGATATTCCCATTCCTGCATCTGATCATCACTATGTATACACTATCTTGATGATGACTACCCCTTTGTTTCTTCTCTCTCCAATGACAAACAGCAGTTCCGATTGATTTCATTAACAGTCACCAAAAAAGCGATATGTTAAGCTGGAAAAGCAGACCCAATGTTTCAACTATACGCTGGCTTACTGTCTGACCTGGTCTCCCTGGAGAAATACGCCATCAAACGGAGTAACAAACTGAAGGACTTTAATCCTTAAGAGTCTAGTGATGCACCTGAGTGTCAAGCTAAGTAACGTAATACAAAAATCCCCATCAAAATCCATCAATTTAAGCTAGAGATACTGGTTTTAAAAAATGATGAAAGTATAGAGGTAGTTTTGTGACCAAAAAACTAAAATATCTCCTATATATCTGACAGACATTTCAAAACCTTATTCCTTGATACATTTTTTTGACTGTTTTGCCATTTATGAATGTGTTGTTCAATGTGTTTCTATGTGCTATAGTAGTAAGGCCAAATTCTATATTGATATACCTACAGGGGTCCTAACATGTAAAATCAAATAGCTAAATGATCCATGGTGTGACCATCTTAAAACAATTCCATATGTTAGCTTAGTAGAACCCTTTAATGTTTCCTAATGTTTTGTACACCTAATGTTTTGTACACAGTGTATACAGTACTGGTCTTTCCATGACATAGACTGACGTGGTGAATCCAGGTGAAAGCTATGATCTCTTATTGATGTCACTTGTTAAATCCACTTCAGCCAGTGGAGATGAATGGGAGGAGAGAGGTTAAATAAGGATTTTTAAGCCTTGAGACAATTGAGACAATTGAGACATGGATTGTGTATGTGTGCCATTCAGAAGGTGAATGGGCAAGGCTAAATATTTAAGTGCTTTTGAACGGGGTGCCAAGAACACCCGTTTGTGTCAAGATCTGAAACGCTGCTGGATTTTTAACACTCAACAGTTTCCCATGTGTATCCACCACCCAAATGACATCCAGCCAACTTGACACAACTGTGGGAAGCATTGGAGTCAACATGGGCCAGCATTCCTGTGGAACGCTTTCGACACCTTGTAGAGTCTATGCCGCGGTGAATTGAGGCTGTTCTGTTCAAATAATGTCGTCTAAAAACTGTCTCATGAAATTCTTTCCTATAATTGCTATGACACGGAGGCCCTTGCATTCATGTTGTAGGCTCACAGATCCATGATCAGAGAGTGAGTCACTCTCACAGTTTCATAATGTACGTCACAGAGAGAGCCATCTTCCCCTTCACTGGCGTATGCCAAGTGCATGATACTAACTCTATTTACACACTGCCTGTCGTCTTTTCATTGGACTGCAGACAACATTTTAAAAGTGTTTGATGCCAATTTAAACCACAGGCTTATCTTGACTGTGGGATATTGTAATATAGATAGTCTTTGTGTTCTCTAGAAAGCTCTGATTTAAGGTAAAGTGCCCACAGGGCCTGTAAAACTCTTTAATCACAGCTTCTGCTTCCTTTCCCTATTATATTCCATAGTTCTTTTTTAGATGGCAAGTGTATTATTTCAAACTATGGCTACCTTCTTGAAGACTTTATACATTTCTATTAGAGTAGAATATCTCAGGATCATTGTTCATTTTGAGTGACTTATTATTAATTTGAAGAGAGAATTGTTTTCGCTCTTTCAGCAGGTCAGATCTATTGGCAAATTATTATTATTATTATTTTTTAAACCTTTATTTAACCAGGCAAGTCAGTTAAGAACACATTCTTATTTTCAATGACGGCCTGGGAACAGTGGGTTAACTGCCTGTTCAGGGGCAGAACGACAGATTTGTACCTTTTTTATCAAAATGCGTTTTTGGACAGAAATGCCTTCTGGAACATGTGAACTTTCATGTGCCTTAATAACAAACTTGTATGCCATCTTTAAATACGAATACAATTATTAAATTACGAACACAGTTGGTTTAGCCACAGAAAAAGAAAGGATCCTTCCCGCTAGCCATGATTGGCTGAGATAATGGTTGGGCTGGACATGCCGAGAGATGAGTTCGGATTGGTCTGCCATGTAGCGCGCTTCTGTCTATAACTTGAGCTGGTCAATATGTGTGGGTAATCCTTACTAACGCGGCTTTTTATTTCAGATTTCAAAATGCCATTCTTCAGTGAAGTTATTGCAGCACTACACAGTTATATTCACAATTCTGAATTATGAACATTGTCTTCCTGATAATCAATGACAGTGCTCTTAGTGTTCATTTTCAGTTGTTTTAATCAGCGCTAGATATAGTACTGTACTATGAAGGGAAAGGCTTTAGTATTGATGTATATTGATCTCTATCAAGACATACACAAGTGTATATTTACCCAATTGAGCTTTAATAGCACCTTAGTGCTCAGGCTAGGGGATCTAATATGAAACCTTGCCCCGGCCCAATTTTGTGAAAGTCCTTATACACAAGATAAGGAACTCAAAGGCAGGATCACTCGTAAATGCCAGCGACTATCTGCAGTCTTCCTCACACACACACACACACACACACACACACACACACACACACACACACACACACACACACACACACACACACACACACACACACACACACACACACACACACACACACACACACACACACACACACACACACACACACACACACACACACACACACACTTCTGTGCAGTCTCGTGAGCAGCATGCTACCAATGTGTGCTTCTCAAGGCCCTTTCCCAAGGGTTGTGTGAATAATTGGTAAATATTTTACTTGATGTTGGGGCTAGCCGACTTCAATTGGGCTGCGTCACAGAGAAATGAATCAAAGTCGGACGACCAACAGTGACGTGAGTCACTTGAAGTGAGGTAAATTCCTGACAGGGATCTGGAGTACTTTGTGTTTGCTTGTAATTGAGAGTGAATAGGGAGGATGACAACACAGAGGAGGAGGAGGAGTGTAGTGGGGGGACCTTGTGGTATTTCAAGATACGCCCAGGCAATTACAAAAAGTCATTTAAATGCTAAAAAGTTCAATGAGAAAGTGAAATAGAAGCAAGCGGAGTCAACCTACCACATAATGCCCGTGATCAAATGGAAGAAAGGACTCAAGAGTTACACTCAGAGCAAACAAAAAATGTTCAGATGTTTAGACATGTATCTTCAAAGGGTGTTGACACTGGTTGTTCTAACTGAATGCATCTGTTGAATTAGTAATGGGGAGAAGTCATGCAGCAGTTATTGACAGCCTTTATTAATGTGGCGAGACTGGAAACACACACCACATTGCCAAACGTATATGGACACCTCTACAAATGAGTGGATTTGGCTATTTCAGTCACACCCGTCGGGTGTTTAACATCGAGCAAAACGCCATGAAATCTCCATAAACAAACAGTAGAATGGCCATCTTGAAGAGCGCAGTGACTTTCAACGTGGCATTGTCATAGAATGACACCTTTCCAACAAGTTAGTTTGTCAAAATTCTGCCCTGCTCGAGCTGCCCCGGTCAACTGTAAGTGCTGTTATTGTGAAGTGGAACTGCCTACGAGCAACAACGGCTCAGCCGCAAAGTGGTAGGCCACACAAGTGCACAGAACGGGACCGCCGCATGCTGAAGAGTGTGGGGTGTAAAAATCATCTGTCCTCATTTGCAACACTCACTATTGAGTTCCAAACAGCCTCTGGAAGCAATGTCAGCATAAGAACTGTTCGTTAAGGAGCTTCATGAAAAGGATTTCCAAGGCTGAGCAGCTGCTCAAAAGCTTAAAATCAACATACGCAATGCCAAGCGTGTTGGCTGGACTGGTGTAAAGCTCGCTGCCATTGGACTTGACGTTTCACGCTTCACCATCTGGCAGTCTGACGAACAAATCTAGGTTTGGCTCATTCCAAGAGAACGCTACCTGCCCCAATAAATAGTGCCAACTGTAAAGTTTGGCGGAGGAGGAATAATGTTCTGAGGTTGTTTTTCATGGTTCGAGCTAGGCCCTATAGTTCCAGTGAAGGGAAATCTTAACGCTACAGCATACAATGACATTCTAAACGATTCTGTGCTTCCAACTTTGTGGCAACAGTTTGGAGAAGGCACTTTCATGTTTCAGAATGACAATGCTCCAGTGCTTAAAGCGTGGTCTGTACAGAAATGTTTTTTTTTTTCGGGATAGGTGTGGAAGAACTTGACTGGCCTGCACAGAGCACTGACCTCAACCCCATTGAACACTTTTGGGATGAATTGGAATGCGTACTGCGAGCCAGGCCTAATCGCCCAACATCCGTGCCAGACCTCAATAATGCTCTTGTAGCTGAATGAAGCAATTGCCGGCAGCAATGTTCCAACATCTAGCTGAAAGCCTTCCCAGAAGAGTGGGAGATGTTATAGCAGCAAAAGGGGGACCAACTCAATATTAATGCCCATGATTTTGGAATGAAATGTTTGACAAGCAAATTACCAGTTGGTGCTACAGCATGATCATCCCCTTGGTGACCCCCCCAAGCACCTGCTGGCACCTTGGTGATCCTCCCAAGCACCTGCAAAATCCTATTTTTGACAGCTTTACTGATACGTTCTAGTATTCAACATTTAGGAGAAGTTCTCTGTTTGTTCAGTCATCACAAAGTGTGTGCTATAATTCTTTACATGTCATGCCAGAATGACTCAACATCATTGTATCTTCTCTGAAGGAGAATCGGGCCAGTGACACGGTATTTGTGGAGTATTGAGGGCTGGTTTTTGACAGAGCTGTTTCTCGTTAACTGTTTTGTGCTGATTAATTGGGAGGCCGGATAAAAGGTGTTGCTGGGAGAATAAAGGTGCAAAGCAAGAGCCATTTAATTAAATATTGAGCACTCTCAGATGGATGTCTATGTTGGTGACCCAAACCGCTAGCAATGCTAATTAAAATTTCAGTTCTGTCTAGGGACCGAGCTTCACCCTCCCTTCGTGCCCACAAAGCTGCCTGCTCACCTGCTTAAGCATTGATTCAACTAGATAAACATGAAACAGTCACGTCTAGTCGCTTAGGCAGTGCTTTCACAGCTTTTCGCAAAGTGATAATGGGAAGACCTTCTGTGAAAGTATAGCTTTTGTTTGCGTTGGAGAGAAACTGAACTAAAAGTTACTGCCCGCTGTTTCTAGGAAACTTGAATAATAGGTTGGCACTGATGATGGTATGTTTCACTTCATTTCTTATCAATTGAATACATCTCTCCCGGGACAGTAAGTCCCAGGAATGTCAGAAATTGGAACTCAATGTTCAGGGAAAGTAATGAAGATGTCTGCAAAGAGCCAGAAACTACAGAGAGAGTCTGGGGAAGAGATCCAAAATTTAATTTTTTCCTCTGCAGTGCCAAAGTAACAACCGGTGTCGAGCTGAAAAAATAATGAGGAAGGACTGCTCACTCATCACTTCGGGAGCATCTTCCTTTGTGATTAGATGGTGAGGTGAGGCCAGCCCAGCCCTGCTACCTCGGCAGAGCGTGTTGTTATAACTCTCAAAGTTGCTTAATCGTGCTCGCTCCCTGGAGGCAGCACAGGTACTTCACCTTATGAGTGCACCGGTTGCAGCCAGACACTTACCGCCTGAATGAGTCTGCAGAATAGCATGCATCCCTATAAATGGATTGATGAGGTGGAGCGTTGTCATGGTTCAACCTCTGTCGCTGTGACCTTTGGGTAATAAGTTTGATGGAAGGTCAGGTGACAGTACTGTTGCTCTGTATCCACATTCTATTTTTAACATTTCAAAAGTGGTTAAAGTAGTAATATACGCTTACATAACCAAGCCCTCGGAGGTTCCACCGCATCTGCTTCTCCTGGTGTACAGTAGCTGACATTGCACATCGCTAACTGAATGAAACATGATTTAGACATAGCCACAAGCCAAAATATGGTGATTCCAAACCCCCAAAAGACCACGAAAAGAAGGTGAGGGTAAATCCATTTGAATTCAAACACTTCTTGACAGCAACGCTTTTGATTTGAACTAAACCTTCCATACACATTAGTCCATTGTAGAAGTGCTCAGAAAGAGACTTTTCGACGTGAGTGCCGAAACATCCGTGGGATAAACGTACTCAACGTTGACACATTTTTCATTTGACATTTTTCAACATACCCTGAGGCATCCAGATAAACTGTTGAGGTTGATGTCATTTAAAGGCTTACCAACAAGGTTGTCAAACTATTTTATCATTTCTGGAGAAAAAAAAATATATATATTTTCCTTTTTATCGACAATTATCTAATAACACGTAAAATCAGATTTTTTTTTTCATATTGTTGTAGCTTAGACCCTATTGAACATCTAAGGTTTTTGTGTTGTGCCGGCTATCGGTTAAGACACAACATGCTATTGATTATAGGGTGGGTTTCATGTTTTTGCTGATACATGTACTAAAATGGGAATAAAATGAAAATATAAACTTTCTTATGGTACCACAAAGATGGTTGGAGGTCCACACATCAAGGAATATTGACTTGAATCTGTTGTTTTAAGTTATACTCTCAATCCTCCATAGAAATATAGATAATAGAATAGACCATTTATGTTGACATTCGATGGTAAAATAGTTTGACAGCACTGTTTGTAAAGCTTTTAAATTATATAAAGACGTAACCTTTTATATTTTCAAGTGACGAAGACATGGACGTCTCATGGTATGGCTGGGTATACAAAATGGGTTAATTTTGAGCACCTTTATCTCCTGAATGTTTTGGCATTCTGGTCCAAAAAGTCACTTTCTGAGCACTTCTTTCATAGGCAAACATATCTGGACAGTTTTGTTTAAGTCATAAGGGATGCTGTCAAAAAATGATTGAATTCAAATGAATTTACAGTTTACAGAGGGATAAAACCTGCCCAAGAGCAATTGAATTAAGATGTCAGCAGCAGGATGCATGGGGATTCAAAGCAGTGTCTCATCAGAGATGTTGGTTAGCAATAGAGAGAGGGAGAGAGCAGTCTAATAACAGTTAAGGGATGACCTCGATTAGATCCTCACTCCACATTAGTCACATGAACACAGCTCCCATTAATGATACTTTGGCTTTTACATGAATTCTTTATTAGGCCTGGAAACTTCAATTTACATCACGCTGAGATTAGTGGCAGTATCATTTTCCTTATCTTTCAGACAAATCTCTTGCTTTACAGTACATGCAGCTGTCCTAAAATGGACATTGTGCAGCTGTGTTAAATTCCCGCCTACAGGACATGGACAGGACATCTGGGTGGTGAAGAACGTGTTCATTCACGGAAGTTATTACACAGAGGAGGTTTCAGGCAGGCAGGAAGGGGCGTGGCCTTTAGCGCTGAACCTGCTTAAGACAGAGAGGTTCAGCCACTTGTGAAATATATGTTGTCCAAGTCGTCACCTTCAATAAAAGAGGTTCCTTTCTCAGAGAGGGATCTCGTTAACCACTTGGGCTCTCCCATCTCATTAGACATGTTTCACTACCGGCACTTCTTGATATTTGGATGGTGCTGCTTTATTGTGCTCCATGAAATGTGAGGGTCCCACAGCATAAGAGGCTCACAACAGAGCCACCTTGCCTCTCACATTTAACGTATTGGCAGCTGAGTGAGGCCGGTGACTGTCTGATGACACAGGAGTTGGCATCACATCGAGTTGATGATGAATCATAAATTAACTTCAATCGGGTTTGATTGGTATCTGGCAAATGCCAGATGGCCTAGACATTTAAAAAAAAAGTTGGGTCGTTTGATCGAAATTCACAAACAAAACGTAAAAAAAAGAAATGATGATGAAGGTGACATGGCCTGAGGCCAGTTATACTAGTCTATAATGAGTCTTGGTCTGAATAACGGGCAATGACCACCACCCCTACCAAGATGGACCAGCCCAGTTTTCTGATAGACTGAGCTGAGGTCACGCAAACTCACATTCAAAGTCAAACATGGCAGGGCAAAGAGACCTGTTCCAACTCTGTCAACAGTTAGACAGCCAAGTTCATCGCTCGTAAAATGGAAAGGATGCCTATTAACGTAAAAAGAGCACATTCTACATTGTCACTTCAGTCAAAAACGTCTAGTTTTTTGAGTGGCTAAAACCATGATTCGGTCAATCAGTAAAGTGCATTATGCTTATGATTTCTGTAATGAATGTGTCTGGCCTGCCCTTGTGCTCATTTTGCTGGGGCCTGCTGCTGTGATGACCCAGACACTCTCCTTTACCCCCCATGCGTCTTGTAACATTTCAAAATGCAATTGCGGGAAAAACACAACTTTGGAAGCTCTGTGGCCTTGACCCTGTCTTAGCCTTCTGTAAGTATCATTTTAATTTCTCAATATTTTGCTCAAGAGCAACTATTTTACAACCAAGATATTTGATATGGCCTTGATATATGGAGCTGCCATTGTGAGAGTATAGGCCTATAGGTTTCATGGGTAATATACTTTTTTGGGGGGACATTACATTTACTGCTGATCCCTGCCTACAGGCAGAAGCTAAAACAAGAGGCTCCCACGCTGAGGTCTGTCCAACGCTGGTCAGACCAAGCTGACTCTACACTCCAAGACTGCTTCCATCACGTGGACTGGGACATGTTTCGTATTGCGTCAGATGAAAATATTGACGAATACGCTGATTCTGTGTGTGAGTTCATTAGAACGTGCGTCGAAGATGTCGTTCCCATAGCAACGATAAAAACATTCCCGAACCAGAAACCGTGGATTGATGGCAGCATTCGCGTGAAACTGAAAGCGCGAACCACTGCTTTTAATCAGGGCAAGGTGTCTGGTAACATGTCCGAATATAAACAACGCAGCTATTCCCTCCGCAAGGCTATTAAACAAGCTAAGCGTCAGTACAGAGACAAAGTGGAATCTCAATTCAATGGCTCAGACACAAGAGGCATGTGGCAGGGTCTACAGTCAATCACGGACTACAAGAAGAGTCACGGACCAGGATGTCTTGCTCCCAGGCAGACTAAATAACTTTTTTGCCCGCTTTGAGGACAATACAGTGCACACTGACACGGCCTGCAACGAAAACATGCGGCCTCTCCTTCACTGCAGCCGAGGTGAGTAAGACATTTAAACGTGTTAACCCTCGCAAGGCTGCAGGCCCAGACGGCATCCCCAGCCGCACCCTCAGAGCATGCGCAGACCAGCTGGCCGGTGTGTTTACGGACATATTCAATCAATCCCTATACCAGTCTGCTGTTCCCACATGCTTCAAGAGGGCCACCATTGTTCCTGTTCCCAAGAAAGCTAAGGTAACTGAGCTAAACGACTACCGCCCCGTAGCACTCACTTCCGTCATCATGAAGTGCTTTGAGAGACTAGTCAAGGACCATATCACCTCCACCCTACCTGACACCCTAGACCCACTCCAATTTGCTTACCGCCCAAATAGGTCCACAGACGATGCAATCTCAACCACACTGCACACTGCCCTAACCCACCTGGACAAGAGGAATACCTATGTGAGAATGCTGTTCATCGACTACAGCTCGGCATTCAACACCATAGTACCCTCCAAGCTCGTCATCAAGCTCGAGACCCTGGGTCTCGATCCCGCCCTGTGCAACTGGGTACTGGACTTCCTGACGGGCCGCCCCCAGGTGGTGAGGGTAGGCAACAACATCTCCTCCCCGCTGATCCTCAACACGGGGGCCCCACAAGGGTGCGTTCTGAGCCCTCTCCTGTACTCCCTGTTCACCCACGACTGCGTGGCCACGCACGCCTCCAACTCAATCATCAAGTTTGCGGACGACACAACAGTGGTAGGCTTGATTACCAACAACGACGAGACGGCCTACAGGGAGGAGGTGAGGGCCCTCGGAGTGTGGTGTCAGGAAAATAACCTCACACTCAACGTCAACAAAACTAAGGAGATGATTGTGGACTTCAGGAAACAGCAGAGGGAACACCCCCCTATCCACATCGATGGAACAGTAGTGGAGAGGGTAGCAAGTTTTAAGTTCCTCGGCATACACATCACAGACAAACTGAATTGGTCCACTCACACTGACAGCGTCGTGAAGAAGGCGCAGCAGCGCCTCTTCAACCTCAGGAGGCTGAAGAAATTTGGCTTGTCACCAAAAGCACTCACAAACTTCTACAGATGCACAATCGAGAGCATCTTGGCGAGCTATATCACCGCCTGGTACGGCAACTGCTCCGCCCTCATCCGTAAGGCTCTCCAGAGGGTAGTGAGGTCTGCACAACGCATCACCGGGGGCAAACTACCTGCCCTCCAGGACACCTACACCACCCGATGTTACAGGAAGGCCATAAAGATCATCAAGGACATCAACCACCCGAACCACTGCCTGTTCACCCCGCTATCATCCAGAAGGCGAGGTCAGTACAGGTGCATCAAAGCTGGGATCGAGAGACTGAAAAACAGCTTCTATCTCAAGGCCATCAGACTGTTAAACAGCCACCACTAACATTGAGTGGCTGCTGCCAACACACTGTCATTGACACTGACCCAACTCCAGCCACTTTAATAATGGGAATTGATGGGAAATGATGTAAATATATCACTAGCCACTTTAAACAATGCTACCTTATATAATGTTACTTACCCTACATTATTCATCTCATATGCATATGTATATACTGTACTCTACATCATCGACTGCATCCTTATGTAATACATGTATCACTAGCCACTTTAACTATGCCACTTTGTTTACTTTGTCTACATACTCATCTCATATGTATATACTGTACTCGATACCATCTACTGCTCTGTACCATCACTCATTAATATATCCTTATGTACATATTCCTTATCCCCTTACACTGTGTATAAGACAGTAGTTTTGGAATTGTTAGTTAGATTACTTGTTGGTTATCACTGCATTGTCGGAACTAGAAGCACAAGCATTTCGCTACACTCGCATTAACATCTGCTAACCATGTGTATGTGACAAATAAAATTTGATTTGATTTGCATACATAGCTACTAGCATTGGGTATTACATTTAGAGTTAGAGATGTTTTGAATTTCCACTTTCTCAGGTTTTGAACCCCAAATTAATAGGCCTAGTTAGTGTACATAAAGATGTATGTAATTCATCTCTAATGAACAGAAAAAAACATCTGGAAATTATGGAGTCCTATTTTAACTGTAAAATAAAGCAACTGTAGTCATAGTTTATTATAATTTTTTCAAAATTGTTTCACCTTTATTTTACCAGGTAGGCTAGTTGAGAACAAGCTCTCATTTACAACTGCGACCTGGCCAAGATAAAACAAAGCAGTGCGACACAAACAACAACACAGAGTTACATATGGAATAAACAAACATACAGTCAAGAATACAATAGAAAAAGTATATATACAGTGTATGCAAATTAGGTAGGATTAGGGAGGTAAGGCAATAAATAGGCCACAGTGGCAAAATAATTACAATATAGCAATTAAACACTGGAGTGATAGATGTGCAGAAGATGAGTGTGCAGGTAGAGATACTGGGGTGCAAAGGAGCAAAACAAATAAAATATATAACAGTATGGGGATGAGGGAGTTGGATGGGCTATTTACAGATGGGCTATGTACAGGTGCAGTGATCTGTGAGCTGCTCTGACAGCTGGTGCTTAAAGTTGGTGAGGGAGATATGAGTCTCTAGCTTCAGTGATTTTTGCAGTTCGTTCCAGTCATTGGCAGCAGAGAACTGGAAGGAAATGCGGCCAAAGGAGGAATTGGCTTTGGGGGTGGCCAGTGAAATATACCCGCTGGAGCGCGTGCTACGGGTGGGTGCTGCTATGGTGACCAGTGAGCTGAGATAAGGCAGGGCTTTACCTAGCAAAGACTTATAGATGACTTATAGTCTAATTGTCAACCCAAAATTCAAGACAATCACTGGATTAGGTTGCACATCCACATATATTGAAAAATACATTCCTGTTTGGACGTGGTTGATGAAATAACTTATTTCTTGAATAACTCAGTAGTCTATTTATTACAGTTCTTAATAAAGCACTATGAATTACTGTATAAAATGATTACTCATGATATGGGGGACTGGTGCCACCAACTGTAGAAGTTGGTAGCACCAGTGACACCGGGGGGAAATGTTAGTCTGGAGCCCTGATAATAGTAATGAACACTTAGGGTAAGTGTTGATTCAGGGGAACACATATGACATGCACTAATTTACAATGCGGCCTAAGGCGTTAGCTTGGCTTTTATAGCGTATGAGGCTTACGCAGACAGGCAGACAGACAGACCGAGAAGAAGAAGAAGCACAGAGTGACAGCAGAGAAGAGGCTGAAACAGATAGACAGCACAACCGGGTCGGGAAGCAAAATGGCTAGAGCAGAGGAACAGTATTCCAGTAGCTGTTTTTACATATAGTTTTTTGTTTTAAACATGAGCTGGTTAAAAGAAAAAGAGGTAGAGGACCATGTCTCGCCAGTCACTTGTGTAGATATGGTTGAGAAACGCTGTACTGTACTGACAATGTTATGTGTTAGGACTGCTGCCTGTGTCTAAGTAGGGCTTATAGGGTCAGGGTGTATGTGGCTGGTGGCCCGCCGGGGGAGTGGTGTAATGTGGGCTGTTCCAGACCGCCCCTGGCGTCAATATCAATAGGTCATGAAGTGAACCTTATGTCAAGTATTCTGTCATTTGATTTATCTGTTTAACTTTTGAAATTGCAGATTTACACATTCTGTAATGCTTGGTTCTCAATCACGTTGATAAAAGCCAAACAAACTTTAACAATAGGCACAAAATAATCGTATTTGTGATTGACTGTGGTACACCATCTGTAAATGCATAATTATGGAATAATTGTATTGTATTTCGCCATTATTTCCTGCTCAACAGCAGTTTGGGACAGCATTTGAATACATTTGTAATGATACCATGCTAACACAACTGAATAAAAACAGTCTGGCCATTTAATTACCCCCCCAAAAATAAGAAAAAAACAACACAACTACTTAACATTCATATTCTTGAACCAAAGCAGCAAACATTTCTCTCTATACCACAGCTGTGCCAGTTCTATTCTCACCACAGGACTCACCAGCTGTGTAAAAACAAAATCAGTTCCTACCATCTGCTGTGTGTG
The DNA here is from genome assembly GCF_021184085.1 of Oncorhynchus gorbuscha. NCBI lineage: Eukaryota > Metazoa > Chordata > Actinopteri > Salmoniformes > Salmonidae > Oncorhynchus > Oncorhynchus gorbuscha. Next base: position 47,398,377 of record NC_060186.1, read on the forward strand.
GAGGACTTGTTGGACAGCTACACCCATCCAGTAGCAAGTAGCCTACATGTTGATAGTAGATTGGTAGTTTGTCAATTAGAAGCCAATGACACTCCTAGGTATAGTATATGTTAAATATAGCCAGTGGTCTCACCTGACAGCATGTAGGAGGAGGCACATTTCCTTTATTCCCCCCATCAGTTAGAATTAATTTCCACAGGTTTTCTTTCTCTCAATCTCTTTTGCCCAAACCCTGCCATTGATAACTTTGAACTATAAGCAGTTAATAATGACCCACATTTGTCTAATCTGTTCTTTGTAGGCTTCAATTCCTTTATTTGGATTCTATAGCTAGATACTGTAGCACAGGCGGTGGCACCTTAATTGGAGAGGACAGGCTCGAGCTGTTCCATGTGTTTGATGCCATTCCATATACTCCATTACAGGGTCCACCGTACTCAAACGATAACAGGCGTTAAGTGTTGTGCTGTTTCAGCACTCATCGTTCGGTGTAGCGTCCATGATTTGTATCATCGATTGCACAGTTTGTTTTGTTGATATCAGAAAACACTAGTTGATTTGGTTGTTCTATTTCCATTTTTATGTGAGATGCTACTCGTTGAGATAAATGTCAGCCTCAACTGTGAACACGTGTTTGTGTCGTTCTGTTTAAACATAACTTTAGGGTTAGCGGATAATTGGTTGAACAGTTTGTATTGAAATCATCTGTTTGAGACTCTCCAAATATATTGTTCCAGAATATTTTAATTACAGCTCAAATAGTAAAAATAAAGAAAAACCCTGGAATGAGTAGGTATGTCCAAACTTTAGACTGGTAATACATATATATAATATATACACTAATGGTCAAAAGATTTAGAAGACCTAATCATTCCAGGGTTTTCCTTATTTTTACTATTTTCTACATTGAAATAATGAAATATGAAATAACACATATGGAATCATGTAGTAACCAAAAAAAGTGTTTTATGTTTGAGATTCTTCAAATACCCACCCCTTGATGACAGCTTTGCACACTCTTGGCATTCTCTCAACCAGCTCCATGACCTGGAATTAATTTCAATTAACGGTTGTGCTTTCCTTCTTAAAACCTCTACAAGATTGGTGTGTCCCCCGCTGGACGGTTGAGCTAACGTAATTAGTTGTGTTGTGACAAGGTAGGGGGGTATACAGAAGATAGCCCTATTTGCTAAAAGACCAAGTTCATATTATGGCAAGAACAGCTCAGATAAGCAACGAGAAACGACATTCCATCATTCATTTAAGACATGAAGGTCAGTCAATACGGATTTCAAGAACTTTGAAAGTTTCTTCAAGTGCAGTCGCAAAAACCATCAAGCGCTATGATGAAACTAGCTCTCATGAGGACCGCCACAGGAAAGGAAGACTCAGACTTACCTCTGCTGCAGAGGATAAGTTCATTAGAGTTACCAGCCTCAGAAATTGCATCCCGAATAAATGCTTCACAGAGTTCAAGTAACAGACACATCTCAACATCAACTGTTCAGAGGAGACTGTGTGAATCAGGCCTTCATGGTCGAATTACTGCAAAGAAACCACTACTAAAGGATACCTATTCTGACCTTGAGTTGCGTTCCCATGCAAAACTAGACAGATAGCTAACAACTAAATCTTTAATAAAACTCCCAAGGCGTGACTTTTCTTCAATGAATATATTGAAAACATTTATGTTGTGAAGCTGCAAAATACAGAAAATAATATACTTCAGTGTTCAATTCAAATCAACATATTGTAGCTGTACATTATGCCTTTTCAAGTTGAAGTTGCATGAAAATACAAAGCACGTGCCAAGGTACCATGCATCTGGCATGACGCCAAACCATATAGCTAATTGTTACTCATATGGTAATTGGCTAACTCCTTTCATTACTCTAATAATGTACAACCATCTCTGTAGAATAACAAAGCATATAACACTAGAAACAGTAACACAACTTCAATATTGTATATTTTACAATTTGTTTGCATGATGCACGAGCAAAGTAATACAGCTAACGACATACATGAAAGGCATTGCAATTTGTGTGGGTAAATGCAACCAACCAACATTGATACGTAAGCAACTCTATCAATAACAAGATTATCATCACTAGCAATATGCTTGAATCAAACTTACAAACAAATATTTTCAGAGGCTGAAGCGTGACAAGAAATAACTGAAAGACCGTTGTTTGTAGCTGCTGCTATGCGTGCAGAACGAATTCTCCACTTCCTGTTTGCGTACAGTCTTTCTAAGTACCAGAAAGCTCCACTAGGTGGACACCATAGAACACAATGAAAATCCATCTTAACCACTGTAATAAAACAATCTGTTACCTTCTAACAGGATGGCAGCACAATACCAATATTAATAAGAGACTTGCTTGGGCCAAGACACCCCAGCAATGGAGTTGGAAATTTGTCCTTTGGTCTGGAGACCAAATTGGAGATTTTTGGTTCCAACCGCCGTGTCTTTGTGAGACATGGTGTGGGTAAAATGATGATCTCCTCATGTGTATTTCCCACCATAAAGCATGGAGGAGGAGGTGGGATGGTGTGTGGGTGTTTTGCTGGTGACACTGTCTGTAATTTATTTAGAATTGAAGGCACACTTTGTGGCATGACTACCACAGCATTCTGCAGCGATACGCCATCCCATCTGGTTTGGGCTTAGTGGGACTTTCATTTGTTTTTCAACGGGACAATGACCCAACACACCTCTAGACTGTGTAAGGGCTATTTTACCAAGAAGGAGAGTGATGGAGTGCTGCATCAGATGACCTGGCCTCCACAATCACCCGAGCTCAACCCAATTGTGATGGTTTGGGACAAGTCGGACCGCAGAGTGAAGGAAAAGCAGCCAACAAGTGCTCAGCATATGTGGGAACTCCTTCAAGACTGTTGGAAAAGCATTCCAGGTGAAGTTGGTTGAGAGAATGCCAAGAGTGTGCAAAGCTGTCATCAAGGCAAAGGGTGGCTATTTGAAGAATCTAAAAAATTATTTTGATTCGTTGAACACTTTTTTGGTTACTTCATGATTCCATGTGTTATTTCATAGTTTTGATGTCTTTGCTATTATTCTAGAATGTAGAAAATAGTAAAAATAAAGAAAACAACTTGATTGAGGAGGTGGTCTTAAACTTTTGACCAGTAGTGTACATATATTTTTTATACTTTTTCCTTTATCATTTTTCCCTACCATACCATCCCTCCCTTAGTTGGAGTAAACTAATGGCCAACCCTTATGCATCTACTTCCAGCTTATACATACCATATACATTTTACAGTTGCAGTTGTTTCCCCTTTTGGTTGAATTCCTGTTTTCAACTGAGTATCAGCATTCATTACATCTATTTTCCTACGTCCCCTGAATTACAAATCCTCTCTCAATTGTGTCTCATAACAAAAGACCCAAAAAATGATTCTGCATTTAGCTGTGATGAGTCCCCTGCCACACTCAAGCCGAGTGCTATAGGCCTTAAGTGCTGAAACACCTGTCAGTGCTGTGATGCATGGACTCATCCAGGCATTGGATTCAAAGGCATCGCCAATCCCTCACTTGTCTGACTTTTATGTGGTTGTAACCCTTTCTCTGGACTAGTAAACAACAGTGCAGGTGCAAAGGCAAACATAGCAGCAGATACGCATCAGGTCTGGTTCCAGCTGGAGGGTCTGAGTGGTAATCAATGAACAAACAAACGTGTTTTCACACCCCATTCTCCCCTGGGTCGAACTTTCAATAGTACACTACAGGAACACCAATTAATGAATTAAGATAAAGTAAGTGCTGTATAAAAGTTGCAGGTCTACTTATCTTTTTCCCTCCTGGAATAGGATAGTGCACAAATGTTTCATAATAGAGTCTAATCATTTGGAATGTTTGAATATATGCATAATAGCAAATCATGTTATGGCAGGTAGGAAACAGTGTCTTTCTGTGTGAAGGTAATGTCGGCACCTGGAACCAAATCTCACGTGCGCTTGCATCATGGTAACATTGGTAGCACACTGTCAATGTAATGTCAGCCCTGCCAGGCCTTGTTAAGTATCTATCTTTATCTGTGATTACCCAGTGCAGCTGAGAGCTCCATAGAGAGCTGCTGAATCCCATAGGTGGTGGGCTAATGAAGTCGTTTCCTGCTCTTCGACTTCAACCCTGCCTAGAGCTGCCTCATAAATGTGTAAGAGAATCTATACACCTTGTCAGACCTCAATATAGACATTCTTAAAAAATAGCTACTCAGCAGTGTGCTGTCACAGGGTTCTTCTGAAGGTGTTTTCGCAGGTGGAAAAAAACAGTGTCTCCTTGTCCTTCAATGTTTAATACCAGACTTCACTGTCGGTCTGTGGGGCCGTGGCTCTTTTGCTGTGGTGATCTCTGGTGTTGTCTTGACCAGAGTGAGCATTCCCACTCCGAGCCTGTGACTGAATTATTCACAAAACCACAGTGTTGAGTCTATGAGCCACTCTCTTCTCTCCCCTTCATGTCCTATTCCCAACCTCACCTCGGCTATGTTCACTAGTCCACAAGACTTCATTTGTTTCTAGTATGGAGACCGACCAGGGAGAATTAAAAACACACATAGATACAGCTGAACTTTCCCTCCCTCCCTCCCTCCCTCCCTCCCTCCCCCTCCCTCCCTCCCTCCCTCCCTCCCTCCCTCCCTCCCTCCCTCCCTCCCTCCCTCCCTCCCTCCCTCCCCTCCCTCCCTCCCTCCCTCCCTCCCTCCCTCCCTCCCTCCCTCCCTCCCTCCCTCCCCCTCCCTCCCTCACTCCCTCACTCACTCACTCACTCACTCACTCACTCACTCACTCACTCACTCACTCACTCTTCAGCCCACCCATTGGCTCCCTTCCAACACCCAAAGCCAGACTTCAGCATTTGATGGTTGTGGTTCACCAAGATGTCAGGACTGCTAAATGTGTGAGGTGGCATTATTGGTTCTGACAGGCAGCACAATTTTTTTTTTAACGGTGATTGCAAGCTGGGAACGCTCAAAGAAAGGACACAGTGGCGATGTCGCAGCCTGACAAATGTGTTTGCTGACAGCTGTGGTGGTTTGGTTTGATGCATTGATTTTGATTTTGGTGCGGACTGTGATCATAGTGCTGCACAGGAGGAAGTATCTCTCTTGCCATTTTGGATACTCTTTATCTTCAGGCAATATGTACTATGCTATACAGAATTCATAACACATTCAGCATAGGTCTCTACAGGCCCCACATATTCCTTAGAATTTCTCCTTACTATGAAGGCTTTTTAGAGAGTGTACTGGGGGTTATACAGCTCCCTTCCACTCTATCTTCCCTTAGTTATCTTCCTTCCCTGTCTCCAAGACGTTTTTCTGATCATGTCTGTGTAACAGCAGTGATATTACATGGTCATTTGAAAAAGATGTAGAGGGTGAGAGATTCAATTGCTAGCCTGCAGGCCACTGTTGCTGTCGATGCCTGTACTTATGGTCATGAGATTGGGTTGTTCTGATGGGAAGATGGCTGGGAATACCCCAGGAAGTTATTGTCAGGGGACAAATTAATAACAGAGTTGAAGACTGACCTTGACAAGTGGCTCTCATTTAGAAACAGGATTAGCAAGTGGCCTGCTGCGCCCATTGTGCTAAGTTCACAACATTTAAACCAGTTTCCCTGTCCTGGAAATAATTAAAAGGTGATCTGATAACAAAAGGAAAGAAGCCTGAAGCAACTGTTATTTTAAAAAGCCTCATGCTCATGTGGTGGTGGAAGACTCTCACCTACCCACTGAAGTGTATTGTTTATTGTCTTATATATCATTGAGGACCTTGTCCAAGGCTCCTCGGCCAAGGAGTTGTTGAGCTGAGTTTAATATAAAGCACTTAGGGGAAAGCGGGTGCATCCCAAAGACTTAATTTATGTAAGATTTAGGATTTTCACTGCACAATTACTTTCTGCAGCTATTACTATATGAAGTGTGCATATGGTTTTGTCACACGGAGGGTATTTCTACTCTGTTGGTTTGGTTGATTGTGTGCCCACAGAGCCACTCGGGGCACATCTTTGAATGTACTAAATGATGGAGTTGAGATGCCGTGCCAATGCTCTTTATCATACAGATATGGCAAATGGGTTGAAGATCACTGGAGAACTATAGTACCCACCTGCTCGAAACACTTGTGTTTTGAAAACTTTCCCTCTGTGTGTGTATGAATGCAGTATTTTACAGGGCTGTGACGATAACAGTATGGCAATATTTTCTCCATGGCAAAAAATGAAAACACTAAGCAGACTAAACTCTTTGGTCCTTTCAAAAGCTGCTATATGTAAAATATTGTGTGATAACTTTCAAAATAAATAAACGTGACTCTGGATAATGATGTTTATTTCCAACATTAGGGCTGTTTTCCTACAGATGCTTTGTGTTCGTTTCCTTGCCACGATACTAACGAGTATCACAATACTGGTATGGTCCCGGCCCTAGTATTTTAGCTGCTCAAATTAATTTATTGTCGCAGGTCGTAATGTAATCAAATCAAATCAAATTGATATATATAGCTCTTTGTACATCAGCTGATATCTCAAAGTGCTGTACAGAAACCCAGCCTAAAACCCCAAACAGCAAGCAATGCAGGTGTAGATGCACGGTGGCTAGGAAAAACTCCCTAGAAAGGCCAAAACCTAGGAAGAAACCTAGAGAGGAACCAGGCTATGTGGGGTGGCCAGTCCTCTTCTGGCTGTGCCGGGTGGAGATTATAACAGATGTAATACTATAATAGTCCAGCTACAGGGTACAGGGTTGTTAGGAGTGAATGTGGCGGTCTTTGAAAGAGAAGTTAAAGAAAACAGTCTCATCTGATGCTGTATACAGGAGTATACTGTAGTTTCAAATAGCCACCACTGTGTGGTTTTAAGCACTTCCTCTGTTAGGCAACATGAGCTGCAGATGCAGAGAGAAACTACAACGTGCCCATGTGAATATAATCCAGGAGAGTGGTGGGTTCATTAAAAAAAGTGTTCCCAATCCAATGAACACCGATTTGAATCAATTAAGGATTGAAAATGGTTTTAATTTGATTTGAACTCAGATTCACCTATAACTCATCGATATTTCAACCTCCCCTCTCAATCCCCCAGCATGCTGTATGTTCTATCTGGTGTTCTAAATGCTATGTGTCTGATGGCTGCCTGTCAGTGGTTTACATGGTTCTAATGTTCACCACTGACTCTAACAGTCTGCGAAATTAGATGATTGCTTACCATTTCATTCGACAATTGTACAGATTACACATTGACACCATCAACAGAATAACAATCTCCTCTCATAAATGAGTTCAAGCAGCACTACTCCATCCCACAGTGGAGAAACCATTGTGAGTGGTATTGGTCAAGTTTGAAACTTAAGGTGGTATCAGTGAAGGTAGCTACGGTATGACAGTACATCAACCTGGCCATTGGTGGTGCCTCCACTTGATCTGTCGACTGACACTGCAGCGTAATAGCATTTATTTATGCTGCAGTGTCAGTCGACAGATCAAGTGGAGGCACCACCAACTGCACCAGGGAGAGTTAGAATATTTCTTGTTATTTCCAGTCAAAACAAAATCCCTTTCTCCACTGTAAGCCTATCCCAGCTAAGTGTTATTTCTTTACAGTCCCTGGTTATTATATTGTCGAAGAGATTTCATATTCAATAGTCTGCTGTTAAACCGATTTGAAAAGGCGTGTTAAATGGAAGACTATTTACTATGTTGAGATGTCAAAGGATATTGTGTGCCCCAAAGATAACATATTTTCTGATTCTTTTGGGAAAAGTATTAGCTCCGTCTGCGAACCACAAATGAAAAGAGGAGCTGACTCAAGGTGAACGTCCATTGTAAGATCTGGTACTGCTGTAATTTGTAGAGCCAATATTATAGGATACTGTAGCAGGCTTGGCGTCAAACAAAGGGATCTGCAATACATATACTGCCCTATAGGGGGCACACTATGAACAAGGAAGAAAGGAGAGGAGAAAATGACAGAGCTGAAAAGATTAAAGGGGAATATATACATATCTGAGGTAATCTGTCCCTCTTTGTCATTTATTGGGACTCAACTCTGTTTGATTCCTATTTACGGGCAGAGCAATGGAGCATGCCACGGGGACAGTAAATAGGAGGTATCACTCCGTGGGTCCATGACCAGACCACATCCCATTAAATGATTTGTCAGAGCTGACAAAATGGATGATATGGCCGTGTGCTAACGACTGCATTCTGTTACAGTGCTCTGCTTCTGTGTGCTCGAAAGAGGGATAGAGGGAGAGAGAGAGGGGGGGTGCTAGAGAGATATTGAGGTGGGAGAGAGGGATGAGGCAAGAGGGAGGACAATAGTCACCTGAGGTTGATTAGAAAGGAAAAACATGCATCCGTGTCATCCTCTGGCTCATAAGCCTGTCGTTAATAATTTGGCCTTATGAATAAACAATGTAATATCTTTCATCAAAACCCCCATTGATCGGTCAGACCAGAGAAGAATCATGTGCACACGGATGAATGACTCTAAAGGTCTAACTGGATAAAAAAAAGGCCTGCTCGGGGCATGGAAATGACTGCCCATTTTCACAGGTAATTTGCTTAATATTTCCTTATTAAGCCCACCACTGTGCTCAGTGCAGGGCTGGCAGGCAGTCACACCGGGTTTTCACATGAAATGTAGCCTCCTCCATTTTCCTCCGGGGTGTGCTTCCTGGTTGTTATAATTCACTCCAGATCACTTGTAATTATCACAGATTTAAGATTGGACTCCACAATTAGACAGCTCCTGGGTCTAATACGCCCCCCCCTCCTCCCCCTGCAGCCTGCCCACTGATGACTGGAGTCAACATCTGGCTCAGCGGTATCCACTCTTTTTTTCCATCCTACTTGCCTATGATCTCTGATTCCTTTTTGTTCACCCCCCCCCCAAGCCACACATCAAGCCAAACTTCAAGAGATTCTAATTTACTGCCACAAACAAATCAGCAACCTAACAGGCTTGCGGTTTTGTACATGAGTCGGAATTTGCCTGTCACCGCATCGCTCGTGGCTACATGTGGCCTCGATAGGGGAAGGTCTCTTTCTGCCTCTGTTGAGTTGTGGCTCCAGGGGACATGATGCTAGAAGGGAGTATCCGGGAATGGGAGGGGAGCATTGATACTCCTGAAATGCCCTTCACCTCCATGATGGCCATCAGGCTTCCTGCAGACTCCCGTATTATAAGTCTAGAAAGCAGTGACAGGGACTAAGGAGGGTCTTGAAGCCACTGGCAGGGGAATTCAGTTATGTAGTAGAAGTTTACACGCTCTGCTCAATTGTAGGGCCGGGAATTGCCAGGGACCTCGATACACAATATTATTACGATACTTAGGTGCCAATAAGATATCTATTGCGATTCTAACGATTCTATATGTATTGCGATTCGATACTGTGATTTTATTGCGATTCAATGTTCCAAACATATTGCTCACTATATGTCTGCTGCAGAGGAACGAGAGAGAACAATGAGAAAACAAGATTTGGTCGGTCATGGAAATAAAAGTACTGAAAACAAATTGGCTCCATATTTAAAAAGAAGATGGAGAACAAGCTATGAAGGAAAAATACTGGCGTTTTGGTGCAGGTACAGCCAACTAGCGCAAAAATAATATTGCGATATTGTCAGAAACGATATGATATATTGTAAAAAATAATAGCTTGATATGTAACTGTATCGACCCCTCCCCCCACTGACAGGCAGCCATCAAATTTCATTTTTGTTAATAGTTGTCACAAACAGACGAACTCCGTGCTGTTCCACAGTCTATACCCAGGTGACATTTTATAATATTCATTTAATGGACATGGCAAGTAATGCTACAAGTATAGATCATGGACACAGGTACATTTGCAACATACTGTATACATTTCACAATAACGTTGATGGGGATAAGAGCATTTGGGGAGTAGGTACTTAATTGAATTTACGATTGCAGACATCTCGCATTAAGCAGATAGTGTCTCTTGTAGACATGGGGAAGGCAGGCGAGGTGTAGTGATGTATTGGTATTCATGGTGGCTTGCTCAGGTGTTTGGAGAGCTACAGTAAAGCCTGCCAGATCAGCTTCGCCGGTAAAGAAATGACAAATGTTTTGTCAGGATAAAATTGTATCAGACCTCCGCGGGCACAGAAAGCCATTTAAACCCTGTGCTCATTTCAACGCTCGCAAACACAGGGAGAAAAAAGGCCGACGAGCACCCAGAGTGAGATCTCATCACAGCAATATTGCGAAACGTAGGAGTTCTGTAGATAGTCTTCTCGCAATCTCGTCTGTGTGTCTGCATTCAATGAGCCACTTCGGCAGCGAGATGCAATGAGAGAAGATATCTTGATTATCTGTCCGTTACATGTTTGAAGTCCCATTTTTTTTTTTTTTTTAAGTGTGTGGGTTATAACTGAAGAATAATGCACAGGGTCAGCCACGGGAGGAGCTAAGGGGTTTGAGAGTGGACACTGACCCATTTATTCTGAGGGAATATTTTATCTCCAAAAATGTCCAGGTATGTCCAAACTATAGCTATATTCAAGATAAAGGAAACCAATTCAAAGGCCTCGACATCACTGACATTTCACCTTGGATTTAGGCATGGTGCCTGTCCAGATTTCCCTCCATGGTACACCTCCCTGCACCTCCACCGCCCATCAGACCTGCAGAATCATGCCCCGACCCAGCCCAGCTCCTTTTGAAGCTATCCCAGGAGCACAGCCTTATTTCCCTTTGAATCAAATTTAGTTCAGGAGTAGAGCTGTTCAATTACGTGGCCTGGCTGTGACCGGGCAGCGTAGTATAGTCCACGCACAAGGAGAGAAGTGACACACCACACACCCTACGCAGAGCCCGGGGAGAGAGCTAAGAAACCGCAGCCAAAGAGAAAGAGAGAACAGAGAGAGAGAGAGAGAGAGAGAGAGAGAGAGAGAGAGAGAGAGAGAGACAGGAGAGAAGTGACACATCACATAGAGCCCAGGGAGAGAGGGGGAAGAGGCTGCAACCAAAGAGAGGGAGTGCAGTACCCACAATTTACAGTGGCTTAATGAGTGCTTTGTAGAATGTTAAGGCAAAAAGCCTCAGAGTGAAGATAAATATGGTACAGCAGTGTAATATCTCCCGCCAGAACTGACTGGATTTCTCTATCTCTCTGCCTTTTGAAACCCCCCAGCCCAGTTCAGACTGAACTTTAGACACGCGGTCACCACTGACTACAGGCACAAAGTGGCTGTTATGTGGATTAGGGTTGCTTTCTTTGATGTAGACCTAATCAAAGGCAGACAGGTGTCACCATTCTCTAATTTAGAGAAAGACATTGACACCTATTGTTACCATTATACTCACCGTTACGAAGTTGATAGGGTGATTTATATTGGTGTTGAAAATGTCGTTTTGCGTTAACAGCCTTTATTGGTTTCTTGATAAATTGTGTGTCACCGGCTGTGTCCGGCTGTATCCCAGGGGGTGTATTGTGGTGGTTTCCCGGAGGAGAGGGGGGATCGAACACACAGGATTGCTTGCAAATAAAAAGGTTGAGACTCCCTGGGGAGCCTGCTCACTGCCATTATGACCCCAGAAATGAATCATCTGACATCGATTCCCCCACACACTCATACACAAGTGTATTCATCACAGGTCGATTTTTAGCATCTTTCCCTTTTTTGAGCATTTTCATAAAAGCCTTTTGATTGATCTGTAAATCGCACCTCATTTAGGCTTTTTTTGTGTTGCTCTTGTTCTGGTTCCAGGCTGTCTCAGGATCTGTCGCTTGATGATTTACGAGTGAGCAAGCATATGGCTCTGGTTAATTGAACCCCTTATTGTAACCTGTGCACGCTTAATTGATTTCCGAGACATAACTTAGCTACAAATTAATAATATGAGCTAAGGACAAATGAGTCTGAAACTAGAACTGGGACCTTAAAATGTATGATCATTATGGAAAAACATATTTAAAAAAGAATCACTGATACCACAGTTAGCCTGTCCAACAGAAGAGATTTCAGATCAGATGTGCAATTTATTGTTGATTTCTGTACTCCTCTGTTTCATGGCAGTAAGATGAGTCATCATAGGTATTTTATACTCCTCTTTATATCAAAATAAAAGGTTCAAATCAACAGGATTATCCATAGTGCTTTAATTGGACAAGCATTATAGTCTCAAAGGCTATAATCCATCCTGAATTATAGCCTGTCTCAACCCGTGACAGGCTAAAATAGCAATAATGTCCAAAGAAAGCCATCACTCATAAAACGTTTTTGCGTCTGCCTCTACTGTACTTTGAAGTACTGAAAGGATAACCATCAACCAATCTATTAACACACACGTTCAAACTCTTCCTTATGGGGCAATAAAGTACTTCTCCTCTTCCAATCGGCTCATTCTAGAGGTGGCTTGGTTGTCTAATTGGGCCAGTCTTTCTCCCTGGAGACAGTAGCGTTCCTGTCAACTCCCAGTCTTGAGGTAGTAACGCTAGCCCAGCCGTGCCTGTGGAGGTGACCCAGTCCTATGTCCTCCCAGCCTCCCCAGCCCAGACAGGCCCACTGCGAGGATTAATGGAAAACTTCTGCCGTTTTCACCTGGTATCGGCGTTCCAGCTCCAAGGCCACATGGGAGGGAATTGGCAGCTCCAGCGCTTGATGTTACAGAACTGGAACTATCGGATGTGCGGAGAGAGAGAGCCCCCACACAAGATTGCTTCAACACAGAGAAAATTCTTCAGCTTTATGACATTACTATATCTGCATGGAAACTTTTGAGTGGAAATCCTGCTCTCCATGTCAATCAACCTTGACGTTGACTTCATCTTGAAGCCATTGTTTAGCGTGTGGTAAGCCAGACAGATTCATGACCTCATCAAAGCCGGGATCAGAGCACCAAAACATGGCAGGTACAGAGAGCAGTGTCCCTTTCTTATGTGGAAAATGTGAAATCATATCAACCTGGCCTCGGTCTGCCATGAAACCAACAGCCTGCTGATAAGTGAATGGACACCAGCTCTTAGACTGTGTCAATTGAACTATTGGACATCTCCATTGATGTGGATGGATGGCTCACTTGTTCCACGTTCTTCCTATCCCCTTCACTCGTCATTTTGAAGAAAACGAGGAATAACTACAGTAACAAATATCTTTAAAAATATATTATTCCCTGTTTGTTTGCAAAGTGCATGTGTCAGAAGACAGAAGTCATGGCTTTACCTGAGAAATCAAGTTCATGAGGTCACCGGTTATAAGGAAGGCGAGACTTTGTCAGTATAATATTGTGGCCACCCTTACTGTTAAGCAGCGTCAATCTTGGGCTATACTTTATGTCGAGGAAGCTACTGTGGACTACTTCCTCTTAGGTCCTGACCTTTCGGTGAACTTTGACTGTTTTTCTCCAGCTGATTAAGGAGGCTTGCATATCCAAGAGCATTTATTCTCTTTCTCTTTTCATCTCCATCGGAAGTTTCCTGACAAGCCAGAGGGGATGTGAATCAATGAGAGATCTGGAAAAGAGCATTAAAGTGATAAGTTTATTCCAAAGACATGAAAGGGAATAGCATAATAGGCCGTCTGCCTCAAAGTATTTTCGCCATAGTCAGAGAGAAGAGCCTAATAATCACACCGCAGCAGTCTTCTCCAGTCTTACAGAGAGAGGGAGGAAGCTTCTTGTACAAGACATCTTCTGCATTACAAATCTGAAATGCATGGCATATCTAGGCTTCATTTTGAATCAGATGTACATTTTGAAATGTGAACAATGAATATTTAGCTGGAATTCGATGTGTCCTCGTGTAGCAGATGTCAAAGAATCTCCGTGGATGTTCTGTGTTGGAAGTGCCTGCTGTTAGTGGTGAAGTGTGTGCTATACATGTTGTACATACGGCATTGGTTACATACAGTGCCTTCAGAAAGTATTCACACCCCTTGACTTTTTCCACATTTTGTTGTGTTACAGACGGAAATGAAAAGTGATGAAATGTAGATTTGTTTTTGTCACTGGCCTACATATAATACCCCATGTCAAAGTGGAATTGTTTTTTGAAATGTTTGCAAATGAATAGAACATGAAAAGCTGAAATGTCTTGAGTCAATAAGTAAGCAGACTTAAATCTCCTTGAAATATTGAACAATCCAGGTGTTCAAAGCTCTTAGAGACTTTTGTAATCACAGCTGTAATCGCTGCCAAAGGTTATTCTAACAGGAGTGTGAATACTTATGTAAATGTGATATTTCTGTACATTTTCAATACATAAAAAAAAAAATATATAATAATACGTTTTGACTTTGTCATTATGGGGTATTCTGTGTAGATGTGTGAGAAATGATATTTCATCCATTTTGAATTCAGTCTGTAACACAACAAAATGTGGAGTAAGTCAAGGGGTATGAATGATTCCGGGGTAATGCACTGTACAAGGTCATATTATGTCGAGTTTGAACAACTGCATCTTCAACGACTTTTAATTGTAACCCAAGTGTGAGGGTGACCGAGCACTGGAGGGTTTTTCCATGCAACACATGTTTTCTTTACAGTTGAAATGACTGAGCTTGAGGATTATGATGGCTGCATGCCTAACAAGCCTCATATACTGTACATGACATTGTAATTAAAAGATGTCTCTCATACATGCTACGTGTAGCCAACTCAAATCCTGAATTATTGTGAACCATGCACAGGCCGCTAAAGGAAGAAGTGCAGGCTAGACAGAGAACGGCAAACATCGCAAGGAACAACTAAACCCACTGATTGCTATACTAAACAGTAAGATGAGGTGATGATTGACAAATACAATACTCTCAAAATGCTAATAACAGAAGATAATCTATTTCTGTAACTATAGATGGGTTATCTGACAAAGTCACGAAAACGATGCACACGCTTCAATGAAGCAGAAGTTCGTGGGTTGTTGTGATTCAGGGTGGTCAGATAGCCACCGACAATGACAAGAAACTGCCAGGCGGGGAATCGTTAGAGACTAATTTCAGCTAGTTTAATCTTGTTATTGATATCATGTATTTTGTTTAGGTGTTTTGACTGATTTCATGTCAATGCTAATACGGCTCAAATTCACTAGCTAGCTAACCAACAACTGTAACGATGTGCAGAACCAGTCAACACTCATTCAAGAGTTTTTCTTTATTTTTACTGTGTTCTACATTGTAGAATAATAGTGAAGACATCAAAACTATGAAATAAAGTGTATGGAATCATGTAGGAACCAAAAATGGGTTAAACAAATCAAAATATATTTAATATTTGAAATTATTCAAAGTAGCCACCCTTTGCCTTGATGACAGCTTTGCACACTCTTGGCATTATCTCAACCAGCTTCATGAGGTAGTCACCTGAAATACATTTCAATTAACAGGTGTGCCTTGTTTAAAGTTAATTTGTGGATTTTTTTCCCTTCTTAATGGTTTTGAGCCAATCACTTGTGTTGTGACAAGGTAGGCATTAGCTGTCAGAGCAGCTCACAGCCTATCTATAAATAGCACACCCAACTACCTCATCCCCATATTGTTATTTATCCTCTTGCTCTTTTGCACCCTAGTATCTCTACTTGCACATCTTCATCTGTACATCTATCACTCCAGTGTTAAACAATGTAATATGGTGTCTCCTACTGACCAGGAAGAGGTGGACTCCACTGACATATCCCTTAAACAATGTAATATGGTGTCTCCTACTGACCAGGAAGAGGTGGTCTCCACTGACATATCCCTTAAACAATGTAATATGGTGTCTCCTACTGCCCTGAAAGGGGTGGTCTCCACTGACATATCCCTTAAACAATGTAATATGGTGTCTCCTACTGACCAGGAAGAGGTGGTCTCCACTGACATATCCCTTAAACAATGTAATAGGGTGTCTCCTACTGACCAGGAAGAGGTGGTCTCCACTGACATATCCCTTAAACAATGTAATATGGTGTCTCCTACTGCCCTGAAAGGGGTGGTCTCCACTGACATATCCCTTAAACAATGTAATATGGTGTCTCCTACTGACTAGGAAGAGGTGGTCTCCACTGACATATCCCTTAAACAATGTAATATGGTGTCTCCTACTGCCCTGAAAGGGGTGGTCTCCACTGACATATCCCTTAAACAATGTAATATGGTGTCTCCTACTGACCAGGAAGAGGTGGTCTCCACTGACATATCCCTTAAACAATGTAATATGGTGTCTCCTACTGCCCTGAAAGGGGTGGTCTCCACTGACATATCCCTTAAACAATGTAATATGGTGTCTCCTACTGACCAGGAAGAGGTGGTCTCCACTGACATATCCCTTAAACAATGTAATATGGTGTCTCCTACTGCCCTGAAAGGGGTGGTCTCCACTGACATATCCCTTAAACAATGTAATATGGTGTCTCCTACTGACCAGGAAGAGGTGGTCTCCACTGACATATCCCTTAAACAATGTAATATGGTGTCTCCTACTGACCAGGAAGAGGTGGTCTCCACTGACATATCCCTTAAACAATGTAATATGGTGTCTCCTACTGACCAGGACAGCGGAGTCAATCACCACCTTCCGGAGACACCTGAAACCCCACCTCTTTAAGGAATACCTAGGATAGGATAAAGTAATCCTTCTCACCCCCCCCCCTTAAAATATTTAGATGCACTATTGTAAAGTGGCTGTTCCACTGGATGTCATAAGGTGAATGCACCAATTTGTAAGTCGCTCTGGATAAGAGTGTCTGCTAAATGACTTAAATGTAAATGTAAAAATGTAGGAAGAGGTGGTCTCCACTGACATATCCCTTAAACAATGTAATATGGTGTCTCCTACTGACCAGGAAGAGTTAGTCCCTTAATGCTAAATTGTAATTATTTCGCCTCGATGGCCTGTTTATTGCCTTACCTCCCTACTCTTCTACATTTGCACACACTGTACATAGATTTTCCTCTTGTGTTATTGACTGTACATTTGTTCATGTGTAAGCTGTTGTTGTTTTTGGTTGCACTGTTTTTCTTTATCTTGGCCAGGTCACAATTGCAAGCGAGAACTTGTTCTCAACTGGCCTACTTGGTTAAATAAATAAAAAATGTAAAAATTATAAAGGGTTGGTATACAGCAGATATCCCTATTTGGGAAAGACCAAGTCCATATTATGGCAAGAACAGCTCAAATAAGCAAAGAGAAATGACAGTCCATCATGAAGGTTAGGCATGTTAGGAAAGTTTATTCAAGTGCATTCACAAAAACCATCAAGCCCTATGATGAAACTGGCTCTCATGAGGACCGCCATAGGAAAGGAAGACCCAGAGTTACCTCTGCTGCAGGATAAATTCATTAGAGGTAACTGCACATCAGATTGCAACCCAAATAAATGCTTCACAGAGTTCAAGTAACAGACACATCTCAACATCAACTGTTCAGATGAGACTGCGTGAATCAGACCTTCATGGTCGAATTGCTGCAAAGAAACCAATACTAAAACACACCAATAAGCAGAACAAACTTGCTTGGGCCAAGAAACATAGCAATAGACATTAGAGCAGTGGAAATCTGTCCTTTGGTCTGATGAGTCCAAATTTGAGATTTTTGGTTCCAACCGCCGTGTCTTTGTGAGACGCAGAGTAGGTGAACGGATGATCTCCGCATGTGTGGTTCCCACTGTGAAGCATGGAGGAGGAGTTGGGATGGTGTGGGTGGTGCTTTGCTGGTGACACTGTCTGTGATTTATTTAGAATTTAAGGCACACTTAACCAGCATGGCTACCACAGCATTCTGAAGCGATACGCCATCCCATCTGGTTTCGGCTTAGTGGGACTTTCATTTGTTTTTCAACAGGACAATGACCCAACACACCTCTAGGCTGTGTAAGGGCTATTTTACCAAGAAGGAGAGTGACGGAGTGCTGCATCAGATGACCTGGCCTCCACAATCTCCCGATCTCAACCCAATTGAAATGGTTTGGGATGAGTTCGACCGCAGAGTGAAGTATAATCAGTCAACAAGTGCTCAGCATATATGAGAACTCCTTCAAGTCTGTTGGAAAAGCATTCCAGGTGAAGTTGGTTGAGAGAATTCCAAGGGTGTGCAAAGCTATCATCAAGGCAAAGGGTGGCTGCTTTGAAGAATCTAAAATCTAAAAAAATATTTTGATTTGTTTAACACTTCTTTGATGACATGATCACATATGTGTTATTTCATAGTTTTGATGTCTTCACCATTATTCTACAATGTAGAAAATAGTACAAATAAACTCTTGAATGAGTAGGTGTGTCCAAACTTTTGATTGGTACTGTATTTGAGAGACAACAAGCGGTCATTGTGCAAATGTATTTATGTTTTTAATAAACATTGGAGAAGAACTATAGTTTACATGTTGTCAACAATCTATGCCAACCCAGTCTGTTTTGTCCCATAGTTGCGCACGCTTCGGTTTTGTTGCTAAACCACCAACGGATCTATAAGATGGCTAGAAGGCTTTGGTACTGCATTTGATACAGTATGTTTATATAGCATCTGGGGCATAGGGATTCAGGTTGACGTCTTGCCAAAGTGTTTAGCTGAAGACAGTGTGAACAGCTGATAGACCGTGCCGATACGCCCCAGTATTGTTAATATGAGCTTGCTATGATGACGATCCAAAACATCCTAATGCTTTGGGGGATTTCGTCTGCATAGGATTTACACTGCCAAACAAGGTTGAAGTTCAAACCCCAAAACCTGGAACGACTATTGATTGCATTCACATTATCCTGCCACATACTCTATCAACCTCCCATGCACATCACTGGAATCCACGTCTCCTCCTCCTTCCAATAAATAGACAAGATCATTACTGTATGTCTCTGAGCTTCAACAAAAACAGTCCTTTTTGTTGTGTGGTTCAAAGTGGAGGATGTTTGGGAGGATCTTGACGTTTTAGTGTGGTGGCACAAAAGAATGGTAAACAGCTAGAAGTGCCAAGGTCAAGTCTCACTGTGTGGTCCATCATCCAGCATCCAAACAATGGCATCTCTTGCCAGTTACCTCAGCTATCCAAAACTTGAGGGTCTCCACTATTTCAGCCAGCCAGCCGTTTTGACCTTGACTATGTTATCAGTGTGTGTTATTCCTTTGTCTCGTCTTAATGAAATTGTGGGATAGTCATTGTAAACTACCGGTCTATAATGGCGGACTGATGAATGTGTATTATGAGTGTCTTTGATTAGAATGAAAAGGTAAGCAATCCGTGTAGCCTAACCTAATCATGGTAAATTGAAAACACATTTTTTTCTGTTTATTATGACGCCAACAGGAAAGCACAAGCGGTGAGGGTCACAAACTACATGGCATCTGACAGTGGTGGCTGAGCTGGAAGAGATGGGTCTCTCATTGGACAGCACACACGCTGTGGCTAAAGACAGACTCCAGTGGTAGAAGATTGTTGCAGCCTTATGTGCCACCTGGGATGAAGAGGACTAAGGAAGTAAGTTATGGCCTGACAGTCAACCATTTGGTCATCTATTCAACATCAGTGCCTTTGTGCTACTTCTGTACCCTATTGGCTTGGCGGGAATTCGTTGCTAATGATTGCCAGCTCTTGCTTTGTCTTGATGCTGGTCTTGTACTGCTTTGCCCGGGAGGGTCTGTAAATGGCTCATACTGTGGGCTGCCAACTGACAGAGCACTGTGAGAGAAACCCTGATAAAGATAAATACCTTCTACTCAGGAAGATTTTGTGCATCATTAAACATGGCAAACATATTAGCTTGCATAGGGGTAGAGGAGAATCCCAGAAGAGATGGGCTAAATCCAATCCAGTGCAGTGATCAGAAAGGAGGTGTAGTGACTTGCCAACCTCGGGAACATCGAAAGGAATGAGATATGAGCTATAGCATTACCGAACAGAGCAGCACACTTTGCATACAGACCACAGATGTGTGAATGAGCTATTGAGTTCCCTCTACTCTCTCCCAGTTTCTGTTGTCATGCAAGCCTATTAACTTAATGTCCACAACCTTTTTTTGTCAGCAAATGACATTGGGTGTGGAAAATGTTTGATCATTCCTTTCTTTCCCTTTTCTCTTCTGAAAGACATTACTGATATGGAGTACGATTCAGGCAATCACAGAGAGGCCGTATGATTTCTCTTCCACCTGCTATGGCTAATTGGTAGCTTTTGTGAACTCAAGGGACGCAGACAATGTCACCTGGTGGCTAAAGTTATCAGGGAGTTATTTTTATAGCAGATTTACACATTTGGAATAGGAATGGAGAGACAAAAACACAGCAGGATATTCATTTCCATTTAATAATGCAATATTTCCAAATGTATATACATTATTTCTGTTACCCTCTTGTTCAAAGACAGCCTTTTTCCCCCAGTGCATATTCTTAGGTTCAACTTCATTGGAACTCTGGGAAAGTGACTAAAACCAATTTCTCAGTTAAGAAAAGAGCAGAATCCAGCAGATGTCTGGGCCTGTGAGGACACAATCCAGCTCCCTCTGTGTTGGCAGAGCTCTTGATCTTTCCCCCAAAGAATAAGTGGACAACAGATTGTGGTAATGAGAATCTTTGGCTCCGGACTGCCCATGTATACAGAGGCATGCTGCTGGGGATCAGGCCTAAATGAGCGAAGCCACAGGTTTGGACGTGAGGTGGCATACCTTTGTTGTGAGTATATATTGACATTTAATACTCTAGTAAATGAGTGGGCCCTGGCCCGTGGCCCTGGGTGTGGGTCCACTGTCACAGAGCAAATTAAATGGTGCAATGGGGAGCTGACAGGAAATAGACTGGCCTTCTCCTTTGTGCTGTTTGTCTTTTATGGACCAATAAAGTCAGCATGGAGGTCTGTCTGGGAGCTTTTCATTTGGACTGTCCTTCTGGTTGAATAGGTACTTTTTTTTTCTTCCAAAGGTATCATGTTTGGATTATTGATTTCCCATCCCTTCCCAATTTCCTTTATTTGGTTGTTAGGGGCGATGTAATTGGAAAACAATGCACCATGTCAGGAGAGAGATTTTGAGCATCATTTCTATGACACTATGTCACTGTTTTAGGGGTTGGAAACCCCTACAAGGTTGGGAGTGTTTTATTTTCTTGCTGATATTGCTAATAGTATGAACTGTGTCCTGAACTGTGTCCGGGCCCTGGCAGGGTGTGAAGGTTGCTGATGCATAGTAGTTGTCAGGAAGATTAAAGTTTCCAGACTTTGACAGGGCACCAGTCTGGGCCCTCTAATAGGCAACGCCTCTGTCCTTGAGAAGAGGACACAGTTCATGCAGTTGAAAGGGAGGCTCAGGCACTGTCTGCCCAGGTCCTTATTATCTCACTTTATTAAATGATCTGTCAATAAGTCATAGAGCATGCCTCTTTCCTGCGGTGGCGTAGTGCCTAGAAGAGTCAGGGACTTGAGAGGAGTTGAAAAAGTGTTTCACGCCCCAGGCTACAAAATACCCTATTTTGAAATTTAGTATGCGATTTAAGATGCTGCGCAGCACTCAAACCAGTGTTAACTAAGGACAAAAGTGAAACAAACTCAGAAAATCAAACTGCAAACTCCCACTGTCCAACCATGACACGCACCTTTCTTGGTCATGTTTGGTTGTATACTGTACAGCTATTAAGTCTGCCTTTAACGAAAAACGTTCTGGTCAACATTGACCTCTGTATGTTATCATGATTTATGGCGTGCTGTATACTAACAGTCTAATAAAGAAACCCAGAACCAATAAAGTGCTAAATGTATACCCTGACCAATCCAGTGCAGACTGATGCCCACAGGAATCCAGAGGACTACAGTGTCATAGATCAGACAAGCGCCTGTGCCCCAGACATGCTTAATGTTTCTCTCTGCACTAATGAACTGCTTTACAAAGTGAAGGTTATCAGAGATCCATTTGGCTGAGGGAAAGCCTCATATAAACTAGTCTTAAGCTCTCTATTTGTCTTTATAGCAGGATGGGTCTACATCCACGTAGGGAAAAAAATACAGCAAAACCCTCAACCTTGTTAACGGATGTCTGTCAGGCCTTTAAAAACAGATCATCTTCAGCTTCTCCTTGCGTGGGCACTTTATTTCAAAATGGGCCTTGTCAGCCAACGCTTGACTGGCTTTTCCCCTAAACCAAAGTGGGCACGCAATTCCTCTTGAAATTGCCAGTGAATACTTCTCGATCCTGAGAGCTCCCGGGTTCAACCGTATCCACTCAGAGAGCAGTAATAAGATCTGTTGGTCAGAGGGGGAGGACAGGGCCTTTTAGAGCCACTCCCTCCTTCCTTCTTGGACAGGGCCATTCACAGCTCTCCCTCCTTCCTCCTTGGACAGGGCCTTTCACAGCCACTTCCTCCTTCCTCCTTGGACAGGGCCTTTCACAGCCACTTCCTCCTTCCTCCTTGGACAGGGCCTTTCACAGCCACTTCCTCCTTCTTTCTTGGACAGGGCCTTTCACAGCCACTTCCTCCTTCCTCCTTGGACAGGGCCTTTCACGGCCACTTCCTCCTTCTTTCTTGGACAGGGCCTTTCACAGAGACTTCCTCCTTGGACAGGGCCTTTTACAGCCACTTCCTCCTTCCTCCTTGGACAGGATCTTTCACAGCCATTTCCTCCTTGGACAGGGCCTTTCACAGCCACTCCCCCCTTCCTTCTTGGACAGGGCCATTCACAGCTCTCCCTCCTTCCCCCTTGGACAGGGCCTTTCACAGCCACTTCCTCCGTCCTCCTTGGACAGGGCCATTCACAGCTCTCCCTCCTTCCTCCTTGGACAGGGCCTTTCACAGCCACTTCCTCCTTCCTCCTTGGACAGGGCCTTTCACAGACACTTCCTCCTTGGACAGGGCCTTTTACAGCCACTTCCTCCTTCCTCATTGGACAGGATCTTTCACAGCCATTTCCTCCTTGGACAGGGCCTTTCACAGCCATTCCCTCCTTCCTTCTTGGACAGGGCCATTCACAGCTCTCCCTCCTTCCTCCTTGGACAGGGCCTTTCACAGCCACTTCCTCCTTCCTCCTTGGACAGGGCCTTTCACAGCCACTTCCTCCTTCTTTCTTGGACAGGGCCTTTCACAGCCACTTCCTCCTTCTTCCTTGGACAGGGCCTTTCACAGCCCCTTCCTCCTTTCTTGGACAGGGCCTTTCACAGTCACTTCCTCCTTGGACAGGGCCTTTTACAGCCACTTCCTCCTTCCTCCTTGGACAGGATCTTTCACAGCCATTTCCTCCTTGGACAGGGCCTTTCACAGCCACTCCCTCCTTCCTCCTTGAACAGGGCCTTTCATAGCCACTCCCTCCTTCCTCCTTGGACAGGGCCTTTCACAGCCACTTCCTCCTTCCTCCTTGGACAGGGCCTTTCACAGACACTTCCTCCTTGGACAGGGCCATTCACAGCCACTTCCTCCTTCCTCCTTGGACAGGATCTTTCACAGCCATTTCCTCCTTGGACAGGGCCTTTCACAGCCACTCCCTCCTTCCTCCTTGGACAGGGCCTTTCACAGCCACTCCCTCCTTCCTCCTTGGACAGGGCATTTCACAGCCACTTCCTCCTTCCTCCTTGGACAGGGCCTTTCACAGCCACTTCCTCCTTCTTTCTTGGACAGGGCCTTTCACAGACACTTCCTCCTTGGACAGGGCATTTTACAGCCACTTCCTCCTTCCTCCTTGGACAGGATCTTTCACAGCCATTTCCTCCTTGGACAGGGCCTTTCACAGCCACTCCCTCCTTCCTCCTTGGACAGGGCCTTTCACAGCCACTCCCTCCTTCCTCCTTGGACAGGGCCTTTCATAGCCACTCCCTCCTTCCTCCTTGGACAGGGCCTTTCACAGCCACTCCCTCCTTCCTCTACAGTAACAGCATGTAAGGAAATTAAATGAATAACAAATACTTGACAAAAAAGACGTTAACATTTTTTTTCGTAGCATTATTGCGCTTGTCATAGTTTGACAATATGATGTATGGGGAGGACTTCCTTTCCAAAATCATTTCCTGTGACTTGTTAATATGGCTTTAATAATAAACGTTCCCTCTGCCTGCATTCCCAAAGAGGACCAGGCCCACTATCAGTCAGTTGAATACATTACCACAACACATGTTGGCACCCATTCATTAACTACTAATCATTTTGAGTAATACCACTGTGGAAGCCTGCTTTTATGGCTGTATTAGTCTTCTAAAAGGAAACGGGTTAAATGCTTAATATGGTAACCGAAAGGTCAGTTAATAAACAAATTAGTCACATGTGGGCAGTCTTGATACAACATTTTGAACAGAATGGTTCATTGGATCAGTCTAAAACTTTGCACATACACTGATGCCATCTAGTGGCCAAAATCTAAATTGTACCTGAGCTGGAATAATACATTATGGCCGTTCTCTTGCAATTCAAAGATGATGGTACAAAAACAAATACAAAAGAACGGTTGTTTTTTTCTTTGTATTATCTTTTACCAGATTTATTGTGTTATATTCTACTACATTCCTTTCACATTTCCATAAACTTCAAAGTGTTTCGTTTCAAATGGTACCAATAATATGCATGCCATTGCTTCTGGGCCTGAGCTACAGGCAGTTAGATTATGCTATGTTATTTTGGGTGAAAATTAAAAGAATTGGGTAATCCTTAAGAGTAAAATAGAATATTGCCTAAAATTAGCAGCTAGTGGTTGAAGGTCCAATGCAACAGTTTTTATCTCAACATCAAATCATTTCTGGGTAACAATTAAGTGCCTTTTGTTTCTTTTTGACCATATTAATTGAAAACAATCACAGTATGAATGTTTTCAATTAAAATGGTCAAAAAGAAACCAAATTTGCTTCTTAGCAAAGAGCAATTTCTCAAGCAAGAATTTAGCTAGGACTGTCTGGGAGTGGTCTGAGTGGGGAAGGGAAAACGGAAAACTAGCTGTTATTGGTAAAGAGGTTTGGAACTCTCGCTTTTATTGGTGTATTAACTAATATAACCGCCTGGTGATGTCAAAACTCCATCCCACCAAAACAGCGATGTATGTTACACAACTTTTATTTTGTTTTATTTCACCTTTATTTAACCAGGTAGGCTAGTTGAGAACAAGTTCTCATTTGCAACTGCGACCTGGCCAAGATAAAGCATAGCAGTGTGAGCAGACAACACAGAGTTACACATGGAGTAAACAATTAACAAGTCAATAACACAGTAGGAAAAAAAGGGGAGTCTGTATACATTGTGTGCAAAAGGCATGAGGTAGGCGAATAATTACAATTTTGCAGATTAACACTGGAGTGATAAATGATCAGATGTTCATGTACAGGTAGAGATATTGGTGTGCAAAAGAGCAGAAAATTAAATAGATAAAAACAGTATGGGGATGAAGTAGGTAAAAATGGGTGGGCTATTTGCCGATGGACTATGTACAGCTGCAGCGATCGGTTAGCTGCTCAGATAGCAGATGTTTGAAGTTGGTGAGGGAGATAAAATTCTCCAATTTCAGCGATTTTTGCAATTCGTTCCAGTCACAGGCAGCAGAGAACTGGAACGAAAGGCGGCCAAATGAGGTGTTGGCTTTAGGGATGATCAGTGAGATACACCTGCTGGAGCGCGTACTACGGATGGGTGTTGCCATCGTGACCAGTGAACTGAGATAAGGCGGAGCTTTACCTAGCATGGACTTGTAGATGACTTGGAGCCAGTGGGTCTGGCGACAAATATGTAGTGAGGACCAACTGACTAGAGCATACAGGTCGCAGTGGTGGTGGTATAAGGTGCTTTAGTAACAAAACGGATGGCACTGTGATAAACTGCATCCAGTTTGCTGAGTAGACTGTTGGAGGCAATTTTGTAGATGACATCGCCGAAGTCGAGGATCGGTAGGATAGTCAGTTTTACTAGGGTAAGTTTGGCGGCGTGAGTGAAGGAGGCTTTGTTGCTAAATAGAAAGCCGACTCTTGATTTGATTTTCGATTGGAGATGTTTGATATGAGTCTAGAAGGAGAGTTTACAGTCTAGCCAGACACCTAGGTACTTGTAGATGTCCACATATTCAAGGTTGGAACCATCCAGGGTGGTGATGCTGGTCAGGCGTGCGGGTGCAGGCAGCGAACGGTTGAAAAGCATGCATTTGGTTTTACGAGCGTTTACTAGCGTTTAAGAGCAGTCAAGGGCATTATCATAATTTTCATAATTTCACAGTAGTATTGCGACCTCATATTGTGGAAATATATACAAATCACAGTAAAATCACATTTTTTGACTGCACTAGGCCTTTAATTAATTTTTTTCCATTCAACAGCAATGACTCTTCTTTTGAGGTTTTGCAGCAGAAGGAGCCAGTATGGATTAGTGGTCTTGATTTAATTTTGTAGAATTCCCACGAATGCCCACATTCTGCCATAAAAGACAAAGCTTATTTTTTCAAAAGAGGCAAGAACACAGTGAGGGAGCACGCAGCCAAACCAAGCTCTTCCCTTTTCCAAAAACATCATTTTCACCATAAAACATATTCACATGAATCTGTTCATTAACAAAAACGACCTGCTGCCTTTCCATTGGCTCCCCTGTGTTGCTTGCTCCCTCTACAACAAAAAGGCCATTCCGTCCAATATTTAAAAAAAACTAAAGCTCCTGATCTTGTAATTTGTGCCTACTTTCATTCTTCAAGGATCAGAGGGAGATTAGAGATAGGACAAATACGGATTAGGGGATTATAGTCTACAGTAGATGAATGTAATTATTAAATGTTAACCCAAGTCAAAAATCTCAAAGAAAGTTGAGGCAAATTGTTTGAATGCATATCCAAGGAGCATACTATGAATCAGTACAAGCCATAGAGATAGATAGAGGACTCATCTTTATATCTGTGCCATTATAACATCTGTGACAGCATGGGCAGCACTATTGAGGCAACGACCCCACCAGGTGGAATCCCCATATGACCCCAACAGTTGGAATCCACATCCAATTGACTCCTTTAAAATGGCGGAAGCATGGGGGAAGCCCTCAATGGCAATGTCCATACTAAAACGGGTTATGTCCATGGCAGGGATTCCAGACAATCACGGATTACAAAAGGGAAAACCAGCCACGTCGCGGACACCGACATCTTGCTCCCGGACAAGCTAAACAACTTCTTCGCCCGCTTTGAGGACAACACAGTGCCACCAATGCAGGCTGCTCCCGTGGACTGTAGGCACTTGTTCTCCGTGGCCGACGTGAGTAAATCATTTAAGCGTATTAACCGTTGCAAGGCTGCTGGCCCAGACGGCATCCCTAGCCGCGTCTTCAGAGCATGTGCAGACCAGCTGGCTGGAGTGAAACCTCTCCAGTGGAAGACCTAACCAGTGTAATTGAAATCACAAAAACTTTAGCTTGTGATGATCTGCCTTGTAACTCATATGCTGCACTTTGCCAAGGTTGCACTATATCTGGTGGCAAATGACAAATAGCTTGCTTCTTCTTCCCGGCGTCACCTCTCTGGGGGTGACTCCTCTCCCCAGTTATAGCAAACAGGGACATTGTTTCAAATGAAAGGGACACAGAATAGGGTTTCCTTTCCAAAGGAATGTCACCTGAAACGACAAAGCCCATGTTTCTACTGGAGCTACAGTGTACTATTTGGAAGCAGCTCAGCGTTGGAATAGAAAACGTTCAAATAACGACAGTGGCTTTAACCTTTGAGCGTTTCTGCACGTACATTTAAATGTTTTATGTATAATGTAGCGTCTATCAATACTTTTACTGAGCAAGTGAAGTACAACATAAAATGAATGTGTCTGCTGGAGGAATGGGCAGACAGAAATTGTACATAGGGATATAACCAAAAAAAGACGTAATCATTGAATGTACGATTACAGAACGTGACCGAGCAAACAAGCGGCAGATAATTGTGGCGGCTTTGAGGATACATCGTCAATGTGACTCGTTCTCTCTGTAGAATGAGGTTCAGTCGACCATATTCGATAATGATAGTTATCGCCCCATCATAGGAATACAATGGATATGTTGCATGCAACAGGCATTGCAAAGGTCACAGCAATATAATAAATACAAAAAGAAACCTCATTGATTATGGAAAAATGTACAGTATACATGCGTCTAATCATCTGACAATTTATTCTTGCAAATAAATAGAGGAATCTCATTTGTAATCCCATACTTGATGTCATTATTGCTATTGGCAGTACATCACCAGCAATCTGGGCTACTTTAGTGGTGAATTCCCATCAGTGTGCGATGAATCTTAGCGATAGTGTGATTAGATTGGACACGGAAAAGAGAAAAGTTGTATTTCACAGAATGTGCTGCTTATTGTCCGTCAACTAATGAGGGTGGAATCTCAGTGAATGAGCAGATGAGCAACACTGCAGACATATCTCAGGACAATGCAGTATAGGAGATCTCCCACAATATCCCACATATATAGTACACAGTATGACATCACCAAGAGCAGTTTCTAATAGACTTTTCCAAATGACAGTTGTTGCATCACAGAATTACTCTTAAAATAAATACTAGGATATGACAATTATGCCACATTTTACATTAGGCTTGTACCACAGTAAATACTTGATCCAAGATAACTACAAAAGGCTCTAATTTAAACAGTTAACATTTTTTCAAAAGTCACGGCAGTGAAGAAGAGGGGACCATAGATTTTTAAGAGCATAAAACTTTAATGCTGTGGTAGCATGTGGTAACAACTATTTATGCTGAACCTTGACTTTTCCCTGGGCATCAAAAAAGCTGCTTGGCGCATCTTGAAAGTGCTTGTAGAGATACTACAGCAATTAAAAAGTGGGAGATGATATCATCACGGCTCAAATATTCTGCCGCATTCCCCTGTCATGGAAACATGGCCTCTCCTCAGTAATCCGGCATTAATGGGGATGGGTTCAACGAGGGTGTCAGAGCAGCCAAGTGCCCAGGATTTTTAGAGCTCTCGCTCTCTCTCTCTCTCTCTCTCTTCGGACTCCTCGGTGGATTCCAAAATCACTCCAGCATTGTGATAACGAAGCTTAGCTAGGATGCCAAAAAGTGTAGTAGCATTTTATAATTAGCCCTCTGGGTTGGAGGCAAGTGTCCTATTTCATCTCTGAGATGCACTTTGTCAAGACTGATGTTGTGGTTGTTAAATTGGGATGAAATCGGAAACAATTAGGGGCATCACAAGCTGTTTATCTCCAGCCTCTTACAAGCTGACATGTCATCTGTTTCAACACAAGTGTCTCAGACTAGCTGTCTGGATCAGACAGTGACATGATCAATTCTGCTGTGAGGCTTCAGTCTTCTCATCCTTGAGTTGCGAGGCGGAGGAGGACCTCTACAGTATCGTGTCATTGTTGCCAATTTGGCACGGAGAAATGTGCGAGGGGGGGAAAAAACGGCATTGTCCATCCTTCGCAAACAGTTTTCGGACGCAACAATTAAGGTTGGGAAATAATCCGTGTTGAATTAATCAGTGTTTAAGCAGCAGGGTGCTTCTGATCATTTGTGTATGAGGAGCCAGAAATAAGGATACGCAAAATAAATTAACACGGTTTAACCTCAATCGTCTTAACTTCAGTCTAGTTAGCCAGTGCTTTAATCACTCAAATTAATTGGTTTCCCAATAAATATCCGCGACAAGAGGAGTGCACAGGCTTAATAACGCAGCGCACGGACTGAAACGGAAGATATTTTCTGAGGAGTTGGAGGCACACATTGCAGAAGGACAAGCAGGCATGTGCTCTGTCCATGACCAACTATTCCATTGATATGAATAATCAAATGTTCTATACTGGCATTCATAGGCATTAGTTACCCATTTTATGTGTATAAGGCTGGTTCCATTCCTGTACGGCTGACCCAGGGTGCCATCCTTCATCCACAACAACCCTTATTAGACTAGGCGGAAAGTTTTGCCTGAAGGTACACTTTGGTTATATAAACCTGGAGAGAGGGGATGGAACCTGTTCACCCAGAAAACAGTCAGGCTGTGCTTGTTTTTCTCTCTGTCTAGATAGTAATAAATTGATGGTTTGGACTGAACTTGCTAATGCTCGTTTCCTTACCCCTGGTACTCCATTCAATTAATACACACTCAATTCAACCATCAAATGTGTAAATGTTGGTGTGGCTGCCAAAAACCAAACGAGAGGAAATATCCTTGGCCATTACAGTCCGATATCTATTAACTATCACGGCTTTATTGATTGCAAGAATGCAGTGACAAAACAGACAGGGAGCAGCAATCATACCCCTGAGAACCCACTCTTCCAAGGGCAAGTTGCGGCACTCTGCTGCTACTACCGTGCTGTTGAAGAAGTTTGGGCCAGGGCCATCGATCGCCATGCTTCTTTATTGATGAGAGTTTAATCTCGGGTGTCTATGCTATCTTTATCCTGGCCGGCTGATTGATTTACCTGTATTCTCTCATAGGCAGTGATCAATGTCGGCCGTTGATGAGGTTGAGATTACACAAGTGTTTCAGAGCCACTACCTCAATCAGAATTGTTCTCAGGGATGAGGTCCTTTTCGTTGCTTCTAGCCAAAACAAAAAGAAAAGAAGAAAAGTAATTAGGGCTCATTGGGTATTATTGTGAAATGGCAAATTGCTGTGTTCAAAGTGAGCACAAACGTTATGAGAATGCAGGGCCGACCTTCAAATGGGTGGGATGGAAATACAGAATGTTTTTGGCAAGAAAATAATCTGTGGCAATGGCCCATATACGCTCATAAAAATATGGAGCCAGTTCTGTCATTTTACAGACGGGTCCTTCACCGGAATATTACACACTACTTAAGGATCCAAAGTAAAAAAGCAGAATTCAACTAATTATTCAACCTTGACAGTGGCTGATTTTATCCTCTGCCCAAGACAGTAAAACTGCAATGTCCCTTTTACCCCGCTACCTCATCCGACCACTGACCAGTCAATGTCAGACATAGTGGCTGCCTAAGATGGTGACAAGATACTATAGATATATATATATATATATATATATATATATATATATATATATATATATATATATATATATATATATATATATATATATTTTTTTATACCTTTATATAACCTGTATTTAACCAGGAAAAGCCCATTGAGACCCAGAGTCTCTTTTTCAAGGGAGACCTGGCCAAGAAGACAGCAACAATCAATACATTACAGAATTAAAACATAAAGAATACTATACAACAACATGATCCAACCTAAAAAAAAGCATTTGCACTCCCAATATACAGTCTAATCCAAAGTTTTAAACACCTTCTCTTTCATGGGTTTTTCATTGTTTTTCTACATTGTAGAATAATAGTGAAGATATGGAATCATGTAGTAACCAAAAAAGTGTTAAACAAATCAAAATATATTAGTGATTTTTTTAAACCTTTATTTAACTAGGCAAATCACTTAAGAACAAATTCTTATTTACAATGACAGCCTAGGAACAGTGGGCTAACTGCCTTTTTCAGGGGCAGAATGAGAGATCTTGACCTTGTCAGCTCAGGGATTTGATCTTACAACCTTTCGGTTACTGGCGTAATGCTCTAACCACTAGGCTACCTGCCCCCAAAAGTAGCCACCCTTTGCCTTTATGACAGCTTTGCACACTCTTGGCATTCTCACAACCAGCTTCATGAGGTAGTCACCTAGAATGCATTTCAATTAACAGGTGTGCCTTGTTAAAAGTGAATTTATGGAATTTCTTTCCTTCTTAATGTGTTTGAGTTGTTGTGTTGTGACAAGGTAGGGGTGGTGTACAGAAGATTGCCCCATTTGGTAAAATACCAAGTCCATATTGTGGCAAGAACAGCTCAAATAAGCAAAGGCAAATGACTGTCCATCATTACTTTAAGACATGAAGGTCAGTCAATATGGAAAGTATCAAGTACTTTGAAAGAACTTTGAAAGTTTCATCATAGCAGCTATGATGAAACTGGCTCTCATGAGGACCACCACAGGAAAGGAAGACTCAGACTTACCTCTGCTGCAGAGGATAAGTTCATTAGAGTTACCAGCCTCAGAAATTGCAGCCCAAATAAATGTTTCACAGAGTTCAAGTAACAGACACATCTCAATGTCAACTGTTCAGAGGAGACTGCGTGAATCAGGCCTTCATGGTCGAATTGCTGCAAAGAAACCACTACTAAAGGACACCAATAATAAGAAGAGACTTGCATGGGCCAAGAAATATGAGCAATGGACATTAGACCGGTGGAAATCTGTCCTTTTTTCTGATGAGTCCAAATATGAGATTTTTGGTTCCAAGCGCCGTGTCTTTGTGAGACAGAATAGGTGAACGGATGATCTCCGCATTTGTGGTTCCCACCGTGAAGCATGGAGGAGGAGGCATGATGGTGTGGGGGTGCTTTGCTGGTGACACTGTCTGTGATTTATTTAGAATTCAAGGCACATTTAACCAGCATGGCTACCACAGCATTCTGCAGCGACACGCCATCCCAATCACTTGTTTTTCAACAGGACAATGACCCAACACCACTCCAGGCTGTGTAAGGGCTATTTTACCAAGAAGGAGAGTGATGGAGTGCTGCATCAGATGACCTGGCCTCCACAATCACCCGACCTCAACCCAATTGAGATGGTTAGGGATGAGTTGAACAGCAGAATGAAGGTTAAGCAGCCAACAAGTGCTCAGCATATTGGGGAACTGTTGTAAAAGCACTCCAGGTGAAGTTGGTTGAGAGAAACCAAGAGTGTGGAAAGCTATCATCAAAGCAAAGGGTGGCTACTTTGAAGAATGTAAAATATATTTGTTTCACACTTTTTTGGCTACTGCATGATCCCATATGTGTTATTTCATAGTTTTGATGTCTTCACTATTGTTCTACAATATAGAAAATAGTAAAAAATCTAGAAAAACCCTTGAATGAGTAGATGTTTTCAAACTTTTCACCGGTAGTGTATATACAAAAGTATGTTGACACCCCTTTAAATGAGTGGATTCAGCGTGTAGCGCATTTAAATTGTCTGTCCTCAGTTACACACAAGCCTAAGATCACCATGTGCAATGCCAAGCATTGGCTGGAGTAGTGTAAAGCTCGCTACCATTGGACTCTGGAGCAGTGGAAACGCGATCTCTGGTGTGATGAATCTGGGTTTGGCGGATGCCAGGAAAACACTACCTGCCCGAATGCATAGTGCCAACTGTAAAATTTGGTGGAGGAGGAATAATGATCTGGAGTTGTTATTTATGGTTCGGGCTAGGCCCCTTAGTTCCAGTGAAGGGAAATCTGAACTATACAGCATACAAGGACATTCTAGACGATTCTGTACTTCCAACTTTGTGGCAACAGTTTGGTGAAGGCTCTTTCCTGTTTCAGCTTGACAATACCCCCATGCACAAAGTGAGGCCTTAGCGGAAATTGTTTGTCGAGATCGGTGTGAAAGAACTTGACTGGCCGGTACAGAGCCCTGATCTCAACCCCATCAAACACCTTTGGGATGAGTTTGGAACGCCAACAGCGAGCCAGGCCTAATTGCCCAACATCAGTGCTCGATCTCGCTAAGGCTCTTGTGGCTGAATGGAAGCAAGTCCCCACAGCAATGTTTAAACATCTAGTGGAACGCCTTCACAGAAGAGTGGAGGCTGTTATAGCAGCGGGGGGGGGGGGGGGGGTCAGCTCCATATTAATGACCATGAGATGTTCGATGAGTAGCTGTCCACATACATTTGGTCATGCAGTGCATATAATATAATACTATTGATACGCTGTATGACTTATGTTAATCCTTCTAAGCCTCCTTGACCTTCCATGCTATTGGGAAACTAATCCTTATTTGTACGTCTTTTTGAAATGATACAAGTGTCTGCGTCAGTTTGTAATCAGAGAGGTAAAAAAATACTGCTGAACTTAATGCTTTAGGAGTTGGAGTGCATGTTGCTTATTCATATTCAAATCTTTATAACTGGTTAATGTGTGATCAGGCTGGTTCAGTGTAAATAAAGAATATTATCTGCCTTTAAACCCCGTCTTAGTAACTTTATAAATGAGAGGGTAGTCATAGGAGGTTTCCAACATGTTTGCTACCAGAACAAAGACAGTTGAATGATGTCTTAGTTACACTACAGCTACATTTCCACATTAGAGTAAAATAGAGATTGGCGCTATTGGGTATTATTCATAATTCCACATTCCCCCCTTTAAACTCTCTTGTTTAAACACAGTTCACAAAGCCTCGACAGCAAAGATACCCATAAGAGATGGTATGTCAATGTGAGGAATAGGCTAACTAATGAGGACTCTCATAATCCTTTAGCTCAGGCCTAATGGGGCATTTAAGGGAAGACAATGCATCTTCCGGCACATAACCCCGCTCTTCCTTATA
This sequence comes from Oncorhynchus gorbuscha, assembly GCF_021184085.1. Classification (NCBI taxonomy): domain Eukaryota; kingdom Metazoa; phylum Chordata; class Actinopteri; order Salmoniformes; family Salmonidae; genus Oncorhynchus; species Oncorhynchus gorbuscha. Next base: position 47,432,630 of record NC_060186.1, read on the forward strand.
TTCTCATTTGTTAGAAATCATGTTACAGGGCCAGTACAATTAGCTAAAGCAATGATGAAGAGCTATGCAATAATATCCCACTTCAGTGCACTCAAAGTATTTATCAGTAACATATATTGTAATATTCTCTCATCCTTTCTCTGGATAAGTACGTCAGAACTATAGCTATGCCCGTCGTATGGCACAAGTTCTGTTCATGTTCCATGTACACCTACACATGGGTGGTTTCGGGCAATATTTCAGTGTCTACTAAACATTTTCACGTTGTTTGGGTAACATTGCCGTAGCGTTACTTGACTCAAACAATCAAAGTACCAGCATATTTTTGGCTGCCATCCAAGCCAACCTGTGTTTAGACAAGTCTCCCATGAACAGGAACACGCACAGCACAGTCACAAATAACGAATAAAGATTGTCCAGAGAGTAGCTACACGTATCATCCCAAAGAATTTGTCTTGAGTGTATCTGCAAGAACTTTGTTTCAAAGTTTTTCCTGCCTGGATATTGGCCCAGAAAATCTAATTCTTCACAAGGTAAAGGAGTTGGCAGGAACAGAAACACTTCCCACCTTATAAACAAAGCCCCCTGCTGTTGGTATCACTCATGTCCTCCATTTTCCTGTTTGAATAACATGACCTCATCAATGGTGGATCCATGAGTCCCCTGCGTGTGTATTTAATGAATATTTATGCCAGCGAATAATAACAGAAATGTCTTTGGCGAATCGCTGCAGGCTCTCTTCTTGGCTCTGTCGGCTACACAAATTCTAAGCCCTCCACAGTTCCTTTCCTTTGTCTTTCCATATTTTGTGTTATACGGCTATATACATAATCCTATCATGCATATGTGTCATTCGAATAAATGGGCAGATTCCTTGATCAAGGACAAAATTATATATTTTTACATGCTTTATTTGTCCTAGAAAAGCAGTATATAATGGGAATCTTGAATCCTTTGAAAATTCCTATCCCTGATATATTCCAGAACATATATAAATATAAGCACCAGTTATACTATCGTTATTATATTATTGTACTTTAATTATTTTACATATACATCTGTGTGTTTCATACAATAGCTATGAGTCATAAGGATGAATTGTTACCCTGAATACCCTGAAGCCTGATTGCTTTAAGCAGTGTGACCATTAGCATTCGTGCTTAAATATTCCTCCTGTCTCTTGTTATCTCCCCGAATAATGAGACCATTGGTATTTCATGTAACCTAAAGGCCAAAGAAGTGTAATTTAGACTGTTTTTCTTGGAGTTCGTATTTAGAACTGAATCCTGCAGACATTCAATTCCCAGACATACAAATCTCCAAAGGATGTATCAAATGTAGCCTATACTCACCTGTGTGGACAGTTGGGAAACAGCAGTCGGTGACCTCCTGATATACAGTGCCTTCAGAAAGTATTCATACCCTTTGCTTGATTCCACATTTATGTTGTGTTACAGCCTAAATTCAAAATTGATGAGTTTTTCTCTCTCACCCATCTACACACAATATCCCATAATGACCAAGTGAAAACATGTTTTTAGATTTTTTTTGCCAATTTATTAAAAATGATGTACAGAAATATCTCATTTACATAGGTATTCACACCCCTGACTCAATACTTTGTAGAAGCACCTTTGGCAGCCATTGCAGCTGTGAGTCTTTCTGAGTAAGTCTCAAAGAACTTCCACACGTGGGTTGTGCAACATTTTCTCTTAAAAAAATATATCTTCAAAATCCAGGCTTTGTCAAATTGGTTGTTGATCACTGCTAGACTTCCATTTTCAGGTATTGCCATAGAGTTTTAAGTAGATTTAAGTCAAACTTGTAACTTAGCCGCTCAGGAACATTCACTGTCTTCTTGGTAAGCAACTCCAGTGTATATTTGGCCTGGTTATTTAGGCTATTGTCCTGCTGAAAGTAAATTAATCTCCCAGTGCCTGGTGGAAAGCAGGCTGAAGCAGGTTTTCTTCTAGGATTTTGCCCTCTACTTAGCAACATTCAGTTTGTATTTTATCCTGAAAAACTCCCGGTCCTTAACAATTATAGGCAAACACATGACATGATGCAGCTACCACTTTGCTTGACAATATGGAGGGTGGTACTCAGTAATTGTCAGGATTTGGCCAGGGTTGTTCCGGTTTTTGGTCACTAGATGCCCCCATTGTGCCTTTTGACCTTTTGTTTTCCCTTGATCCCCATTATTATTTGCACCTGTGCCTCGTTTCCCCTGATTGTATTTAAACCCTTTGTTTTCCTCTGTTCTTTGCTCTGTGTTTGTATGTTAGCACTCAGCCCTAGTACTCTGAGAACTCTTGTTGATCCCGGTGGACTCTCTTGTGGAATTCTGTTTTTTGTTCTTGTTTGCTTGTTTTTTGAGTATCTTTTGAGGCTTTTTGTGCTTTACCTTCCACCTTGTGGATTTACCTTTTTTGTCTTGGAGGATTACCTCTGTTCTTGTAGGATTCCTTTTGAGGTTGTGGAGTTACATGTTTTCCTGAAGAACTTCACTTTTTACTTCATTAAATACACCGTCTCAAGTACGGCTGTGTCTGCCTCATCTTCTGGGTTCTGCCGACTATTCGTGGCTCAGTTGGTTAAGTGACTGTTTCTCACTCCGGAGACCCGGGTTCGTAACCGGGTCCTGACAGTAATGTGTTGTTTTGGATTTGCCCCCGAAATAACACTTTTGTCTTCAGGACAAAAAGTAAATTACTTTGCCACATTTGTTTTGCAGTAGTGCCTTGTTGGAAACAGGATGCAGTTTTTAAAACATTTTTTATTCTATACAGGCTTCCTTCTTTTCACTCTGTCAATTAGGTTAGTATTGTGGAGTAACTACAATGTTTTTGATTCATCCTCAGTTTTCTCCTATCACAGTCATTAAATGTTGTAACTGCTTTAAAGTCACCATTGGCCTCATGGTGAAATCCCTGCGTTAGGATGGACTCCTGTATGTTTGTAGTGATGGTGTGTATTGATACACCATCCAAAGTGTCATTGATAACTTCATAATACTCAAAGGGATTGTCAATGTCTGCTTTTTGTATTTTTATCCATCTACCAATAGGTGGCATTCTATGTGAAGCATTGGAATACCTCCCTGGTCTTTGTGGTTGAATCTCTGTTTGAAATTCACTGCTTGACTGAGGGACCTTACAGATAAGTATATGTGTGGGGTACAGAGATGAGGTAGTCATTAATAAATACTTTTAAACACTATTACTGCACACAGAGTGAGTCCATGCAACTCATTATGTGACTTGATAACCCTTGTGTTGTCTTAAGGGTTAAGAAATGATCCGCCACTATGTAAAACAGCAGAGATAACCCCCTAAATTAAAATTTTTCAACATGAAATTTGATGACTTTTCCTAGAGTGGCCCCAACATTAGAAAAAGTATCATCATTGATGTGTACTCATAAAATGCCTTTGTGATATGGAACAAGATCAACCATACCTGTATGCCTGATAAGCAGAACAAGAGGAGGGTGTTCCTGGGAAAGGCACTTGTAACCCCACACATTCAATGAAGGGAGCGCCGCCCCCGCACAGCAGCCTCTGCAGCGCTTGTGAAAGCTGTTCAGGGGGCTGAATCTTGTCCTGATCCACCTGAGGCTGCAGCTGGGGCAGGCAAGAGGAGGACATGCCAATTCTGCCCCCAAAGAAGGACTGTAAAATAAATACTATGTGCTGCACATGTGAGAAATACATCTGCAAAGTCCATGCACGCACACTTGCATACTGTCCTACATGTGCTAATTAGAGTTGATTGATTTATGTTCTTCATGTTTTTGTTTTGTATCTATTATCTTATTTTATTCTTATTTATTGTTGTTGTTTATACACTTTGGTTGGGGGCAATGGTTCATAAAATGGGAGAAGATTAGTATTTTGTAGTTGAATTCTGCCTTAACGTTCTGGGAGCCTGGTCTGTAAGAAAGAGTAAACACAAAACGAGTGAAAAACATGGCCCACCTTGCCTGGCGAGGATTCAATCTCTTCGCCTGCCGGATGTACTCCAGATTGCGGTGGTCAGTCCAGCTGAGAAAAGGGTGTTTAGCCCCCTCAAGCCAATGCCTCCACACCTTCAAAGCTTCTACGACAGACATAATATGTATAAGCATGGTGTATGTGTGGTGTTACAGCGGTGGATCCGGTTATTACCCAGACATGTCATTTTTTACCTTTAGGACAAGGGGGTATACAGAATGTTAAGACTACGCAAGGGTTAAGGATTTTTTTAAACTTCTGAACCTATTGAGGCTTGCCATAATAAATGGGTTGAATACTTATTTGACTCAAGACATTTTAGCTTCAATGAATTTGTAAAAAACAAACATGTATATACATAATTATACTTTGACATTATGTGGTATTGTGTGTAGGCCAGTGACATTGTGTAGCGCCAACGGTTTGGTCTGAACAGTCGGTTTTGTGAGAAGACCTCTGCAAAATGAGGAAATCCGTGCCATAAAGCTTTTGGATGTCATAGAGCCAAACAACCAACACTGTTGTATTTGTGAGAGTCTTCGCTTTCGATATTGGTGACATATTAGTTTGTAACTTACACAGTTTGGGTTTTACAGACGATTTCTTCACAATTTTCTCATTCGGATCCTCTCATGTGTAGAAAAAGGCCGCTTTCACAAGCCCCATGTTATGGAATAGGAGAAAACTTTAAATCGGTGGAAAGACTGAACTGAGCTGCAGCCACTACGACAAACGGTAATCTCTCGCATAAACACATGGTGAGTTCTTCAATATTCAAAATCACCGTGTGACGCTAGTGGGCATCAATCGACTCTAGTTTTTTTTCAAAGACCAATCAGTGAGTGAATGAGAGATGAGCTAACCTTCATGCCACATCATGGTCACTACTTCACCCTAAAGGCCCCTAGAACGAGCCTCTGGAGTCCATTGACCCCTGAGGTCAGCACTATTTGGCCAGTAAACAGAGCCCAGTGATGTGTCGAGTTTTACTTCATATACATGTTGCTCCGACACAAATCAGCATGACCTTCGGTTTACTGCCTTGTCATCTGACACGGTGAAGCTTCATGAAACCCCTCAGTCAGACAATTAATCACAATAAGTGGAGCCATCTATCAGGTGTCTTTCATTGGAGAGAGCCAGAAACAACAACAACCCGTGTGATAAGCATCCCGAACGCCATCACCGTAAATAGCCCCTTGACAATGAAAACATCCCCATTCTCACCTTTATGTGTTCCCTCTGGATAGGAGTGATTCATATTGCCTTCTCGCTGGCTGTTCCTCCGATGGCCGGAATGCACCCCACCCCGGAATAGCCCGGTTAGAGGAGGAGACTGGAAGCAGCTGGTCCATGGCTGTGTGGACATTGAGTCTTCATTATTTTCCACGCAGGGCCAAAGGGGCTGCATTGTTTATGGAGGAGAGGTAATGTCTCTAAAGGCCTATCCTGCTGGGCATCAGAGGAGAGAAAGCAGGCTGCTTACAGTCGGTGGTTACGATGCACATTTATGCATTCTCAAATTACAGGAGCATTGCTTTAAATGGATTGGAGACATGGAAACATTGATAATGGCCCTGAAGCTAATTTAATGGTAACCCATCTTGGGCCTTTGGGATTTTGTGTGATTCTCCAAGTGCTTTCATTGAAACCTAAGTCTTAAACAGAAGAGAGGTGGGAATACTGATAAACATTTCACAGTTTGGTTTTTCAAACCTCTCAACAAGCACCATATACTCTCCTGCCTCCATGCCACTGAGTGGCTAAATGTTAGGAGTCACTTAAGGTGAAAGAAAACATTCTGGTAATTGATTGGATACATTACATGTATTGATTCTCTCCCCTTCGTGGGGGGACAGTTGGAAAGAGTGTGCTGATGGTATTCAACAGCTAAGGGATTTCCGGGAGCAACATAAAGTCCAAAAGGAATATCTAAAGGCCTAATAAAAGGCTAATCAGAAAATATAATATATACTGTTGATATATACTAAATATACTGTTGATTATTCTCATTTCTGAAAGACAACCCTTTTAAAATAGAATACTGAGCCAGGGGCTACAGTGCTAGACTAGAACTGTTGACTGTAGACTGACACAATTAACCAACGATTAATTTGTGTGTATCTCATGCCTTCAGAAGCCAAGCAGGTCAATTATGCCCTCTAGCCAGGAATGGCAGTGTAAGTGAGGTTAGACTGCCTGGCCCCTTGGTGGTTGCGCCTATTGAAGATTATTAAGGTAATTCATTTATGGGTTTGATTTTGAGTAAATTTAGCTTGAAGCGATATTCAAAGAACAGATCACTTGGGTATGTTATCCTGTTTAGCACTGATGTCCACAAACTGAAGCCATTCACATGATAAAATATCAACGTTTTGATAACCCAAGTATTGTAGCGCTGTAGAGCTAAAACCATCAAGTAACATGGTATAGCTATTGACATCGAACAAAAATTGATTTTCCTGGTACCCTTTGACCCCCAAAAAATCGGTCAAATAGAACCTTAATCTCCAACAATATAGATTCTAAGAGACTTCATTTAATTTCGTAGAGAACAGATTCAATTCCATTGTCCAGAGTTTCATGATATGAACTTGGTTCGATTACTGAAGAGGTGAGGAGAGAGTATAATAAGGGAATTTCACTTTTCTCTTTCACCAGTACATACTCTATACCAGGGTTATTCAACTCTTACCCTCAGAGGTATGGAACCTGCTGGTTTTCTGTTCTACCTGATAATTAATTGCACCCACCAGGTGTCCCAGGTCTAAATCAGTCCCTGATTAGAGAGCAACAATGAAAGAAAAGAAAAAAAGCACAGTGGAACTGGCTTCGAGGTACAGAGTTGAGTTTGAGGGCTCTATATATACCTACTTTCCAACTCTGGCAGTCACTTGAGAAAGTAGCGAGCCGTCTGTATCAGAAGTAATAACCTTGAACATGTCTACTGCTGTATTAATACAGCTCAGGCCCAGGCTTATTTGAAGCCGAGCCAGCTACTGATTACCTTGTCAAGGAACCTCGGCACAGAGGCGGCTGCCGCAGTACAGAAACTTTAAAGGTGTGTGTACATTGTGGTGGCTGTTTTCAAAAATAAAGCAGACAAATTGCCACCTTTTATATTTTGTAAATTGCCAGGCCTTCTGTTTTCTGGGACGTATTTCGGGGCTGGCTTTTAAGACGGAAGAGATTGAAATCTGGCTAAGAGCAAGTTAGCGTTTGTGTGGTGTGTATGTTATTGTTGTGGGCTATGGATATACTTACACCTCCACGTCTCTGTCAATTTGTGTCCCTTCCTCTCTGGGAAATCTGCTTTGCATCTGAGAATGGTGCATTACGGTATGTGAGAAAATACTCTCGAGCAATCTTTATACACATCTCTGGAAACTTGTTGACATTGAAGTGTACCAAACAGTCTTTTCAACTGTTGTGAATGTAATGTAGTGGGAGGCCTATTGCATCTTAAAGGGGGAACAACCTTCCTCTGCATCATAAACCTCAAATGACTCTAGTTAGCATATCCGGCCCCAGTCCCGATTCTTCAAAATCGACTGCCCGCATTCTCCAAGAGACAAACTTAAAGCCATTCATTCAGGGTTGTTTATTATCATATTAAATGTTGCCATATATTTGCAATAAAAACAATGGCATGTGCCATATTATGTCGCTTTGACATGGCTCTTGTATGGCGTATAGGCCATTGACAAGTGTCATCCATTTTACTCTTAAGTGTAAATTTCTCCACACATCCAGGCTATTTCAGTGTGTAAAACTCATGTTAAAACCTTTACAGTGTCTGAGTCTATGGTGACACATTTTTGGTTGGTATACTTATCTCAGAGCTACATTTGTATGTGGCACCGCCGCCTGAGTCATCACCAACCAACGTACTTGTTACAACATGGCAGACAGAACACCTTAACAGATTTCCTGTTCAGAGGAACTCGGGACTGACCATGGTCTGCCACCCTGACAGTAGAGTGTGAAGGGGCAAGGCTGTTGCCCTTTATTAGAGATCAACTGAAATAGAACAGCAGTGAATTTATGTCAGCTGTGACCTTCGCCTTGACCGGAAGAGTACACTGATGTTATTAACTCTTTCTGGAGGAGATGTCGTGTTTCGACTCCTGTGATGTGGAGCGGATCACCCAAGATAAATATTTCCCTGGCAAAATTGCAGCGCCTAAGAACGAGAGGAGAGGTGCATTTTTTTCTCTCTTTGCAATAGAGGTTGGAATTGGTGTTATTTTCAAGGAAGGTGGTGGGAGCAGGGGAGAGCGGGGAAATATAGGCCTTCAATACAGGATATTGCAGAACTGTGTAGATTAAGTGTTTTGGTGGTGGATGGCACTGCTAGACAGTATTCCCTTTGAAATGATTTTAATGACTGCAGCTGAAGTGATACCTCAATTGTTGTCTTGTTATCAGCACTTCTATGAACCTTTGTCCCTTCAAAATGGTCGGACTGCCTACTGAGCAGCAGAAAAAGCAGTAGTCCAGACCCGATGGCGGAGACAACTGCATCGAAGAACAGGAGACTTCTGGAAGAGCTCTTGCGAGCCAGAGAAAATGAGCCTGCACAAGCAGAGTTCCAATTACTGCATCACTGGTGGAAGTTTACCATCTGGCAGCGATCTATTGCACAATTACCTGTGGCTCTGCACTGGTTGTCTGCAACTTAAAGGTCTTCAGATATATATATATATATATATATATGTACTTCCAACTTTGTGGCAAAGTATATATCAGTTGTACATACACTTAGATTGGAGTCATTAAAACTATTTTTTCAACCACTCCACAAATTTCTTGTTAATAAACTATAGTTTTGTTAGGACATCTACTTTGTGTATGACACAAGTAATTTTTCCAACAATTGTTTACAGACAGATTATTTCACTTATAATTCACTGTATCACAATAACAGTGGGTCAGAAGTTTACATACACTAAGTTGTCTGTGCTTTTAAAGAGCTTGGAAAATTCCAGAAAATGATGTAATGGCTTTAGAAGCTTCTGATAGGCCAATTGACATAATTTGAGTGAATTTGAGGTGTACCTGTGGATTGATTTCAAGGCCTACCTTCAAACTCAGTGCCTCTTTGCTTGACATCATGGGAAAATCAAAAGAAATCAGCCAAGTGCTCAGAAAAAGAAATTGTAGACCTCCACAAGTCTGGTTCATCCTTGGGAGCAATTTCCAAATGCCTGAAGGTACCACGTTCATCTGTACAAACAATAGTAAGCAAGTATAAACACCATGGGACCATGAAGCCGTCATACCGCTCAGGAAGTAGATGAATGTACTTTGGTGCGAAAAGTGCAAAATGAATCCCAAAACAACAACAAAGGACCTTGTGAAGATGTTGGAGGAAACGGGTACCAAAGTATCTTTATCCATAGTAGAACGAGTCCTATATCGACATATCCTGAAAGCCCGCTCAGCAAGGAAGAAGCCACTGCTCAAAAACCGCTATAAAAAATACAGACTACGGTTTGCAACTGCACATGGGGACAAAGATCATTCTTTTTGGAGATAGGTCCTCTGGTCTAATGAAACAAAATAGAACTGTTTGGCCATAATGACCATCGTTATGTTTAGAGGAAAAAGGGGAAGGCTTGCAAGCCTAAGAACACCATCCCAACCGTGAAGCACGGGGGTGGCAGGATCATGTTGTGGGGGTGCTTTGCTGCAGGAGGGATTGGTGCACAAAATAGATGGGATCATGAGGCTGGAAAAGTATGTGGATATATTGAAGCAACACCTCAAGACATCAGTCAGGAAGTTAAAGCTCGGTTGCTAATGTGGCTTCCAAATGGACAATGACCCCAAGCATACTTCCAAAATTGTGGACAACAAAGTCAAGGTATTGGAGTGGCCATCACAAAGTCCTGACCTCAATTCTACAGAAAAATTGTGGGCAGAAAGTTTGTGCAAGCAAGGAGGCCTACACATCTGACTCTGTCAGGGGGAATGGGCCAAAATTCACCCAACTTATTGTGTGAAGCCTGTGGAAGGCTACCCGAAACGTTTGACCCAACTTAAACAATTTAAAGGCAATGCTACCAAATGCTGATTGAGTGTATGTAAACTTCTGACCCACTGGGAACATGATGAAATAAATAAAAGCTGAAATAAATAATTTTCTAATTCTTACATTTCACGTTCTTAAAAATAAAGTGGTGATCCTAACTGACCTAAGACAGGGAATTTTTAACTGGATTAAATGTCAGGAATTGTGAAAGCCAAATACATTTAAACTCAGTTAAGGTGTATGTCAACTTCTGACTTCAACTGTATATATATATATATATATATATATATGAGTAGGTTCAACAGTTTAAACCTGGAGACAGTCTAAAGTACAGTTAGATTGGGCTAATATCACGTCATACAGTACCTGTCTTGTACAATCTTGTTTTAAACAACCGTATTAGGATGCATTTGTTGAATTTAGGAATGAATGACTGGCCTCCCACAAGTAAATGTTTCAAACACATTTTGAATGGATGTGAAAAAGTGAAAATGATCTCCATTCAGGGATACAACTCAACTTTCAGTTGAGTCTGAAATCCTTTCAAAGGTCTGTAAAGACAAAGTTTTCCTGAAAAGTAAACCTCTCTAATGCAACACGACAGTTCTTTATGCCTCGCTGGTAAGCCAGATTTGCAAAGTGCCTCAGTCCGGAAATTTGTGGTCTGAAAACTTATCCTCTACAATCTCTGCCACTCAAATCCATTTGACAAGTGACATTTGACACAGGAAGCTTATTCCTTCCATTTGCACAATCACAGAAACATTATTGTCCAACTAAAATGGGTTCTGATTTATCACTACATCAAATAGCAATGATTGTTTACTGTCAGACAAGTCTTCATTCTTGTTCTTGTTGAGATCTTTCGTGAATAATGAATCAACCAACTTTTACAAGCACATTATTATTTTGACTGATATAAATATGATGTCATACAATATTACACATTAGGCTTTTGATATGCCTTGAAAATACCTACGTTGGAATTGAAATGAAAATACTATTCTCTTGAGAGTGTTTGTCTGCTATTTCTATGTTTACTTTACATTTTTGTGATGGAATAGATCACGTTTACTCCATGACAGGGGTGTCAAACTCATTCCATGAAGGACCTCGTGTCTGCAGGTTTTTCGTTTTTTTCCCCTTTCAATTAAGCCCTAGACAAGCAGGTGAGGGGAGTTCCTTACTAATTAGTGACCTTAATTCCTCAATAAAGTGCAAGGGAAGAGCGAGAACCCTCAGCCACTCGGCCCTCTGTGGAATGAATTTGACACCTGTGCTCTGTGATGTTAATGCAACATAAGAAATAGACCTTATCGTTTGATGAGAATGTGAGGAGAATCAACAAAGACGTTGGTAGTTCCATTGCTATTTGTCTCACTAACCAACCCAGTGATGTGCAGCTGACTTCAAAGTGCTAATCACTATATTAGCTCTTGCACAGAAATACCAATGTCTTTTTTTTCAGTATTTACAACTCTCACTGATTTCTTTGTTTTATTGTAATGACAAGGCTTTAAAGTGTGTTAACTCGAGATGTCAAGTTCCCGTTGTGGTCAAAAAAGATTTCTTAACCTTAATTCCAAGTTTTGTCCGTTCACATCCTAGCCTGCTTGGACCTGTTTTCGGAGATTTTAAGACCACATTTTAAGCACGAGGAATGGGTTCCTGGAGCCATCGTGCTCCCTGGTGGCCCATAGCTCTGAGCTCTGATCAGGACGCAGGAAGTTGTCTTAGGCCTCTGCTAGTCTCATCCATTTGTTATGCGGAGCCACAAAGTAGTAAGTTGTATCCAAGACTTACATTGGAGAAGATTGTGGTGCTACAATTACCCTGCTTTCATTAGTTTTACGAGGTCATTACATTTAGACTGATGGATGAGATCGAAAAAGGTCCTCTTTGGGTCTGGGGATAAAGCTCTTAGTTATGTTTCTATCGTTCTACAATTCGACCCATAACAGACTGAAACCACTATTACAGAATTGCATAAATAAACAGTCTACATGTCTATATACAATAACATGCCTCCAATTTGTAAGTCGCTCTGGATAAGAGCGTCTGCTAAATGACTTAAATGTAAATGTAAATGTTATATCTCTCTTTCTTTATACTAGAATTCATGGAGGCTAGTCGGTTTCCTGCGACGGAGAAAAGCCCCTTGGTTTGGTAGTGGCAGTGGATCTGTCTTCTGTGGAAACAGTAGAGCATGAAAAACACTTCCCCGGGCAAAGAATGGCAGTCAGGACGAGTGTGTTCTGTCTGTCTGGCCACATGGTGCCACGGGAGAGGTATCTCATTTCCTGGAGCTGGGGCTGCATGCGAAACAAACTCACAGCCGTAGCCGTCCTGTGCATTCCTGCAGCAGGCCAGTAGACCAGTCACAAGACAGCCAGGAAGTCTGTTGTGCACATTTGATCAACATTACATTTGATTGCATTCCACCGTCCTTCAACAGTCTCACAAAGGGCGAGTTTAGCACGAGAAGGAATATATTAAACTAAACTCCCGACAATGAGATAAAGGATAGAATATGCCTGGCAGAGGGGGGGGGGGTATTTGACTATGCTCAAATCAATGCAATAAGCAGAAGTCAAGTGAATCAGGTGAGGAGAACAAGATTTCCTCTGACCTGCAAAACTTGTGGTTCTGAGTCATGATCATGACACATTTGAATTGGATTACCTTCACTGCTTTTAAGCGTGGGAGAGGGGATGGTGAATGGTCCAATATGTACAGGTGATCCGTTATTCCAGAAATGATGCAGAGTCTCGCAGGGACAAGACCAGATCATTTATATACCACCCTTTTCTGTTGGATTGTTCCATATTTCTTTCCTTTGTGTCATTAAAAGAGGGGAAACCTTAGTGGAGTTTGGTTATGTGAAGCAGAGATCTATGGCTTCTATGCCCTTGAGGGCAGAATAGGTCTCTACATGGGGTCTCAGAGCTTTAATCACCGTGCAGAGGATGCTCTGTTGATAAGGGGGTCATTAGCACATCAGCAACTTATCTCATCAGGTACGTTTTACAGTACAAACTGCATGTAACTAACCTGAAAAACAACAGTCACACAAACGGGCATCCACTCTCAATTCGTTGGTGGCATTGTTGAAACGCAAATGCCCTTTAAATGCACGCCAAATCTCACATCTCCTTGTCCGACTGAAGTTCCATTGACAGTGAGACGGGTTTGTTATTTTCTTTGCAGGTGGCAAGCTTGCACTGTAAAAACGACTTTGTGGAATGGAGACTTGGGACACTTGTTTTCATGGTCAGTCTAGCAATCTTGTCAGCCACAGGGCCTTAGTCCCACCTGCCCTGGGGCTTTGACATCCTCTTATCCCCTCCTGGCCTCTCCACCTTGGCCAGTAGCCATAGAACGTGTCCTGTCAGGTACACTTGCTCCCCTAATAGGGCCTGACTCAGAGATACTGTATCTCTTTGGAGTCGAGCTATGTTCAACAGAGACTAAAGGAAATGTAGCAGTTTATGAACTACGGTAGTGTAGATGAGGATGAATAATGGGTAATATTCAAACTACCCCTCCATTCATTATGGTTTCCGCCCTATTCAAACGGAACACTGGCTAAAATGAAACTCACAAACCGAAAGGTGCATGTGGTTGTCCAATTAGATCTGTAACATTCAGATTTCACTGTTCACTGTTCAGTAACAGTAACCTAGACTTTAAAACATGTCTAGGTGAGAATAGATAGTTCACATTACATGGAAATCTATTTTTCTGAGGGGTTTGGAGATAATTGCAGTAAGAGCCCTCTGTTCTGCCTGACTGCTGCAGCCGTGATGGCTCCATTAATGCTAGCAGGCGCTTTTAACCCAGTTACCACTCACACAGCAAATGAATGTTACACTTCACCGTACATGATGGCCACACACACATTAGCAGGGTTTCACCATGAGATGGATGGCATCAGTCATAATGCAGTGATAACTACCGCTGTCTTGTTGTAGGCCTGGTCCGGATTTGCCCATCTCTGACCCTCCCTTGCCCTTTTTCTACACGCATTTGTTTGAAGGACATGCTTTTTAGAGTGAAGCACTGCACTGGCTTAAGCAAACAGACCTTGAACGTGGAATGTTCTGGAGGAGTGGGCTTCTCAGTGTATAGCGTGGCAGGCCCTGGTTAAGGAAGTGCGAACACCCAGAAGAATGACTTTTATTGTTCTGGGCGGAGTCAGAGAAAATGAAGGGCTTTAGAGATGAATCTCTTTCTATCCAGTCACTCAGAGGTTTTCATGGTGCATATTGCAATAACAATTTCTCCTTGAAGATTTTGGGTCTGCTTCTCGCATGCTCGATGTCTGGAACCACAAGACAACTTCTGGGGCCTGCAATGTGTCTTTGTAATGGGAAGTACAATGCCACCCCGACAGTTACCCTTTAAATGGATGTTGTCTCTTTCCGGGAGCAGGCTTTTGAATTAGATCAACTGAGTGAGACCAAAGAGCTGCTGCATGTTTAAGAAAGCAAACACAAAAGCCCATGGAGGTAATATTTACATCAGTTTGAAGCTTGTCATCAAATAGGTCTACCTTCAGAAGAACAAACAGGTTCCCCGTGTGGTGGCTACTTGCAAGTGGCGGATCTAGCGTAGCTGACTTCGTGGCAGTATTTTCCTTCTTTTAGAAATGCTTGTTGCCATGAAACAGACAAACTGTTTGACGACCACCGTGGTGCTATTTACAGGATATTTGTCCATGTTCAATGTCGGTTTTACTGGTGCATCTACATAAAACATAATTTTTCCTGTGATGCTCAAAAGATAAATAACTAAATAAATTGATGCGGTGCAGTGCAGTGCAGTGTGATTAATGTACATTCCTGCTGATTATTTCACAGCAAAATGTTTCCCCATCGGCTAAATTGCCTGTTGTTTTCTTGAGAGACCCCATTTTGTTGTGAGCGACTGGAGCTTTTAGCTACTTTCCCATTTAGTGGCGTTTCCGATGGTATAAATGGAATTATATTGAATCCATCAGTTTTATATGATGTCGGGGCAGCCGTGCACTGGGAAACATTTAGCTCAGGGCCATCCATTTCATTTTCTACAAGGTTCATGTTGGAAAATTGATCATACGCTTAGAAATCACCTCACACTTTTTATTTTACCATAGATGTCCAAATGCCTAAATGATTCTTGTCCTTTAAAGACATGACCGCAGGTGATTACTTCAGAATGATTTGAATCCACGTCTTTATAGGAACACAAGGACAAATCTCTAACCAGCAGACAACACTTTTAAGATCAAGTGAGAATTACCATGTAGCCTACTTCACAAGCTCAGTGAAGCGAGGCAATGAGATTGCTGTGCTTTAGAGGAATGTGTACTGTACATGCCATTGATCCGTTCAACAAGGTGTGTATACGTAAGACTGCAGCCATGCCTACGCTGAGGAATTGAGATGAGCTGCGTAGCTTTTTGCTCCTTGAAGTCCTGAAGGACATATGAGCCCTGTGCCTCATGAAGCAGGTCATGCGTGTCCCCTGATATCGTTTTTCATTCGGTCTGTGATAGTGGGGATTACCAAATATTTTTTTCTTCTCTCTGTGAGGAGAATGTCATTCTGTTTTCCCTCTCACCTCAAACGGAGACTGCCACGTCTGACAGCACCTCTCCCTACCTTATTATTTTACCAGCCGCCTTTCATTTACCTGACCACATCAAAAAGCAATGCATAGTCAAGACACTCCCTGAGATGAGGTCAAACACATACAGCATAGCCACCACTCTTTTTATTACCATAAATGTCAGTGGTCCTCTTCATCTTCCACATACTGTTATTGCACCGGCGGAAATGTCAAATGTATTTGCAACAGTCATAACACCATGATGGCCCCTCGGCTCAGAAAACGGCACTGCCAAATATAAACAACAAATGAGGATGTGTTTCCATTAACCCGTTGCTGTCTGATCTATGGCTGAAGAAGAGGTAGAAAAGGGAGGTGGAAGTAGAGGTAGAAGAGCAACTAGAGGTAGAAGAGTAGGTAGAGGTAGAAGAAGTGGTAGAGTAACAAGAGGAAGAAGAACAACTACAGGAAGGTAAGAGGGGTAATCATAGTAAATAGCTTGCATGTAGAGTGAGATTAAAATGGATTATAGAGCTAATTAGGTCTCTAATATTTTCCCTAATTTTCCCTAATGGATTTAATCGAACTCATCTGTTTGCTTTGAGCGTCCATTATGACCATCAAATCCAACATGCCAAGCATCAAATCTGTTTACCTTCCCTACTGTTTCCCTACAGCAGTGTTCACACACATTAATGTATTTGAATAATGTGAAAAGTGATATAGTTGTCATTCAGTGGCTGTAGGAGAACTTTTACTGCTCTTTTTCGTGCTTGAATTGGTTTCAATGCTGCATAAGCTTTCAGAGAGCCAAGGCGGCAATTCCCTATGCATAATGATAACTCTAAATGCATAAATTGAATTTGTTCCCCGACACTTGCTGCAGTTCTGCATGTTTGTGAGCAGTCTGACAGCTATTTGCATCAGGCGGCTGGGCAAGCTGGCGACTGAGGCCTATCAAGAGTGACGTGCGGGGTGAGAGGAGGGTACCGGCGGAACTCATTCAGAACTCATTGGCATTCCCCGTCGCCCGGCTCAATGGCGTGACGGAGTACGCTGGTCTGGGAGGCGGCGATTTTAACAAGGGCAAGGAAGCCTTGGCACCAACAGGGCTCCCTGATGAATAGTACATAATGGCTGTGAGCGACTGCTTATCGCTGCATGGGTGGCACTCAGGGTAAACTCTCAGTAGGAAATCAATGCCTAAGGGCATTGCCTGTGCTTTAGTGGACTACTATCTATGAAGTGGAATGAGTATATCAAATTACATGGCCAGGGTGGCCCTCCAATGTTACTCTCTCTTTGAGTATATTTTTTCAAGTAGGCACACTTATCCCCACGGGGCAATGTTAGATTTAGGTGGATATATTGTACTTATGGATGTTAAAACGTCATCGCTGAACATGGGCCGGGGGGTTTTCTGTTTTGGAAGGATAATTCTTTTTTATGTAAAACATTCAGGAAATGTTTGGAACATTATGAAAATGCTCTAGATTATCATATCATTTCCCCCAAATTTTGGTTTAGAAGAAATACTTCTTATTTCACATTACCTCACATTTGGAGCTTTTGGCTTCCTTTCCAAAACGTTTCGACTGCCAAAGAAAAGAACAAGACAAGATGTGACAGGCCTTTGCCACATAATTAGAAGCAGCTGGCCATGTTGAGTGAGGTAATGTATAGAGAAGTACATTGAGTGGCACTTTAGAATTGATAGAAACAAATTGATGTCTACATTTTAGTCGTGTTCATGATTTAATCCGTATAAAGTGTTTATCAGTGGCATTAATGGCTGCAACATATCCACATCTCTGGAAATACTTTCAAGACATCTTCCAAGTAAACACAATCAAGTTCTAAAATGGGTGTTCTTCTTGAAACTTGAAGGTTGACATATTCATTTTGCCCATACTGCAGTTTACAGAAACCTCATATATTTAATCAGTTACACTGTAAACATTATGATATAGAGTCAGGTTAAAAATGATTGACACCCTTTATAAAGATGTGAAATAAATACTGTATTAAATACATAAATAAATAGCATAGCTCAGTATTTGTATTATCTATTTTTAAATACCTTGTATGCTATTTCAGAAAATATACAGTACCAGTCAAAAGTTTGGAAACACTTACTCATTCAGGGATTTTTCTTTCTTTTTTAAAACTATTTTCTACTTTTCTACTAGAATAATAGTGAAGACATCTACACTATGAAATAACACATATGGAATCATATAGTAACCAAAATGCGTTAAACAAATCAGAATACATTTTATATTCTTCAAAGTAGCCACCCTTTGCCTTGACGAAATCTTTGCACACTCTTGGAATTCTCTCAACCAGCTTCACCTGGAATGCTTTTCCAACTCATACAAAACCATCTCACTTGGGTTGAGGTCAGGTGATTGTGGAGGCCAGGTCTTCTGATGCAGCACTCCATCACTCTCCTTCATGGTCAAATAGTCTTTACACAGCCTGGAGGTTTGTTTTGGGTCATTGTCCTGTTGAAAAACAAGTGACTGTCCCACTAACCGCAAACCAGATGAGATGGCGTATCGCTGCAGAATGCTGGGGTAGCCATGCTGGTTAAGTGTGCCTTGAATTCTAAATAAATCACTGACATTGTCACCAGCAAAGCACCAACACACCTCCTCCTCCATTCTTCATGGTGGGAAGCACACATGTAGAGATCATCTGTTCACCTACTCTGCGTCTCACAAAGACATGGCGGTTGGAACCAAAAATCTCAAATTTGGACTCATCAGAACCAAGGACAGATTTCCGCTGGTCCATTGCTTGTGTTTCTTGGCCCAAGCAAGTCTCTTCTTATTATTGGTGTCCTTTGGTAATGGTTTCTTTGCAGCAATTTGACCATGAAGGCCCTGATTCACACAGTCTCCTCTGAACAGCTGATGTTGTGCTGTGTCTGTTACTTGAACTCTGTGAAGCATTTATTTGGGCTGCAATTTTTGAGACTGGTAACTCTAATGAACTTATCCTCTGCAGCAGAGGTAACTTTGGGCCTTCCTTTCCTGTGTCAGTCCTCTGGAGAGCCAGTTTCATCATAGCGCTTGATGGTTTTTGAGACTGCACTTGAAGAAATTTACTAAGTTCTTGACATATTTTGGATTGACTGAGCTTCATGTCTTAAAGTAATGTTGGACTGTTGTTTCTCTGTTCTTGCCATAATATGGACTTGGTGTTTTACTATATAGGGCTATCTTCTGTATACCAACCCTACATTGTCACAACACAACTGATTGGCTCAAACACATTAAGAAGGAAAGAAATTCTATAAATGAACTTTTAACAAACAATTAACACCTGTTAATTGAAATGCATTCCAGGTGACTGCCTCATGAAGCTGGTGGAGAGAATGCCAAGAGTGTGTAAAGCTGTCATCAATGCAAAGGGTGGCTACTTTGAAGAATCTCAAATATAAAATCTATTTTCATTTGTTAAGCACTTTTTTGGTTACTACATGATTCCATATGTGTTATTCCATACTTTTTATGTCTTCACTATTATTCTACAATGTAGAATATATTACAAATAAAGAAAAAGTTTCCAAACTTTTGACTGGTACTGTATATATTATATTATACTAATACTACTTTTAAAGGTATTGAAAACAGTGGTGCCGATAATTGTGAAACGCCTATCATTTTTTGAGAAAATATATTTTACATTGTAATAAAATAAAATAAAAATGGCTTGCTTACAATATAGCTCATGATTTGTATTATTATTTTATACAGTCTTTTTTGCTCATCTTTATTGAGGGTGGCAATCATTTTGGAACTGACTGTATGTGGAAGTGGTAGTAACCAGGTTTTTAATTATCTTCTTTGGCGTTTTTCTGACTGGTGGCCTCCGTGGACATAAAAAGGCCCCTATAGTAGTAGACGTGAGTGTTTGAGCACAGTGGTGGGCTCAGTGTATTTAATCCCCACCGTGAACAGGAGACGCTAACCGAGCTAGCTCTGTGATCCAGGATTACTGTGTGCTGTGGGCATCTCAGCCTCCCTCCAAGGCCTGATCCCTTTCCCTCTCCACCTGAGCGTTAGGCCCTGACTGACTGTCCCTGTAAAGACTGCTAGTGGTCAGCGTGTAGAGGTAATCACCCGAGGACAGGACAGCTGACACTTCTTTGCTCCCAGCCAGGCTGAGATCGTGAAACCAGACAATGGCAGAGTAGAGCACTGGTGAAGCCCACATCTAGCTGGAGGTGGTCATATGACAGGGGTAGAGATTGATGTCACCTAACAGAGGATAGGACAGGTTGATATTTAAACATAATACTGTAATGAATCATCCAATAACTAACATGCAGTACAGTACCAGTAGCTAGGTCTCATCTGAATACAGTTGAAGTCAGAAGTTTACATAAACCTTAGCCAAATACATTTAAACTCTGTTTTTCACAATTCCTGACATTTAATCATAGTAAAAATTCCCTGTCTTAGGTCAGTTAGGATCACCACTTTATTTTTAAAATGTGAACTGTCAGAATAATAGTAGAGAGAATGATTTATTTCAGCTTTTATTTATTTCATCACATTCCCAGTGGGACAGAAATGTACATACACTCAATTAGTATTTGGTAGCATTGCCTTTAAATTGTTTAACTTTGGTCAAACGTTTTGGGTAGCCTTCCACAAGCTTCCCACAATAAGTTGGGTGAACTTTGGCCCATTCCTCCTGACAGAGCTGGTGTGACTGGGTCAGGTCTGTAGGCTTCCTTGCTCACACACGCTTTTTCAATTCTGCCCACAAATGTTCTATAGGTTGAGGTCGGGGCTTTGTAATGGCCACTCCAATACCTTGACTTCGTTGTCCTTAAGCCATTTTGCCATAACTTTGGAAGTATGGGGTCATTGTTCATTTGGAAGACCCATTTGCGACCAAGCTTTAACTTCCTGCCTGATGTATTGAGATGTTACTTCAAAATACCCACTTCATTTTCTTGCCTCATGATGCCATCTAGTTTGTGAAGTGCACCAGTCCCTCCTGCAGCAAAGTATCCCCAAAACATGATACTGCCACCCCCGTGCTTCATGGTTGGGATGGTGTTTTTTGGCTTGCAAGCCTACCCCTTTTTCCTCCAAACATAATTTTGGTCATTATGGCCAAACAGTTCTATTTTTGTTCCATCTTACCAGAGGACATTTATTCAAAAAGTACAATCTTTGTCCCCATGTGCAGTTGCAAACCATAGTCTGTTTTTTTATGGCGATTTTGGAGCAGTGGCTTCTTCCTTGCTGAGCGGCCTTTCAGGTTATGTCGATATCAGACTCGTTTTAATGTGGATATAGATACTTTTGTACCTGTTTCCTCCAACATCTTCACAAGGTCCTTTTCTGTTGTTCTGGGATTGATTTGCACGTTCGCACCAAAGTATGTTAATCTCTAGGAGACAGAACGCGTCTCCTTCCTGAGCGGTATGACGGCTTCGTGGTCCCATGGTGTTTATACTTGCATACTATTGTTTGTACAGATGAACGTGGTACCTTCAGGCATTTGGAAATTGCTCCCAAGGATGAACCAGACTTGTGGAGGCCTACAATTTTTTTCTGAGGTCTTGGCTGATTTCTTTTGATTTTCCCATGATGTCAAGCAAAGAGGCACTGAGTTTAGCCTATCAGAAGCTTCTAAAGCCATGACATAATTTTCTGGTATTTTCCGAGCTGTTTAAAGGCAGTCAACTTGTGTATGTGTATTCTGACCCACTGGAATTGTGATACAGGGAATTATAAGTGAAATAATCTGTCTGTAAAAACGGATTTGTGTTATGCACAAAGTAGATGACCTAACCGACTTGCCAAAACTATAGTTTGTTAGCAAGAAATCTGTGGAGGGGTTGAAAAATGAGTTTTAATGACTAATCTTCGGACTTCAACTGTTGTTCTGATATATATATTTATATTGAGTTAAATGTAGTTGAGAGATTTATCACCAATCTGATTAATTCTGTTTCAGTTAAAGTGATGAAGTCTGTTTCATTAAAAGTGAGAGGCATTTTCTCACACTTAAAGTGACCACTTTCTTATACCTGCTAACATTGGGGAGACCTAGCTCTTATCCTCCTGCACATCTCAACATTCTACAGGAAAAGAGAAAATAGAGTAGAAAATCATCATAGAACTGAACAAAACCTTTCTGAAATTAATCAAAAGGTCCGTAAATAATAAATTAGAAACAATGCTGTTTTGCAGTCAGGCAGAAAGCCCAGAAGCTATTTTCCACGTTCTGAAAAGTTTCCCAGCTTTCTTGGCATGATATTGATAGCAAAGGGCCATTTTTAGCATCCACTTACAAAGCTGTAACACAGCTCTGTGCAGGGAACGATCAGGTAACTGCCAAAATAAAGGAAACGCCAACATAAAGCGTCTTAATATGGAGTTGGGCCACCACAAGCCCGAACAGCTTTAATGCACCTTCGCATAGATTTTAAGGTACCTGAGGTACCATTCTTCCATGAGAAAATCCATAATTTGGTGTTTTGTTCATGGTGGTGGAAAACGCTGTCTTGGTGCCGCTCCAGAATCTCCCATTACTGTTCAATTGGGTTGCGATCCGGTGACTGAGATGGCCATGGCATATGGTTTACATCGTTTTCATGCTCATCAAACCATTCAGTGACCACTCGTGCCCTGTGGATGGGAGCATTATCATCCTATGGGGGCATAGCCATGGTAGCCAAAATAATGGCCTGCCCAGCATTTTTATACATGAACCTAAGCATGATCATATGCTAATTACTTAATTAAATCAGGAACCACACCTGTGTGGAAACAGCTGCTTTCAATATACTTTATATCCCTCATTTACTCAAGTGTTTCCATTATTTGGGCATTTACCTGTGTCTCAACTGCATGCAGCTGCATTAACGTGATTATACAGGGCAGGGATTAAAACATGCTTTCCTAATGCAGTTTGATTAGGTATACAGGAGGAGAAAATGGAATCTGACACTGAACATGTGCTTCAATTAATACGCTAATCTCATATCAAACAAGCACTCACAACAAACCAGTAATCAAACCCACAATTACTGCCTCTTCAAAATGAGAGACAAATATGACAAGCTTGCTACTGATGGTGCTCAAGTGTACTTCATAACCGTGTTATAAAAGTTGATATGAGCGGGGGTGAAAGTAGATTATATTTCCTACCGGTATGGACTATTGTCTGTGTGCACTGGTGAATGCACCAACAAAAATGATGGGTCTAATCAAATAATTATATATGGAATCCCTATTAATTTACTATGATCTCCATGGGACTAGTAGGCCTCGTAAAGAAATCCAATAACTCAGTCTCCTCTTTGGCAAACATGTTGTATTCTCCTCTAACCACAAAGCAATTTTGTCACACCCTGATCTGTTTCACCTGTCTGTGTGCTTGTCTCCACCCCCCACCAGGTGTCACCGATCCCCCCCCCCCCCATTATCCCCTGTGTATTTATACCTGCATTTTCTGTTTGTCTGTTGCCAGTCCTACCAGCAGGTTCCATTGCTCTAGATGTAGTTTTTTTCCTGTTCGCCCCAGTTCTGACCTCCCTGCCTGTCCTGACCCTGATCCTGTCTGCCACCCTGTACCTGCTTGACTCTGATTTGGATTACGACCCTTTGCCTGCCTTGACTTACTTTTTGCCTTCCTCTTGTTCTATAATAAACTCTGAGACTCGTACTATCAACCTCCTGTGTCTGCATCTGGGTCTTAGCCTGAGCCGTGATACATTTGGAGACTATCCGGGACTAGCATTAGCTCTTCTAGTTGTGGAATGTGGTGTTCCATAGAGAATGTAAACATATTTTTCCCTTCTTTTCGCCATTAAATAGAATTAATGAGGAAATCTACAGCTTTACAAACTGAATGGAGAATGTTTTTCGTACGAACGTGTCCATGGGGGATGCGAGTGCATGCATTCACTTTGGGCGGTAAGATAAAATGACTCAATTTTGCCATCTGTCGGCCTTGGGCTACCCGATTTCAAGTCCATTCACTCATTTTCATGCAGCTGACATGCGGTATTCTTAATCTTGCCCATAGTTGTCTTGACATCTTTGTTTTAATTATTGTGATAGACTCACATTTTACCGGTACGGTGTACCCCCACTATTTATTTTGTTGAGACACCGGAACGAGTGGTGCTCATAAACCTCATGACCTTTTAGGTCATTCAATTTGTCATGGGAACACAGACTGGAAAAAGGCCAGTGAGACAATCGACAAGACTAAAGCACCTTCAAAGTGAGATGTCACTCAACAAAAGTTGAGACCTGCCACTATAATTGAGCACCACTGACAACCCTGTCAATACACTCAATAGTGTCTCCAATTGAATGATCCAGACTGAGGTTGCACACGTCCCCTCAACAGAGTGACACAATAATTATTGTTATCACCTCTCCCGCAAGGAGACATTGGCTTGATTGGCTGCAATCATGTCTCCAGCCCACACCATAGATCCTGCAGTCAATTCACGCTACACAACACTGAGCATCCATCCTGTATACCTCTGGGCTCCCTAAGCTGGTAGCCCATGTTTCCACATATCAGCCCATGTCCTCTTCTGATCATTAAAAGAGGTGTGGGGCCTCCCGGGTGGCACAGCGGGCCAAGGCACTGCATCTCAGCGCTAGCTGTGCCAGCAGAGATTCTTGGTTCGAGTCCAGGCTCTGTTGCAGCCGGCCACGACCGGGAGGCCCATGGGGCGGCGCACAATTGGCCCAGCGTCATCCGGGTTAGGGAGAGTTTGGCCGGCGATATCCTTGTCTCATCGTGCACTATCGACTCCTGTGGCGGGCAGTGCGCAGTGCACGCTGACCAGGTCGCCAGGTGTACGGTGGTTCCTCCGACACATTGGTGCGGCTGGCTTCCGGGTTGGATGTGCATTGTGTCAAGAAGCAGTGCGGCTTGGTTGGGTTGTGTTTCGGAGGACGCATGGCTCTCGACCTTCGCCTCTCCCGAGTCAGTACGGGAGTTGCAGCGATGAGACAAGACTTAACTACTACCAATTGGATACCACAAAATTGGGGAGAAAAAAAAGAGGTGTGGAAGTGGGCGGCTACTTATGATGTACTTTGTTTCAGCTCTATATCGAGTAACAGCCATTGGAATGGAATAGAGACTGTTCAACCAAGAACGAGTTACATTACTGCTCTGATAAGCAGCTTGGGCTGTGGCAAACATATTTTTGCTTAGTCCTCGGTTTTCCTACTTGCCCTTCTAATAAATATTAATAAAATAAAAACAGAATTGAACTGTGCATATTACATTGTCCTTGCGAGTCAAGGTTGTGATTTTTCATAATAAAACAAATCACTTTTTAATTCAGATGCTTTTGTTGTGGTAAGACAAAATAGATGGGATAAAAAAGCAAATGTCAGTGTGTGCGTACATTGAGCTGCATGGAGAGAATGTAGTGTAGCGTCTTAAACAAGGCAGTCGAATTAACATTCATTACGTTACAGAATTCTGCAATGCAATGCACTACACAGCACATCCGCTTATTAAAACGTCCGTGGGCTGCAAATGTATTAATTTCAGGAACTTTGATAGTGTCTTTGGCTGTCAGTTGGTGGATGATCAAGCATACAAATTAAATTCTGACAAATCTGTCCCCCTAGGTTGGCGAGGCAATTGGGCCTAGTTAGCATTTTGTTTGCCTGCCATATACTGTAATTGGGACTACAACACATATTCCTGGCAACCCATGCAGTAGTTGAAATGCCAGTTGGGAATTAGATGAGAAAAGGACTGATTTGAAACAAAAATATTTATTGTGTTGTGAAAAGATATTGCAGTGGAAATGTACCAGATGAAACCTTTCAGAGCCACGGGTCCCTATAAACGTTCAAGGGACTATGAAATAAATCTCTACATTCCAGGAATAAATGGAGGAGAGGGAGAACAAGTCAAACACTAATTTCCCCTCCCCTTCTTTTTTGGACTGTGGCCAAGCCCCCCTACTTTACAATATCCAAAACGTGATACGAAAATAATCATCACCAGCTGTTTTTGTCGCGTGAGGCAACTCCCCCATGTATGTTTTTAAGCATGCACACACATGCATTTATTATGTATCCCCTTAATGCCTTTACTCTGCTTCACGGAGATATTTAAACAGAGGGGGGGGGGGTTGGAATAACTGCAGCAGTTTGAGCTAAGGTAATCGAGTGGAAATAGCAGCAGCACAGGCACCTAAGATGCAGTATTCCCAGAGGCCGCGTAAAGAATTTCCTCCCCTGCATAGAAACGGAAACATCCCACAGGAGACCCAGAGAGCACTTCTGAAATGTATCCATCTGTTCTCTCCTGTGTCTAAATACCCATGTGGCATCGTCAAACAGGTAATTCTTTAATGGAAGAGCTTCCCGGACAGGGAAGAAAGGAAATGGATGGGTATAGTTTAAGTAAGGGGTATATGAACAGTGTGAGAACGGGCACACCACTCTGTTTACGGGTCTAAGAATAAATAAAACACAATCAGCGATATATTTAGCTCTTCTAACCACAGTCACAGAGCAGAGGCATAGCAGTTGGTTGGTGAGTTAATCTTCCCATGCAGTCTTCCACTAAAGATCCTCAGCAGAGGGAAGGGTCTGAATTAAAAGCAGACAAGTTTGCCTGTTTTATGTTCACGACTCAGGTCCTTTAGTAACTGACACTTTTTGTCCGTGTACTTTGTCCATGCATGAGCATAAAGTACGTAGGAAGCCTCCTCCATGTCAGAAGCACTGCTACTTCAATGCAGTGATAACTGCCATAGGGAGGTTGACTCTCCACATTGCTCTGAAAACAGCAGGGTCGGATGTGAAATTAACATGCAATATTTTCCCATGTGCAATCAGTCATAGCACGCCTGGGGAATGGGAAATACTGCTTTCAGTGGATCATTCATACCCATTCTGTAATACTCCAAGATGATTCTTTATGGAAATAAAGCTAAACACTCGGTGAAAAAGAAAGTGTGGAGCAGAGCATTTAAATGCAATTATCCTCATGAATTATCCTACATGTCGAGGTGCCGTTGAGGATGGACAGTGACTCATTGTTCTGAGTTGGGGGGGGGGGGTTGCTTCATCCTCCCTCACTTTACTTGACCTGTGAAAGGAATGGAGAATGGAGGGAATGACTTGGACTCAGCCCGGCTTTCCTTCCACTGATGATTTTCAGGGGACTTACTGCCCTGCCGCTTTATCCAAAGCAAACAGTCAAGGCCAGGTGCTTTCTTTTCAATCCCTGTGATGGAATGGAATGCAGTTTGTATGGTTCATGTCAGGAACTCCCCGAGTTGGAAACCTAATAACATCAGACGTTTTCACGTTCTTCTTCTCTGCTTTTACTCCAGACTAGAGCCAAATGAGAAATGAAGCTGTGGATGGTGGTGTGGTATGGTGAATGGTTGCGCGTTAGATGGGAAAGCTTAAGTCCTTGAAGTAGTTCCCGCTCCGAAGCATGTTGGCAATTATGTCGGCATGAATCTGCGTTTTCAGACCCTGGAGAGAAAAAAAAACGCTAAGCAGATTTATGGCGTCATAATCTAGATCCTCCGTATTTTACCCCGACATCCCCCATAGACCATGTCAGTCGGCAACAGAAGCCAGATGTTTTATTCGAGAGAGAAACCTGGACTTTGCACACACCACCGCCGAGGCACACACCACCCGCCGAGGCACACACCACGGCCGATGCACACACCACCGCCGAGGCACACACCACTGTATGTTTGTTTTAATCCATGTGTAACTCTTGTGTCGTTGTATCTGTCGAACTGCTTTGCTTTATCTTGGCCAGGTCGCAATTGTAAATGAGAACTTGTTCTCAACTTGCCTACCTGGTTAAATAAAGATAAAATAAAATAAATAAACACCACGGCCGAGGCACACACCACCGCCGAGGCTGCCGACGCCAGACACACGCCGACCCGACGGATCAAAAACTTGTCATGTTAAAATAAAAAAAATTGCATCGATGAATATTGCTAACATGTCCTCAACAAAACACAGGACTCGTCTCAGGAAATGAAACGCGGCTTTTATTTTGAGCCCTCTCTGTCAACACACAAGCCGTATGTTTGCAGTGATGTCATTTTGAACGAATTGGTATAAAAACCTATTATAGATAACTCTCAAGTTATCTTGACTGCTACCAGTACACTGTTAACTTTTCAAGCAAGTCTTGTTACTTGGTTTGCTTGTGTCAGAGGCAGTCTTACAATTATGTTCATCTCCAATGTTGTGGGTGTAACTGATCATTTTGGTGTCTGAGACTTCGCCTGCAGTCCAAGCAAAAATAGCATCTGCATTGTTTGAACATAAACACGCTATTCAATTCATTTTCCCCTGTTTACATAGTCTGTGTTTCTATTTATCATTCTTGGTTTAAATGAAGACACTGACACTTGACCCCAAGTCTCAAACAGCGCTGAAATTCTGGCATCCGAATCAATGCTTCCTATGGGATAACAAACAGTGGTCATATCCTATTGTCCTTTCATTGCTGTTTGAATTATACTGTCTGTGATTTCATTGCCTGATTGAGGGCTCAGGCAGATCAGTATTTTTAAGCAATGTTATGGATATACAGTACATTTGATGAAAGTTGCACCTAAGTAATCCCATTTTATTTGCTAGACTAGACTAGTACTGGGACAAACAACAGCCCCATGCATTCCATTCTACGTTTTGGTGGGGTGAAGAGCTCTATAACAACTGAGATTGGCAGTATGAAACATAAAGGAAATATTTATTGTTGAGAGTTTTTTTTGTTGCAGAACAGCAGAGAGATGTGTTATGTTTCATTTTGCAGTCCCAGTGTCGTGACTTAAACGGCAAAATACCTATTTATCAAAATTGAAGATGTGAGGAACACTGTGGGTATGTTTGCACAATAGATCATAACTTGACCTTGTACCACAGCAGCTGAGCCATAAAAATACTTCAAGGAGCCTAATCCTGTTGTCCAGCTTCAGGAAAAAGTTAAAGCACTTCCCAAAGAAAAGCAAACCGTGTAGTGTGCTCCAACGCTCCAGAACCCTCCGCAACGCCCGGCCCACTCACTGCCAACACAGCTGTCTGTCTCAGGTGCATTCTAATTGTGCATTGACCCCAGTGACTCAGAGGAAGAGTTGTGAATTTGTTTCCCTTCACATGCCAGCTACAGTAGTTGGTTGTTCAAGCTCTATTCAAATGACATGTGATGATTATTTTCTGCTTGATCATACTGCACCTAAAAGCCTTTTTTTGTCCAGATATATGTGATGATAATAAGGCATGCAACAATAAAACCAGACCAGGCAAGCCTGACTTTCACCATTATAATACAGATTGAGTGTTGAATTAAAAGTCTGTTGGTGCCAGTTCTATACTGCTCTCATTTTCAGCCAAACTAAAAGCTAATTGGCTTCATCCACTAGTCTGTCCATGAAATTAGGATCATAAAATTGCCCATGGTTAAATGCCCCATAATAGCATACCATGATTACAGGTGGGATATGTCTGCTTGCGGAATAATCATTAACATGCAGTATGGATTTAGGTGTAGTGAATGTAGACATGTCGAAATGCACAATGTTCAGACTGACACAATGTTAGCGAGACTTAGGGATTATCATTGTGTGAGGTTTCAGCTCAAATATGTCTGGAATGCAATGAGAGGACATACTGACTAGTGGATTCTATACCGAAATACCATATTACATTTGCTATATGCTCCCGAGTGGCGCAGCGGTCTAAGGCACTGCATCTCGAATCCAGGCTGTATCATAACCGGCCGTGATTGGGAGTCCCATAGGGCGGCACACAATTGGCCCAGCGTCATCCGGTCTAGGGTTTTGCCGGGGTAGGCCGTCACTGTAAATAAGAATTTGTTCTTAACTCACTTGCCTAGTTAAATCAAAATAAACATGCTGTACAGTACCTAGGTGTTCACTGTCTGTCAGCCCAAAAAACTTTGGACAATGGGAGTTTGCTGATCAAGTACAGCAAGTACAGTCTAACAGCTCTCTAACTGTAGCATTAGAAGATGCTAAATGCGTAATTAAGTCCTTCAACAGTCTGTCAGCTGGGTAATTGTTTGAGCTGGGTGTAATTTGTAGCTGGAAGGTATGTTCTCTTGCAGCCAGGAGGCACATGCATAATTGAGTGGCTGTCGACGGAAGAGGGAACAACATCCAAAGAGAGAGACAGAAGTGCTTCACTCTGGAAGGTTCTGATGTTTACCGCTATAATATGTTCTGGATCCGAACACATTTACATTGACTGTAACACTATTTGAAGACAATTCTGAGCAAAGATGAACACTGATGACAGGATTTACCAGAGGGTACATTCTTAGAACCTTCTTGTCATTTATAATATCAGAGGGGGCGTTAGGATGTAGATCTTATCCTTCAAAAAATGTGTAGGCCCACACTCACGCAAACTTTTATAGGCTCACAAAAACATAGAGCTGAAGGTTATGCTACTCTTGACATGGCACCTCACAACAGGTAGGCTACATTTTCCACGACTCAAACATCATCACGATCCTTGTTTGTGTGTTTGGCGAAGGCTTGAGGAACAATGTTGCTTGGTATTATCATTCAGTCTCCGAATTCATTCTAACGTGGACTCTGTTGAATCATAGAGCTTGTCTAATGGAAATTTGCTCTATCTTAAGCAGAGTCGCCAGAAAGTTGAAAAAGTCAGCTAAGCTGTGATTACAATCAGCTTTGCTGTAGGATATATACGGAGCAGCAAAACAAACTGCGAAGAAAACTCTGACAAGAGTTGTTGTGGGTGAGAGGATCTCTTTGAAAACATTATTATTGAGAACCATATGCTAATTTCACTGATAAATTGTCCTGGAAATGGGCATTTGCGTCACAAACAAACTGCACGTATTGTCAAGAAAATACCATAACATGGCAATTGTACACAGTATAATAGTAATGATTTTCATTGATAAAATAGCATCCATTTTAGGCTAGTAGACGTGGTGATGGCTGTAATTGTAGGTTTCTCACAATAGTGGAAATCCTCTGACTGACCTTGACGAGAACAGTGATGTGTTTCTCAACTATTTTTCTTCTTTCCCTCAAAGCCTCAAGTTCACATTTTCAGTTCAGTGAGCAACCAATCACTTGGTGTGTTAAGGAGCAGCAGCATGGCCAGCCGGAGAGAGACAGCTCCCCTGTAATTGTTCTCTTGTTTGCATGGGCTTCGTGCCCTCACTGGAGGTCTCTGGCTCTGCCCCTGTCAGCTCCCCACGTCAGCACTAGGCCAGACACAATACACCTCGGGCTGAGGTGTTCCAAACAGCATATTCCAACAAGTTCCACTCCACTGACTCCTCACAAATATCTCACCATCTCACTCCCACCGACACTGGAGGAAGTGTTTTCATCCCGTTTGATCCTGCCATTTCTGCGGTGAAGAGAAATAACCTGTCGACCCGAGCCTGCTGATAGGTGGATTAGGCTATTTAGGCTTTGATTCTCACTCGAGACTAGAGGAGGACATAGGGTTTACACCAGATAGAGAAAGAGGTTGATGACAAACATTGCTACCATGCTTCTTGGAGCTTCGCCAACAGTGGCTGAAGGTTATTGTTGTTGTTGTCGTCATCATAATTATCAACGATCAAAGCATCCGTCATTTTCGTAATTGTAACCTTTATTTAATAACTTGGCAAGTCAGTTAAGAACAAATTCTTATTTACAACGATGGCCTACACCGGCCAAAACCGGACGACGATGGGTCACCATGGCGCAGTAGTTCCACTGTAATAATGGCCAACAGATACCATTTTTGGACAAGCAATGTCAGCAAAAGGCCCATAATAAAAGACCCGATTGACAAACAGCCCATACATCAATGTGCAAAGGATGAGGACTGGAAACAAGAGGATCAACTTACAAATCAATATCAAGCTTAGAGAAACTGGAGGACCTTTTAAAGACGTAACTGAAGACCACAAACACACACACACACACACACACACACACACACACACACACACACACACACACACACACACACACACACACACACACACACACACACACACACACACACACACACACACACACACACACACACACACACACACACACACACACACACACACACACAGGTATATTAAATGACCATTGTATTTTATTTCTAAGTGATCCCATTATTCCTTCCCCTCGTCAAAAATGACATATCCACTGAATGTGCTCAAAGACTCTAATGAAGTATAACGAGAGATCAGAAACACTCTCTCTTCTCTACACGGGCTGCAGAATTGCTCTCTATGTAAGATCTTTCAAAGCCTCTGCTGCTCCTTCCATTTTCAAACACCCAGCTCAAAATAAAATGCATATCGGGAAAACACGGGCCTTTTGTCACATGTAGGCTGTGGGTAGCTCTGATCTGATATAATATAACGCTTGTGTTCTCCACTGAGGCTGCAATGCTTGTTTGATTATGCTCTCCCTAATATTTGGGTAATTATGATTGTTAAAATACTTGTCATATTCATATCCTTGGCATATGTACGTTTCAATTCACTTTTGGCGGCAGGTAGCCTAGCAGTTAAGAGCGTTGGGCCAGTAACCGAAAGGTTGCTGGTTTGAATCGCCGAATCTCTAGGAAATCTGTCGGTGTGCCCTTCGGCAACACACTAAATCGTAATCGTCGCTCTGGATAAGAGCATCTGCTAAATGATGTCAAACGTACTGTAAACACTTAAACACCGCAGTGCTCATCTCAAGGATAACTGATTAAGGGAGAATAAAGGAATTGTTCTGGAAAGATACGGCAAATAATAATGGCATGCTGTCATGACCTCAGACTATGAGCAGACTGAACAAATTGTTCTCTCGCTGCAAGCTGTGTGACAGCGTGGAATAGGTACTGGGAGACTTTATGGGAAGGGCACGTTCTACCGTGCCATATCGAGTGTGTTTTGACATATTGT
Organism: Oncorhynchus gorbuscha; assembly: GCF_021184085.1. Lineage (NCBI taxonomy): Eukaryota > Metazoa > Chordata > Actinopteri > Salmoniformes > Salmonidae > Oncorhynchus > Oncorhynchus gorbuscha. The sequence goes on from NC_060186.1 coordinate 47,465,200, forward strand.
CCAAGACGCTATAGCTTTCAAAGAGGTGGCCGATCGTTCATCTTATATTGTGCAGGGGAGAAAGGTGGGGGTGATGGAGATATGTTTCTTTACCTTTATGGGAGTAAGGGTAGTTCAATTAATAATGGAGTGGTATAGGGGACTGCCTGCAAAACATACAGCGAATGGTATAATTTTAGCATTCACATTTAAGTAAACAAAGCTAATTGTTGTCTGGTGGTACTGGATATTCTGTCAGACTTGGCCTATTCTTCAAAAATACAGCACTGTAAATTTAAAAAATATACATGCTGTCAATACAGAACTATGATGGAAATGACAGACTGCCTATTCCCTGAAGAGAAAGAGCATGATGCTGCACGGCCCCCATCAGATCAGAGTTTACAGCATTAATCCTCCAGACTGGACTTTATTTCATTGTGTAGATTGTTGACGAGGCTGAGGCAGGCAGCTGCTCTGGGCTGTTACAGGCAACCTGCCTGCCAGGAGTCCCACTGCTCTTGCCATCTGTAGGACTTGGCCTCTGCAGCGCGCAGCTCACCTAACCTCCACAAAATAATCTCTGAGAGGATGGTGGATGGAGCTGGACTCTGGTAGAAATAATGTCCTCACATAACGTCTATCTGAGACAGAAATGCACTTTTGGTGGGAGATGGTTGTCTTTAGAAACCGGTGATTTGAGTTGTTGAATATACAGTGCCTTGCGAAAGTATTCGGCCCCCTTGAACTTTGAGAACTTTTGCCACATTTCAGGCTTCAAACATAAAGATATAAAACTGTTTTTTTTGTGAAGAATCAACAACAAGTGGGACACAATCATGAAGTGGAACGACATTTATTGGATATTTCAAACTTTTTTAACAACTCAAAAACAGAAAAATTGGGCGTGCAAAATTATTCAGCCCCTTTACTTTCAGTGCAGCAAACTCTCTCCAGAAGTTCAGTGAGGATCTCTGAATGATCCAATGTTGACCTAAATGACTACTGATGATAAATACAATCCACCTGTGTGTAATCAAGTCTCCGTATAAATGCACCTGCACTGTGATAGTCTCAGAGGTCCGTTAAAAGCGCAGAGAGCATCATGAAGAACAAGGAACACACCAGGCAGGTCCAAGATACTGTTGTGAAGAGGTTTAAAGCCGGATTTGGATACAAAAAGATTTCCCAAGCTTTAAACATCCCAAGGAGCACTGTGCAAGCAATAATATTGAAATGGAAGAAGTATCAGACCACTGCAAATCTACCAAGACCTGGCCATCCCTCTAAACTTTCAGCTCATACAAGGAGAAGACTGATCAGAGATGCAGCCAAGAGGCCCATGATCACTCTGGATGAACTGCAGAGATCTACAGCTGAGGTGGGAGACTCTGTCCATAGGACAACAATCAGTCGTATATTGCACAAATCTAGCCTTTATGGAAGAGTGGCAAGAAGAAAGCCATTTCTTAAAGATATCCATAAAAAGTGTTGTTTAAAGTTTGCCACAAGCCACCTGGGAGACACACCAAACATGTGGAAGAAGGTGCTCTGGTCAGATGAAACCAAAATTGAACTTTTTGGCAACAATGCAAAACGTTATGTTTGGCGTAAAAGCAACAAAGCTCATCACCCTGAACACACCATCCCCACTGTCAAACATGGTGGTGGCAGCATCATGGTTTGGGCCTGCTTTTCTTCAGCAGGGACAGGGAAGATGGTTAAAATTGATGGGAAGATGGATGGAGCCAAATACAGGACCATTCTGGAAGAAAACCTGATGGAGTCTGCAAAAGACCTGAGACTGGGACGGAGATTTGTCTTCCAACAAGACAATGATCCAAAACATAAAGCAAAATTTACAATGGAATGGTTCAAAAATAAACATATCCAAGTGTTAGAATGGCCAAGTCAAAGTCCAGACCTGAATCCAATCGAGAATCTGTGGAAAGAACTGAAAACTGCTGTTCACAAATGCTCTCCATCCAACCTCACTGAGCTCGAGCTGTTTTGCAAGGAGGAATGGGAAAAAAATTCCAGTCTCTCGATGTGCAAAACTGATAGAGACATACCCCAAGCGACTTACAGCTGTAATCGCAGCAAAAGGTGGCGCTACAAAGTATTAACTTAAGGGGGCTGAATAATTTTGCACGCCCAATTTTTCAGTTTTTGATTTGTTAAAAAAGTTTGAAATATACAATAAATGTCATTCCACTTCATGATTGTGTCCCACTTGTTGTTGATTCTTCACAAAAAATACAGTTTTATATCTTTATGTTTGAAGTCTGAAATGTGGCAAAAGGTCGAAAAGTTCAAGAGGGCCGAATACTTTGGCAAGGCACTGTATATGGCAACTAGAGATGTTTACTGTGGCTAGTTTGCTTTTCTTGTGCAGTTTAAGTGATCCCTAATTGATTTTCATTTAAAAAGTGTGTCTACTTGGTAACACCACATTTGAACTAAACTGTTTTAAGTTTTTGGAAACTGATAACTGCTGCTGAACCATTGGCTGGTTCTCACCTTTGTGAAACCTGTATCAACTCATATCACTTTCCATGGTGCCAATATTAGCACTTTGTGGGGGAAAAGGTGTCAGAAGTGGGGTGTTACTTCTCCCGCAGTTCACTGTTGGACATCCATGCGATGATAGATCTCCTGTAAAGGTTGCCAAAGGCCCTTGTCAACGCTGCGTGGCGTGTGGGGTGGCTCCATTTCAACCATGGTCTAATACTGCACAATTAATATATGCAGTGTTTTCCACTGATGAACAATTACTTTGATGCATAATTAAGAGGGGCTGTGTGTTAAATCTTTAACAAAGCTGCAGTATGCAGAGAAGTCAGAGCTCCTTCAGCTCTGCAGTCATAATTCATATACAGATGTATGATCTTAATTTGATGACTATTTGTTGCTGAGCATCTAACATTTAGTGTCTACAAGGTTTAAAGGGCTTCTGAAGTTTGTCATTTCCACTTTAAAAATGTCAGACTTGATTTGCCTTCACAATCAATGTATCAACCCCAGTTCTGCTGTAGCAAACGGGCTCACATTAAGATCCTACATCTGCATACATCTGCATACATCTGCATACTACATCTGATCCTACATCTGCATAATGATGTCTGCCACAGTGGGCAACCCAAGCAGCCCTGGGTCACTCACACAGGCTCCCATTGAGAGGCATTCATCAATATTTTGTGGCACTCTTAATTAGAATTTGAATCGCTACCAACTTTGCATGTTCATATGTCATGATATTGTTAAATATACATTATTTCTGTGAATTAGATGTGTAGTGACAATTTGCACTGTGTGTTGCACTGTAAGTGCCTGTTGTGATCGTTCCACTCTTTTCTTTTGTTTGCGATGAGGTAAATGGAACGGTTCTATTTTTAAAACGCCAAATCACTTTGTCCTTTTTGTTTTGTTTTGGAGAGTCAAAACAATTCACTTTTCACGAGTTGAGGGATGGGAGATGTTTTGGATGCACTTAGAACGAAACAGTCCCATTGACAGTTTCCTCCTACCACCTACCATGCACCTTAAGCCATAACCCCCCATCGCTCCAGACACACTCACGTACAAACTCTCATAGCAGACTGGGAAACTCTCTCTTTCTCTCTCTCTCTCACTCTCACACACACACACACACACACACACACACACACACACACACACACACACACACACACACACACACACACACACACACACACACACACACACACACACACACACACACACACACACACACACACACACACACACACACACACACACACACACACACACACGGGACCCCCCCCCCAGTCGATGCATGACCTGGATTCAAAAGGGCATCGAACCGGGTTGAAGTGTGCATGCAGCACTCAGGGCAGAAATACACGGAATGGATTGCATCATCTCCATACTCCCCTCCCTTCATACCCCCCCCCCCCCCGCTCCTTTCCACTCTCCCGTCACCCCCTCCCCGTGCTGTCTCAGTAAAAGAAAGTCTTCCTTGAGTTTGAACAGGTGTGCAGCGCAGTATCTAAACCACACGCCATACTGTGCTGAGTTTTCCATCTTCAGCAGGCAGGCTCTTCTCTCCCTCTCTCTCCCTAAGCCCAGGCGATGAGCTGCAGACTGGGGGTATGTTAATCATTTGATCTTGAAATCACTTCCACTGTCACTTTTCACAATTATTCCCGGGGATGCTCCACTTGCCATACAGGGTGCCAGCTATTTTTACACTGGAGCCTGCCAGCCTTTTGTGTTGCGTTCTGAAGATCAACAATAGGCAGTTGACAGCACAGTGGGAAAAAAACTGCGTATTGATTCAACCTATTCCTTACACTTTTTTTCCAATTGCTTCAAAGTACCTGTGGTGCCTATTGGAGTCTGGACTCATTCAGGGAATCACTTAATTTCACAGCAGCCATTTTGCAATGTAAAAAGGATGTCTCGTTAAACCATGACAATGGCAGTAAGTACTTTAACTGAGCTGCCACCAATTGAAGTGCTTTAAGAACTCGCCTCCACTTAGACGTTCCACGCTGAACTAGTCAAAGGAAGAAAAAAATATATCTGTTTTATTGTCACATACACTGGATCGGTGCAGTGACGTGTTGTTTTACAGGGCCAGACATTGTAGTACGGCAGCCCTGGAGCAAATTAGGGTTAAGTGCCTTGCCCAAGGCCTGAACCAGTGACCTTTCAGTTACCGGCCCAAAGCTCGAACTGCTAGGCTACCTGCCGCCCTCAGTGTATATGGAAACTAAAATGTTTGGAGACAGCAATTATTAACCCTTGCTATCAGGATATAGGGTGCATAGCATGTTGCTGTAGCATAACACTCTAATGTGCCTAACGCTGTTCTAATATGAACAGAAAGTGGTCAGAAATAAGCAGAAAAGTGCTGATGTTCAATTTCAAATTCGAATTCTACTCTGCCCACATGCCTCTGTCAGGGCCAAAACAATGACAACCTTTATCAGAGTTTGCAGTTCTTTTTTTGCAGTTGTTTTGGAGTAGTGTTCACTGAACAACATATTTCAAAAGTGTATAATTCATGGATACACAATACGTCGAAATGCTATGAACAACCATGTCTAACTAGTCCATCAAGTCCCACTGATCGCAAAAACACAAACTCCCTTCAGAAGAGAAGAATGTCGGGAAGTAGTGTTCCATTTTCATTACTATCGCTAACGATCCTAAACCCACTGCCTGCCCTTTTGACACTCTCTCTAGCCTCTGTTTTATGTGGTGTAATCCCGGGCCCTCCCTGTCCCTCTTGCTCTGTCAGACCACTGATGGCAGCTAGCTAGGCCCCTTTATTACCTGTTCTGATGAGACATCCATAAAGAGGCCCTCTACCAGCAAGGTGGCAAATACATTTCTCCTGCGCTCCTCATGTGTCTACTTGAAAGAAAGTTAGAGCAATAGAGCTTCAGGGAGTGGTTCTCTGATCACTGGGGACCGTTGACCGGATCATCCGGCCAGGAAAATCGGTGGGGAATGTGCACTAGTGACATGTTCATCGATGGGAACCTATTACATGGGTTTACTGCAACATTGCCTCATGAACATCTGTGCATGTCATTTTCAATGACTCACTTCAGGGCCATGGTATCTCCTTCCGGGCCATTACAGGAAACAGTGTACGATGCGGGACTTTGTTTGCCGTTACCAGTAGTTGAGTTTCTCACAATGGCTCCCACTGGGCAGAGAATCACAGCTTTCTGTCAACCCAGGTCCCACCCTTTACTCATTGGCTCTCAAACATACAGTACAGCATGCCATTGTTAAGCTGGGGGAAATAACTATTTTTTTCTTGCGGTGTTTATGACTGCAGCGGCGCAATGAAACCTATAGTATTCCAACTAAATCTACAGATGTGGGAAAACATAATGCCAAATAACTAGAAAAATATTTAGCCATAAAAAAAGCGTGACATGGTCATAGCTGCATTATTCCTTAGCTAGGCTTGAGAACAGAGTGAAATGTTCTTGCACACCAGACAAGCTCGTAACGGGCGCAGTACGGGAGAGCCGATTGACATTTGCCTCCAGTCAGATCTCCCCTGATCTCGTCATGGTCGCGATGACAAACAGGCTGTGAGAGCACGGCTCTGACTCGTTTGTCAAACGTGCACTGACATGAAGAATGCTTTGGCGTTCAGGAGTGATAGGAGGGGTGGTGTAATCCGTCTGAAATACAATGGTCTGACTGTATGCTTTTCATCACTTTGAATGGATGTATGACGGTGGCAGAAAAGAGTCTATCCCATGACTTAGAAGAAAGGATCTAATAAAGAAGGTTTAACCCTTCGTTTTGTATAGCTTTTCTTACCCCCAGTCTTTAGACATTCAAACGAGGGGGATCTTTTATTTCTTACACTTGGGAATACATGATGTACTACTTTGGCATTTGATGCAGATCCACTTGATTTCCGTGTTACATCAACGAGTGTACTCAGAACATGATCAATAACAGCCCTGGGCAATCTTAGCTAACATTAGCCAAAATGTAAACTACAGCAATATTAACCAACGTCTCATGTCAATTCATATTTGGTCCCGGCTCAAATGACGTTCAGCTTATAAAGGCTTCATAGTGCCTTCATAATGGCATCTTAAGCACTACATGAATGTGTTACAAAAAGCATCTATAACCGAATGTCATGCTTTATAAAGGCTTCATAAATGTGGCAAAACTGTGTGACATAATCACCTATGTTAAATGTGACATAACCCGCTATGTCGAATATGATATAAACATGTGCTTTATAAAGGGTGTCATGTTGTGCTGAAGGATGGCACGCCCTCTAAAGTGAAGTCATGTTAGTCACATTACACCTAATCTCATTTGCAGACACATACCTTGAAGGTCTGGTAGACCAACACATCAAACTTGGACTTCGTTAGCCAATACAGAGTGTCGGGAGAAGCATTGCTCATTGGCTTAATCTACCAACCAATCATCTCCTAAAATACCTTCCATCACGTGTCGTGTGCACCTTTGTGGTAGCAGTCCGATGTCATGGCAATAAAGAGATTGTGTATGTCACTCTTATTGGGATAGTTTTCCCCACAAGCGTGACACACATTGGCTATAGATTTTAAGGGTGTCGTCTTTCTTCTTCTTGATGAAGCCATTAGCTCGTTGTCCTTTTCTAATTAGCTAGCTAATTAATCTAGTTTTTCTAATCTAGTTTTCCCCTAGATTGCACAGCCACAAAGTAAATATTGGCTGAAATCATAGAAAATCATGAAAACAAAATGGTGCTTTATTGTCTTATTTGAATGTTAGGGTTAGGCATAAGGGTAGTAGTGTGGTCAGGGTTAAGGTTAGGTTACAATTATGACTTTGTGGCTGTGTTTACTAGGGACGACCAGAGGGAATGATTTTGCTAGTAAAGGATGATAAATACCTTACTCAGTAAGGTCCCTCCCATAGAATTATTTGGTCACGCCCACTAAGGCCAACTTTGAGTGGTCGATATCCCAGATATGTGCTGTGTGCACAATAGCCGGGGGACGACGTTACACCAATAAACATTTATTTAGATGAAATCCCCCAAGGTACGGAAGGTGAAAGTGGCTTTCTTCTGGAACCAAGTTGCGGTGCTGGGCCCAGTCAGGTCTTTTACACATTCACCCACTCCACCGCTGAAAGATCAGCCATAAAATGTTGGCACCATTGTATAACAGGTTGTAATCAAGCCCTGGTCTCCAGCATGGGAACAGGAGAGGAATACCTGTTGCGGAAGTCTCCCCGGTTGGACAACTCCGAATCATATAGGCTCTGACACACACACACACACACACACACACACACACACACACACACACACACACACACACACACACACACACACACACACACACACACACACACACACACACACACACACACACACACACACACACACACACACACACACACACACACACACACACACACACACACACACAAATGCAAGCTTTGCAGGTCCATCAAGGCATTTAAATACATCTCACACCCTACCTCTCACACCCTTTAAAAAAATCAATAGAACATATTTATTGACACTTTACGTAGTGTCTTGTAATACTTAGTTTGAAGTGAGAAACCTTCGGTCAATCATAACACATCCATAAAGACTCTATCGCATACCCCTTTGGTAATTTATAACAAATACATAAATGCCTTGTATCACATGACGCTGTACTTACTATAGAGTCAGACCCCTTTGCTCATTCATAACACAAGCATTTTGCTACACCCTCAACAACATCTGCTAAATATGTGTATGTGTCCAATACAATTTGATTTGATTCGATTTTTGATTTGATAACACATACATAAAGGCTTAAAGGTGCAATATGCAGAAATCGCTCCGTCATTTCCTGGTTGCTAAAATTCGAATAGTTGCCTAATTTCAGTTTACGTGACAAAACAAGCAATGTATAGTGTAGAGAATCATTGTAACATCTAAACTGATGTGAAATATATTTTCAATAACCAAATATATTGTATTTTCAGTTGTTTGAAGCTGGTGTACAAAACTGAAAGTAAAAGATGCAAAAACGAAACTCAAGAAAGGGAAGCATAGAAATAGTGCAGATAGAACAGATCTACCACTTCTTAAACTTGGTTAAAATGAAAATGACAGATCTACGAATCACAATTCTATATGAATTTGGTCGGTCATTCCAAAAAGCTACATATTGCAGCTTTGATGTAAACGCAAATGTATTAACACTAAAGGTAATTATCACTAACAGCTAAAACAAATCAAATGTTTAAACCATACATTTCCTCTATTTGTCCATTTTTTTAAACAACAGAAATAAGTTTCAAAAAGTCCAGCAATGCAATTACATTGAACACTACACATGGCTGTGAATAGTGGAGCTTGTCCCTGAGCTGGTGGACAAATGGTTCTTGCCTCTCTGTCTGCTGGAGGTACTGCATGTTGGTTCCAACCTTAAAACTAACAACAAAGCAAGTTAGCAGGTCTGTTAGGAAATGCTTTTTGTCAAACCATCTGGATAAGGGCATGTCTGTGCTGCACCAGAAATACTATGAATGGGGAGATGGGCAGAACCGTCATTCAGGACAGGTGGGGCATGTTAAGCTAAAAATAAATACAAAAGAAGAAAAGAAAATGAGCTTATTTAGAATTTTATTCTGGAATTAATTTTGTGTCACATATCAGTTTGCAAACAATCTAATAATACTAATTCCCTGAGTTAATTAAGTCGCATATAACCATAGTGTAACGACGTTCGTCTGTTGAAAGAAGAGAGTCGGACCGACATGCAGCGTGTAGGTTATTCACGACTTTAATGAAGGAATCGCGGTACATGAAATAACTGAATCTAAATACAAAAACAACAGAACGGAACGTGAAACTAATTACAGCCTATCTGGTGACTACAACACAGAGACAGGAACAAAGACCCATAAAATACAAAGCGAACTCAAGCTACCTAAATACGGTTCCCAATCCGAGACAACGAGAATCACCTGACTCCAATTGAGAACCGCCTCAGGCAGCCAAGCCTAACTAGACACACCCCTAATCATACACAATCCCAATGCTAATAAAACCCCAATACGAAACACAACATATAAACCCATGTCACACTCTGGCCTACCCAAACATGTAACAAAAACACAAAATACAATGACCAAGGCGTGACAGAACCCCCCCCCCCTAAGGTGCGGACTCCCGGAAGCACCTCAAGAGCATAGGGAGGGTCCGGGTGGGCGTCTGTCCATGGTGGCGGTTCTGGCTCGGGACGTGGACCCCACTCCATTAATGTCCTATTTCCTCCCCTACGCGTCTTGGGATAATCCACCTTCTCCACCGACCATGGCCTAAATGTCCTCACCCAGATCCCCACATAACTGAGGAGCAGCTCGTGACAGAGGGGCATCTCAGGACAGAGGGGCATCTCGGGACAGAGGGGCATCTCGGGACAGAGGGGCATCTCGGGACAGAGGGGCAGCTCAGGACAGAGGGGCAGCCCGGGACAGAGGGGCAGCTCGGGACAGAGGGGCATCTCGGGACAGAGGGGAAGCCCGGTACTGAGGGGAAGCCCAGTACTGAGGGGAAGCCCAGTACTGAGAGGAAGCCCAGTACTGAGAGGAAGCCCAGTACTGAGAGGAAGCCCAGTACTGAGAGGAAGCTCAGGCAGGTAGTAGGCTCCGGTAAATCCTGGCTGGCTGGCGGAACTGGAAGATTCAGGTTGACAAGCAGATCTGGAAGAGACTGGTTGTCTGGCAGATCTGGAAGCGACTGGTTGTCTGGCAGATCTGGAAGAGACTGGTTGTCTGGCAGATCTGGTAGAGACTGGTTGTCTGGCGGCGCTGGGCAGACTGGGAGCACTGGCGGCGCTGGGCAGACTGGGAGCACTGGCGGCGCTGGGCAGACTGGGAGCACTGGCGACGCTGGGCAGACTGGGAGCACTGGCGGCGCTGGGCAGACGGGAGACTCCGGCAGCACAGGAGAAGAGAAAAGCTCTGGCTGCGCTAAACAGTCGAGGCGCACTGGAAGCCTGGTGCGTGGTGCTGGAACTGGTGGTACTGGTGCGAGGACATGCACAGGAAGCCTGGTGCGGGGAGCTGCTACCGGAGGACTGGTGTGTGGAGGTGGCACAGGATGGGCTAGACCGTGAAGGCGTACTGGAGATCTTGAGAGCAGTGTAGGCACAGGACGTGCAAGGCTAAGGATGTGCAGAGGAGGCCTGGTGCGTGAGGCTGGCACCAACTTCAGCAGCCGACTAACACGCACCTCAGGTTGAGTATAGAGCGCTAACTCAGGTGCTATCAAATCCCCGACACGATCCGTCGGACGAATATTATATCTATAGCACCAAGCTAGCAACTCCCTCATTACTCTCCACTCCACTTTCCCCATTAACTCCTTCACAGTCTCTGCTTCGCTCACCTCTAACACTGGCTGTGGTTCTGGTCTCCTCCTTGGCTCCTCACGATGAACAAGGAGAGTTGTCTCAGGTCTATCTCCTGACTCAGCCATACTCTCCCTAAGCCACCCCCCAATAATTTTTTTGGGGTGACTTTCGGTTTTCGCTCTGCGCCGCCGTGCTTTCCTTTTCAAATCCATTCGCCTATAGCCCTCTTCGCATTGCTGCAGGGAATCCCAGGCGGGCTCCTGCACTCTCTCTGGGTCGGCCGCCCACCTGTCGATTTCCTCCCACGTCGTATACTCCATGCCTTTACCTTCCATAACGTCCTCCTTTAGCTCCTGCCAGTTATCTACATCGTTGCCAGTTACACGCTGCTCGGTCCGTGAGAGGTGGGTGTTTCTGTAACGACGTTCGTCTGTTGAAAGAAGAGAGTCGGACCGAAATGCAGCATGTAGGTTATTCATGACTTTAATGAAGGAATCGCGGTACATGAAATAACTGAATCTAAATACAAAAACAACAGAACGGAACGTGAAACTAATTACAGCCTATCTGGTGACTACAACACAGAGACAGGAACAAAGACCCACAAAATACAAAGCGAACTCAAGCTACCTAAATACGGTTCCCAATCCGAGACAACGAGAATCACCTGACTCCAATTGAGAACCGCCTCAGGCAGCCAAGCCTAACTAGACACACCCCTAATCATACACAATCCCAATGCTAATAAAACTCCAATACGAAACACAACATATAAACCCATGTCACACCCTGGCCTACCCAAACATATAACAAAAACACAAAATACAATGACCAAGGCGTGACACATAGTCTCTTTCTTGAGTAAGGCAGCTACAAAATGCAGGTGCTTAAGCTTAGCTCAGGGCTTCCTGTGGTGGAGGGGCATCCTTGCCAGCGTAGGCATTGGTAATCTTCTCTGTTCTGTCAATCACGGGGACACTCATGGGGACACTACTGCAGAATCTACAGGGAGAGCTCGGCAATTCAAGCCCCTTGGGTGCTGCCATAAATTTACAGAAGGTGTACCTTTGTAATGATCATGTTGTTTCATCAGCTTCTTGATATGCCACACCTGTCAGTTGGATGGATTATCTTGGCAAAGAAGAAATGCTCATTAACAGGGATGTAAAACACATTTGTGCACAACATTTGAGAGATATAAGCTTTTTGTGCATATAGAACATTTCTGGGGATCTTTTATTTCATCTCATGAAACATGATACTTTACATGTTGCATTTATATTTTTGTTCAGTATAGTTGAGCCTGCTAGCTAGCTAAATGTCATATTGATATAGCCAGCAACCTAATGTTAGCTGGCTAGCAATTGCTTTGAAGTCATCAAAACTGATTGAGGTAGCAATGTAATCCAACTTGACGCTTAACGTCTACAAACTCATTTAAATTACTATAAATAAAGATTAACTTACTCATTGTTCACTGTTCAGTTTCATAACAAGTGAGCATTTGATTTGCGAACTCCATCAGATGGGTGTTTACTGCACGACAGAAACACAGCTAACCAAACAACAATGCACGCACACTGAACTAAAGGGTAACCACACTCAAAAAGGTAAGTTTCTTCGATTTATCCCAGACCTGAAAACCGGTCCCCTGATGTCGTTTAAGCATTTTTGTGAACACAGAAAATCAAAATTTGGTGTATATCTATTAAAAATGTGTGATTTTTTTTTGGGGGGGGGGGGGATCCAAAACCGGGAAAAACAAAACCGGGAAAACATTATTTGAAAAGAAAATGGAATTAGCCAAAAAATACGAACAGATTTTAAAAGGCCCTACTAATGTTTTTATATGGACATGCCTGCACTTTAGAGCGTGTCATACTTCAATATTGGCCATGCGCCCAAGACGGAAAGAGGTTGGGCCATCTTAAAAAAATGTTTTAGAGTAATATAATATCACATATGCCATTTAGCAGATGCTTTTATCCAAAGCAACTTCAAATCATGCTTGCATACATTTTTACGTATGCAAGCATGGTGGCCCAACCGGTGGCAATAAATTCATAAAATCAAAAACTTTCCTTGACTTGGAAGAGTTCCAGTGTTGGATAGCCATAGCCATCTATCTAAAATAGCATCTATCTAAAATAGCATGTTTGATTAGTCTAAACTAGCTAGCGCAATTGCTAGCTAAGTAAGTAAAAAATAATAATATAGCTATCTCTCTCTCTCATTCTCTCTCTCTCTCTCGCCATTGCTTCTTCTTCATTTTTGAAGAAATTAATTTGTTCAAAACTGTTCAACTATTGTCTTGCTCTCCCTTTGAGTCAACTACTCACCACATTTTATGCACTGCAGTGCTAGCTAGCTGTAGCTTATGCTTTCAGTACTACTGTAAAATCATTCTCTGATCCTTTGTTTGGGTGAATAACATGTCAATTCATGCTGCAAGAACTCTGATAGGTTGGAGGACGTCCTCCGGATGTTGTCATAATTACTGTGTAAGTCTATGGAAGGGGGGTGAGAACCAAAAGCCTCCTAGGTTTTGTATTGAAGTCAATGTACCCAGTAGAGGACAGAAGCTAGCTGTGGTACTACCCTACAGTGTGCTGTTGAGGCTACTGTAGACCTAATTAATTATTTGGTGACGTGAATATATTTAGCACAGATTTATCTAAAAAATTATAACTTTTTTAATGTTTCACTATTTAAAATGTTCTGAAATTCCATTTACATTACATTTAACATTTAAGTCATTTAGCAGACGCTCTTATCCAGAGCGACTTACAAATTGGTGCATTCACCTTATGACATCCAGTGGAACAGTCACTTTACAATAGTGCATCTAAATCTTAAAGGGGGGGGGGGGTGAGAAGGATTACTTATCCTATCCTAGGTATTCCTTAAAGAGGTGGGGTTTCAGGTGTCTCCGGAAGGTGGTGATTGACTCCGCTGTCCTGGCGTCGTGAGGGAGTTTGTTCCACCATTGGGGGGGCCAGAGCAGCGAACAGTTTTGACTGGGCTGAGCGGGAACTGTACTTCCTCAGTGGTAGGGAGGCGAGCAGGCCAGAGGTGGATGAACGCAGTGCCCTTGTTTGGGTGTAGGGCCTGATCAGAGCCTGGAGGTACTGAGGTGCCGTTCCCCTCACAGCTCCGTAGGCAAACACCATGGTCTTGTAGCGGATGCGAGCTTCAATTGGAAGCCAGTGGAGAGAGCGGAGGAGCGGGGTGACGTGAGAGAACTTGGGAAGGTTGAACACCAGACGGGCTGCGGCGTTCTGGATGAGTTGTAGGGGTTTAATGGCACAGGCAGGGAGCCCAGCCAACAGCGAGTTGCAGTAATCCAGACGGGAGATGACAAGTGCCTGGATTAGGACCTGCGCCGCTTCCTGTGTGAGGCAGGGTCGTACTCTGCGGATGTTGTAGAGCATGAACCTACAGGAACGGGCCACCGCCTTGATGTTAGTTGAGAACGACAGGGTGTTGTCCAGGATCACGCCAAGGTTCTTAGCGCTCTGGGAGGAGGACACAATGGAGTTGTCAACCGTGATGGCGAGATCATGGAACGGGCAGTCCTTCCCCGGGAGGAAGAGCAGCTCCGTCTTGCCGAGGTTCAGCTTGAGGTGGTGATCCGTCATCCACACTGATATGTCTGCCAGACATGCAGAGATGCGATTCGCCACCTGGTCATCAGAAGGGGGAAAGGAGAAGATTAATTGTGTGTCGTCTGCATAGCAATGATAGGAGCGACCATGTGATGTTATGACAGAGCCAAGTGACTTGGTGTATAGCGAGAATAGGAGAGGGCCTAGAACAGAGCCCTGGGGGACACCAGTGGTGAGAGCGCGTGGTGAGGAGACAGATTCTCGCCACGCCACCTGGTAGGAGCGACCTGTCAGGTAGGACGCAATCCAAGCGTGGGCCGCGCCGGAGATGCCCAACTCGGAGAGGGTGGAGAGGAGGATCTGATGGTTCACAGTATCGAAGGCAGCCGATAGGTCTAGAAGGATGAGAGCAGAGGAGAGAGAGTTAGCTTTAGCAGTGCGGAGCGCCTCCGTGATACAGAGAAGAGCAGTCTCAGTTGAATGACTAGTCTTGAAACCTGACTGATTTGGTTCAAGAAGGTCATTCAGAGAGAGATAGAGGGAGAGCTGGCCAAGGACGGCACGTTCAAGAGTTTTGGAGAGAAAAGAAAGAAGGGATACTGGTCTGTAGTTGTTGACATCGGAGGGATCGAGTGTAGGTTTTTTCAGAAGGGGTGCAACTCTCGCTCTCTTGAAGACGGAAGGGACGTAGCCAGCGGTCAGGGATGAGTTGATGAGCGAGGTGAGGTAAGGGAGAAGGTCTCCGGAAATGGTCTGGAGAGGAGGGGATAGGGTCAAGCGGGCAGGTTGTTGGGCGGCCGGCCGTCACAAGACGCAAGATTTCATCTGGAGAGAGAGGGGAGAAAGAGGTCAGAGCACAGGGTAGGGCAGTGAACCAGCGGTGTCGTTTGACTTAGCAAACGTGGATCGGATGTCGTCGACCTTCTTTTCAAAATGGTTGACGAAGTCATCTGCAGAGAGGGAGGAGGGGGGGGGGATTCAGGAGGGAGGAGAAGGTGGCAAAGAGCTTCCTAGGGTTAGAGGCAGATGCTTGGAATTTAGAGTGGTAGAAAGTGGATTTAGCAGCAGAGACAGAGGAGGAAAATGTAGAGAGGAGGGAGTGAAAGGATGCCAGGTCCGCAGGGAGGCGAGTTTTCCTCCATTTCCGCTCGGCTGCCCGGAGCCCTGAGCAGGATGGTCCTCCCCTGAGTAGGATGGTCCTCCCCTGAGTAGGATGGTCCTCCCCTGAGTAGGATGGTCCTCCCCTTCCTCCTCTGAGGAGCCTTCACTGCTGGTTATGTCACACTGTTATGCCACATTTATGAACCCTTTATAGAAAATTACATACATTTATATATGATTTGTGACACATTTATGCAGTGTTTGTGAAGGCTTTATAAAGGCTTTTTGAAGCCTTCATAAGCTGCACGTCATTTAAAGTGGGACCAAATAGGGTCAACTAAGGTAACATCAATTTCCTTGTGGTTTTCTCAAAATGAGTTTGAGGTTAAATGAAATATGTCTCCATATTGTGCTGTCTCCATATTGTGCTGAGACACTTAGATAGACACAGTTATTAAGATGGTTCTATCCGCAAAAGGAATTGGTTATAATATCATTTACCTTTCTCAATCAATTGAGGTTTGTATGTTTGAGAAATTCACTTACACTTTGTCCCTGTTGTGTCTGTCTGCATTCCTGACGTTCACTCCCTCTTCCCAGACACCAAATCACCTCACGGCACTCACTGCTGAAACTCCCTGTTTGTTTCATGTCTGGAATTCTGCTTAAAATGGATCTGTCACTGACAGTCAGTCGCTAATGGTGAACCCGTTCACCTTTTCATCCACTTTTATTTATCTACATTGAAAATGGTATATTTTGGCCTGCCTAACTCAGCATATAAAATCAATCCAACCTGGAAAGCCTTGCCCTGCGACTGGCCTTTCTCTGCACCGAACATATTTAAAGATTTCATGATCTCTGCGGTAAGTGGCATTCTTGCACCGAAATGGATTCTCAGCTTGTTGTAATGTTACTCCAAATAAAGGCAGGAGGCAAACACCTCAAAACCCACATGTCCTTCCTTGGCCCTTGGAAGTTGTCCAGGGAACTTCCTGCTCCTCTGCAAAGGAGAAATGATGACTATATTATGCATCTCCTGCTCAGCCTGGGGCAGAGTTGCAGGTTGTGGCGAGGCAGGAGTATCCCCTAGGCTGGGGCCCAGAGCCCAGGAAGGCACAGGCAGAGACAGGATGGGAGTGCTTCCCAGTCTGCTATGCAATCAATCAGACATTCTGCTCACTAATGCATTATTAACTTCCAAGGTGCTAATAAAGCTAGATGACCTTCGATTCATCATGCCATCCCTTGTTCCTAAGGTCCACAACAGCTTTTTCTTCTGTGTTGGTCTAAAACGGCAACTAGAAAATGAAGTGGTGTTATTTTGTCGATGTTCACTTCTCTCCAATGTTTTTTATTTATTTGATTTTTTTACCTTTCCTCGGCTTTAGTCAGAGCTGTGTTACCATTGTACCTCCGGTGAAATACTGATGCCTGTCACATCTCTCAGATTATCATGGCCTAGTTCTCAGTCAGTCTAACAGGAAGCAGTCATTTCATGCTCCGAAATAGAAGTTTAAGGTAAATCTCCTGATGAGTGCATGTCACTAATGACTAATGATAGTCCTGCTGAAGGGCATAACTTTTCTCTGACCCCAAATCCTTCCGACAACTGTATTGGGTCAGTACACAGTTACTACATTCCCTTTCCTTATTCGTTGACAATTGTTGTTGGCAACTGATGCGCTCTGATGCTGTATTGTTGTTCCACGTTGAGACTGATGTGGCTGAGACGTTTGTCACAGTGTCATCCCTTCTTTCATGAGAGCAAGGAGATTCTTTTGAGTAAGACATCATATGCGAACCCTGTGAGGAATCATGTATTGATATAGGTCAAGAGAGGGGAGAGGGGGGTCTGTGGGCTTGGCTATGAGACCAGTGGAAAAGACAAAAAGGAATCGTGGATGTAGTTCCTTTGAAGTGCCTTTTCCAGATGTCCTTGGAAATATACATTGATGAAGAAAGTAGACTGCTTTTCATTACCTTATGAATATTCATTGGGAAAGGGGACATGGCTCCGTTAAATACGTGCGTAGAATTATTACAATAAAATGATTGGCTCAGAATATAGATCATTTGGAGGAAAAAAAAGGAAAAGACCACTGACATCATGGGAAATGATTTACATCAGCCTTGGTGAGTGATGTTATTGTTATTGAGAGGGTATTTCTTTATACATAAGGCCAAAATAGGATTTTAAAATGCAATGGATATGGAATATGTCCTCCTGAATACCTGAGCAATTGAACGTCTCACGTTTTAAGTGCTGTTTACATTTCACATTCATAAATGTACATTTTGATTGAGTATGAGATTACGAATCATCAGTCACCTACAGTACAATAGGGAGCTGAGTAGGTCCCAATATAATATAAAACACATCCATATATTCAATAGCATCCAACTTAGCTCAGTGGACGGTTGACTCCTAAGTGGTCTGGTTTGGTTTGGCTCCTGGAAGAGCGTGAGGTCTGGCAGATTATTTCCTATGCAATATATAAAAACCACAAAGAATTATGATGGAGACTTTCACATTGAAATTGAGCCCAAAAGCATAGTAATGTGCAATGTACAGTCAGCTTTTTGAACACATAGATATTGACACCACAGGTCTAGGCTGTCATTTTGTCTTCTCGCCTCCAGACAACTACTTTACGCACGCACACGCACATGCACACGCGCACACATGCACGCACACACACACACACACGCGCGCGCGCACACACACACACACATACACGGCTCATATTTGCCCATCGAAAGCCTTAATTTTATGGCGAGGTCAGAGGCATGATAGGTCGCTCATTGAAGCAATCATACCGTGGATGTGCACTGCCTTTTCCTTAAGGGTCGTTTGTTAGTGTGTTTATCCTCCACCTCTCTCCATTACCATATAGACTTAGCGGCAATGAAAATAGCATGATAGCTTTCACCGGGAAAAATAATTCAATCAATCCCCAGGATACATCCGTTCCTGATCTGCATCACAAACCAACAGCATTTACATTTCAAAACAGTATCAAGCGGTCCATTGAAATAACCAATGTGCGCAACACAGACTCAGCTGTGAGACAATGGCAATGTACTGCATGTGTGTGATATACCGTTCATACCACTATGATCGTACTGTAGATTCATGTTGCTAATAAGCTTCCTGTTGTTTAAGGGGCAGTGAAGTTATGAAAATTACCCCCCCCCCCCAACATCCATGCCTTTGTCTGCCTTTGCATCTTCCAAAGGCAACAGGATAGGATTTAGCATTTACAACCAGTTTGTTTAGTAATCCCAAACTTCTTTGCTTATGTGGATCCAAATGGGCATCTTCATTTGAGAATGTACCCTTTTATTATTAGAATATGTAAATACAGAGTGTGCAGGAGATCAACGCTGTGAACTTCCTATTACAAATCATAGCATGATTGTTTTCATTTGTGCTTTTAAAAGGACCGATAACTTAATAGAAAAAGGGCTTCTTTCATAACGAGCAATTATACATTCAGACATGTAATTAGGTGTATCAAATATCAACACCATTATGCTTTTTGCTGTGTTTGATTCTCCCACAGTTATTCTAATCATTTTGGGCAAGTGGGAGGCAACACGGTTTGAATTACCCTAATCATTTTATATCCTCCTAATATCATTTTTGGGAAAAGCTTGAAATTCGAGCAGACACAGAGCATTTCACACGAGGCTCATAGTAGGGAATGGCGTTTGGCGCTGATATGAGTTGGGATAATGATCATCGTTACAAATATTTATGCAAATGCATGATTTGGGCAAGTTGAATGGAGTGAGGTGTTGCAATGTAATGATTCACACAGACAGCGATGCTACTGCAACACGCTGGCACTTGATTGTAAATACCATTTACAATTGGGTTTTCCCTGCAATGTTAAACTTGCTGGATATGTTTTCCCTGTCATAGATGCCTTCAATGTCTCATAAGGTCCCTCAGACAGAATTCTCTCTGGTTTCTATAAGAACCCTCGAGTCACAAGCAACTATCATTATATTCAAGGCAAAGCCTGTATACATGTCCTATGTCAGTATGTGAAATGTGTGTAGAATGTGGATAATGGCACCAGAGTGACGAATAAGGTGCCATGTCTCCAAGGTCAGCTGTATGGTCACCAGCAGGTGGGAATGGCACCCTAGTCCCACTTTTGACTTGAGCCCTACGGGCCCTGTTCAAAGTAGTGCACTAAATAGGGAAAAGGGTCCCATATGGGACACAGCCCATGTCAGACTGAATCACAATGACCTACAACACAGCTCTGTCTTAATGGCCTGCTATATCATACAGTCTATTAGCACATAGAATCTAATTTGGGCTCTCTCTGGGGGCAGGGACAAGATTTAATAATGCTAAATGTGGCTGCTCACTCAGCCAAAGAGGAGCGCTTAGATCCTCCACCACTGTTACAGGAACAATACAGACACTAACCTAATCAGAACGCTCTTGACCATTTAATTGTGTGTGTGTGTGTGTGTGTGTGTGTGTGTGTGTGTGTGTGTGTGTGTGTGTGTGTGTGTGTGTGTGTGTGTGTGTGTGTGTGTGTGTGTGTGTGTGTGTGTGTGTGTGTGTGTGTGTGTGTGTGTGTGTGTGTGTGTGTGTGTGTGTGTGTGTGTGTGTGTGTGCGTGTGTGTGTGTATAAGTGTGTATGCAATCTTGAGGGCTGATCAGTATGCAAAGCACATGTTTGAGAAACAATCTCCTGCGTCCCTAGCCCCCTCTCCCAGAACACTTATTGTATTTAACATTGAATAAGCATTGAAATAACGTCTGCTGAGGAATCATCCTCCATAAAGCACCCTCTGTGCTGTGTTGCCCATCTTTTCATTTGCAATTTAAAAGACATCATAAAAGACCATAAGAAGAAAATGCAGTGCAGCACGAATCAGGTCAGCTGTGATCAGCGATCAATTATAGCCTAGCCCAACTAGCATTGTGCCGTGGGGATAATATGTATCAGTCAGATCACTGTGCTAGCTTTTCTATATTTTGCAGAGTTTGGTGTGGAGAATGGAGTGTGGGGTTTTCAAGGCGTTTATAAACCATATATACAAAAGTATATACACCACTTTATATGAGTGGATTCGGGTATTTCGGCATAAAATGGAGCACACCGCCATGCAATCTCCATAGACAAACATTGGTAATAAAATGGCCTTACTGAAGAGCTCAGTGACTTTCAACGTGGCACCGTCATAGGATGCCACCTATCCAACAAGTCGGTTCGTCAAATTTCTGTCCTGCTAGAGCTGCCCCGGTCAACTGTAAGTGCTGTTATTGTGAAGTGGAAATGTCTAGGAGCAACAACGGCTCAGCTGCGAAGTGGTTGGTCACACAAGCTCACAGAACAGGACCACTGAGTGCTGAAGCGTGTAGTTCGTAAAATGATGAATCATGGGTTTTGTGGATGACAGGAGAACGATACCTGCCCCAATGCATAGTGAAAACTGTAATGTTTGGTGGAGGAGGAATAATGGTCTGGGGCTGTTTTTCATGGTTTGGGTTAAGCTCCTTAGTTCCAGTGAAGGGAAATCTTAACACTACAGCATACAATGACATTATAGCCGATTCTGTGCTTCCAACTTTGTGTCAACAGTTTAGGGAAGGCCCTTTCCTGTTTCGGCATTAAAATGCCCCCATGCACAAAGCAAGGTCCATACAGAAATGGTTTGCTGAGATCGGTGTGGAAGAACTTGACTGGCCTGCACAGAGCCCTGACCTCAACCCATCGACCACATTTGGGATGAATTGGAACACTGACTGCGAGCCAGGCCTAATCGCCCAACATCAGTGCCCAACCTCACTAATACTCTTGTGGCTGAATTGAAGCAAGTCCCTGCAGCAATGTTCCAACATCTAGTGGAAAGCCTTCCCAGAAGAGTGGAGGCTGTTGTAGCAGCAAAGGGGGGACCAACTCCATATTAATACCCATGATTTTGGAATGAGATGTTCAGCGAGCAGGTGTCCACATTATTTTGGTCATTTACTGTAGATGATTGGGGCAGCAGTAGCCACAGAGGCAATGGTTCCTAAAGAGGGTTTACACCTCATTCCCCTTTACTCACCCAGAGAGTGAGAAAAAACAGGAATGCCATGGTCGAGAAAAAAAAGGTGCTGGGATTTGCAGGAACATATTTAACCTGTTGCATCACTCCAGCTATCAAATTAGCACTTTGCCACCCTCAACCTGCACACATACCATATTTAAATGTATTCAAATTAGGTGGAAATGGAGGTACAGGGCAGGATTGTAGGAAAGTAATCAGCCCATCCATGATAATGAGATATTAGTGGTGCGGTGGCTCTCTCGTTCCAGATATGGCTGCTGCAGTCGTAGGACAGAACAGAACTTGCATCCCAAATGGCATCCGATCTGGCATCCGATCTGGCATCTGAATGACAAAAACACTACTTTTGACCAGAGCACAGCAGGTAAGTACAGCTTTTCCTAATATGATTCGAAAAATAAACATACGTTTTGCATATGTAAGCTTTCAAACTGTAAAGCCAATGTGTGACTTAGTTTGAATTGAAAAATGTAACGTCTTGTGATATTATTCAGTGAGTAAATATTTCACTTTCCCAAAACCAGCATTTTTCTTTTGATCGTGGATAAACACACATTTGAGTGGAAATGAGGAATGCGGGTGCTACATAGATTGAAAATGTTTCCCTTGTGACAGGTAAACCGATGAATCATGTAGCATACAGTACTTGCATCGAATGAGTGAATAGAATCAGGACTCTATGTAGGTTCTCTCTTCTCAGTGGATTGAACCATACAGATGCATACAGTGCAGCCTGCATTAGAATGTGAAACAGGCAGGCGTTGCTGGTCAATACTGTTATTGATCCAGTCACCTCATGTTACCCACCACTCATTTTATATTCCACTCCAATACTGCCCATCAGGATATGGATTTCAGGCATATAGTCAAAACACATACAATGACAAATGCTCTAATAGAGATCATTGGACATATGTCCTCACATTGCACCACTCCACATGCAAACCTGATTTGGATACGATTATATACATAATACAAGAGAAACTCTAGGCTTGTTAACAGGGCCTGTTTGGTAGGAGATACTGTAATATGTTATGCATGAGACTGATTATTATTATTATTATATATTATTATATATTATTATTATTATTATTATATTATATTATTATTATTATTATTATTATTATATTACTGATTTACTGTCAATGGCGAAGTACATAGCCGTCTGTAAAAATTATTATTATTATTATTTATTTTTTTACAAATGGGGGACTTTGATAAAAGGGGGTTGAGGATTAGAGCTCCTGAGCACGGTGCAGCTGGGTCTCTTATTGATCTCTTTATCGGCTTTGAGGTATTAGATTGTTGGAGATCTGACATGTTATCTCACATCTGGAGGGCAGGCCAGGGGGAAGAGCATACTGACACGACGTTTCACATGAAACTCTAATGACAAAAACTGCTGCAGTTTTACCGACTGCCGTACGCGAGCTTCAGACTCGAACCGTACAAAGGCATGCTCTCTTTCGGTTAACCTCGGCACTTACGATATCATAATAGTGAGTTTCCTCCTTCACAAAGGCCAGAGTAAAAATGAAGTCGCCTCAACGACATGGTCCTATCATTGCATTTCTGCAGTCTTCATTTGCTGAGACAAGTAAACAAACACTTCAACCAGAATGTGCACATTTTGTTTCACAAGGTAGAGGAATGGATTTAATATTCTAAGCACATACTGCAATAACGATAACTGATATTATCCTAACTGCCTCAATGCTGATACATGTACGATGCGAGCACATCGTCTGATAATCAGTTACAAGAGCACTGGAGCACTATGTATTACTGTCCAAGAGGGCTCAACGTAATAGAAAACATAATAGCTACCACCAGCTTCCCCGCCCCACGGACACTAACTCATGTTCCCTTATTCCTCCTCCCCTCTTCATTTACAGGAAGAGACTCATTTATTCAGCCTCCGTGAGCCTTTCAGCATTTCTCTTTTAATTTCTCTACTCACTGGTGAAAACACAGAGTTCCATCCGGTTAACGCAACGTATCCAGCAATAAATTGTGGCCTGGTGTCCATGCAGGCTGACAATGGCTCAGCACAACAAAGAAGCCTCACAGGGATGAACCTGCCCTTACCTCACAAATACTTCTACCAATTACAAGTCATATGGACATAGAGTGCGTCTGTACCAAAAATACTTTATATGCAAAAGAATTCACCCCCTTGGCATTTTCCTATTTTGTTGCCTTACAACCTGGAATTAAAATATATTTATGGGGGTGGGTTGTTTCATTTGATTTACACAACATTTCTACCACTTTGAAGATGCAAAATATGTTTTTATTGTGAAACAAGCAAGCAAGTAAGACAAAAAAACAGAACTTGAGCATGCATAAATATTCACCTCCCCAAAGTCAATACTTTGTAGAGCCACCTTTTGCAGCAAATACAGCTGTACATCTCTTGGGGAAAGTCTCTATAAGCTTGGCACATCTAGCCACTGGGATTTTTTCCCATTCTTCAAGGCAAAACTGCTCCAGCTCCTTCAAGTTGGATGTGTTCCTCTGGTGTACAGCAATCTTTAAGTCATACCACAGATTCTCAATTGAATTGAAGAGTGGGCTTTGACTAGGCCATTCCAATACATTTAAATGTTTCCCCATAAATATCTCAAGTGTTGCTTTAGCAGTATGCTTAGGATCATTGTCCTGCTGGAACGTGAACCTCCGACCCTGTCTCAAATCTCAAATTGTCCCAGTCTCAAAGACAGAAAAAGGTTACCCTCAAGAATTTCCCTGTATTTAGCGCCATACATCATTCCTTCAATTCTGACCAGTTTCCCAGTCCCTGCCGATGAAAAACATCCCCACAGCATGATGCTGCCACCACCATGCTTCGCTGTGGGATGGTGTTCTCGGGATGACAAGAGGTTTTGGGTTTGAGCCAGACATAGTGTTTATCTTGATGGCCAAAAAGCTCCATTTTAGTCTCATCTGACCAGAGTACATTCTTCCATATGTTTGGAGAGTCTCCCACATGACTTTTGGCCGAACACTTTAAGCAATTGCTTTTTTCTGGCCTCTCTTCTGTAATGCCCAGCTCTGTGAAGTGTACGGCTTAAAGTGGTCCTATGGACAGGTACTCCAATCTCTGCTGTGGAGCTTTGCAGCTCCTTCAGGGTTATCTTTGGTCTCGTTGTTGCCTCTCTGATTAATGCCCTGCTTGCCTGGTCTATGAGTTTTGGTGGGCGGCCCTCTCTTGGCAGTGCCATATTCTTTTCATTTTTTAATAACGGATGATTTAATGGTGCTCCGTAGGATGTTCAAAGTTTCAGATATGTTTTTATAACCCAACCCTGATCTGTACTTCTCCACAACTTTGTGTTGCAGACTCTGGGGCCTTTCAGCACAGGTGTATATATACTGAGATCATGTGACACTTAGATCGCACACAGGTGGAATTTATTTAACTAATTATGTGACTTCTGAAGGTAATTGGTTGCACCAGATATTATTTTGTGGCTTCATAGCAAAGGGGGTGAAGACATATGCACGCACCCCTTTTCCGTTTTTATAATTTTTTGAAACAAGTAAATATTTTCATTTCACCAATATGGACTATTTTGTGTATGTCCATCACATGAAATCCCAATAAAAAAATAATTTTATTTACAGGTTGTAATGCAACAGAATAGGAGAAAATGCCAAGGGGGATGAATACTTTTGCAAGGCACTGTACCTCCTTTTCCCCTCAGAACAACCTCAATTCATTCGGGCATTGACTCTACAAGGTATCGAAAGAGTTCCACATGGATGCTGGTCCATGTTGACTCCAATGCTTCCCACAGTTGTGTCAAGTTTGCTGGATCTTCATGGGTGGTGGACCAAACGGTGCGCCTGGCCCCTTATACCATACCCTGTTCAAAGGTGCTTCCATCTTTTGTCTTGCCCATTCACCCTCTGAATGGCACACATACACAATCCATGTCTCAATTGTCTGAAGGCTTAAAAATCCTTCTTTATCCTGTCTCCTCCCCTTCATTTAGACCGATTGAAGTGGATTTAACAAGTGACATTAATAAGGGATCGCAGCTTTCACCTGATCAGTCTATGTCGTGGAAAGAGCATGCTTTGTATACAGCACCTTCAGACAGTATTCAGACATTTCCCAAATATCCCACATTGGGTTCCTGAGTGGCGCAGCGGTCTAAGGCACTGCATCCCAGTGCTATAGACTCTGGTTCGATCCTGGGCTGTATCACAACCGGCCCTGTTTGGGAGTTCCATAGGGCGGCACACAATTGGCCCAGCGTCTTCTGGGTTTGGCCGGAGTAGGCCGTCATCGTAAATAAGAATTTGTTCTTAACTGACTTGCTTAGTTAAATAATGAAAAAAATCCCAAAATAGATAACATTTATTTACGTTACAGCCCTATTCTAAAATGGATTTTAAAAAGTATAATCCTCTTTATTCTACGCATAATACACCATGATGACAAAGCAAAAATATGTTTTTAGATCTTTTTGCAAATTCATAAAAAATGTAAATCAGAAATACCTTATTTACATAAGTATTCAGACCCTTTTGATATGAGACTTGAAATTGAGCTCAGGTGCATCCTGTTTCCGTTGATCATCCTTAAGATGTTTCTCCAACTTGATTGGAGTTCACCTGTGGTAAATTCAATTGATTGGACATGATTTGGAAAGGCATGTCAGAGCAAAAACAAAGCCATGATTTCAAAGGAATAGTCTGTAGAGGTCCAAGACAGGATTGTGTCGAGGCACAGATCTGGGGAAGGACACCAACAAAAAGTCTGCAGCATTGAAGATCCCCAAGAACACAGTGGTCTCCATCATTCTTGGGGTCCTGTCTACATTCCCCTTTTGTTTGTAGATTTCGTGCCTGCTACTCAAATGATGGCACGGCCCTATTGCTTGGATCTTCTTTACGGCATGGACCTCCACTGTCCTGGGCTTAAGATTGCAGTAATCACATCGCGTCAAACACTCACCTCGGGCCTTCGCAATGCTTTGTTTTAATTCAACAATCAGATTCCCCTGGTCCGCACCAGTTCTAAGTCAGCTGCCAGGCGCCGGCCCGAGGCAACCCGCCAGAGACCCCGCGTGTACGGGGCCAACGAGCGCCGTAGCTGGGGAGATCCGCGAGAAGGGCATCACCACGATAAACCCCCACAATCAGCCCCTTGCGAGAACACAAATTAAATGGAAGAAGTTTGTAACCACCAAGACTCTTTCTGGTGCTGTCTGCCCGACCAAACTGAGCAATCGGGGGAGAAGGGCCTTGGTCAGGGAAGTGACCAAGAACCCGACGGTCATTCTGACAGAGCTCCAGAGTTCCTCTGTGGAGATGGGAGAACCTGCCAGAAGGATAACAATCTCTTCAGCACTCCACCAATCAGGCCTTTATGGTTGAGTGGCCAGGCGGAAGCCACTCCTCAGTAAAAGGCACATGACAGCCTGCATGAGAAACAAGATTCTGTGGTCTGATGAATCCAAGATTGAACTCTTTGGCATGAATGCCAAGCATCACGTCTGGAGGAAACCTGGCACCATCCCTACGTTGAAGCATGGTGTTGGCAGCATCATGCTGTGGGGATGTTTTTCAGTGGCAGGGACTGGGAGACAAGTCATGATCGCTGTAAAATGTGCTTCAACAAAGTACAGAGCAAAGGGTCTGAATACTAATCCTATATGTGATATTTACGTTTTTTTTATATACATTTCCAAACATTTCTAAAAAACCTGTTTTTAGTTTGTCATTATGAGGTATTGTGTGTAGATTCATGATGAAAAAATAAATGAATACATTTTAGAATTATGCTGTAACGTAACACAATGTGGAAAAGGTCAAAGGGTCTTAATACTTTCCGAATGCTCTGTATATACTGCTAAAAATACAAAATAAATGCATGATAAATAAACCTGACTGGTCAATTGTGTGTCAGGGACTGCACCCAAGCACCTAGTGAGCATAAGAGGCTAAATAAATATTATAATTTTTTATCCAACCACAGGAGCCCTCTCTCAATGTTCAAAACACACCAGAGAGCATATTGTAGCACAGTTTATTAAAAAAATAACAATGGATTAAGTTTGATCGCAAGCACATACAGGTATCTTCCAAAATGAAGTAAACACCAACATAAAAGGGTGTTGGACAACCACGAGTTACCACAACCATAGATTCTAAAAGTGAACCTAAACCATGCCAGGAAAATGCACCCCACATCATAATATATTCTTTGTATCTCTTGTCTACTAAAGTCTTTCTTTTATTTTGGCAGTTATAGGTATGCCTACAATCTGGAAGGCCACAGTTTGGGCAGCATGCGCACCAAATATAGGCTACAGCTTGTTGCGTTGTGGCTATAGACATATGGAATGGAATGGTTCTGTAACCTCTTACCCTGGCAATTTGACTTGTAAAATCATGCGTACACTAGCAATGGATGCCGGTGTTGACATGAAATGGGAACTGCCATCTATGGCTTATATTTCTATGGGTTGTGGGTTTGCATCTTTCGGTTAGCCTTTTGCAGATTTCAAAATACAATCGCAGGGAAAACATACAGATTGGAAATCAAATGCCTTCTGCTAAAAAGAGAAGACTAATATGTCTGTAGAACCAATAAAAACAAAGTCTGATTGCAAGTGCTAGGAAAATAGGAACATCTGAAAGTCAAATCATCATAACAGTGCATCCTCAGGCTGCCATTCTGCCACTGGTCGTCAAGACATCCTTTATCAATTGCCAGTGTACAAAACGCTGCGTGTGGGGGCTTTGAAAAAGTGTAAAATGACACTCCAACATCAGTGCTGCCTTTCTTGAAAGCACATTGGAGTGGAGAATGGGAGATAAGACGCTCCATTAACAACTATTAACAGGCCGTCTTTGGCTTTTCTTCCCCTGTATGACAAGGCTTTGTGGTGGGACTTAGTTCTGACACTGAGGCAGCATGGACACAGATGTTTATCCTGAGTCCTGGAATGAGGCACAGTGAAACCAGAGCTGTAGAGGCTTGAGGGTCACCCTTTTCCCCCCATCCGGATGATGTTACTTCTTGACCTCTCTAGAAAAAGACAGTGTCCGGGTCTTTCCATTATTAGTACAAGTTTGCTGTAGAGATCCATGTTGTGCTAATACCTTCTCACACTTCATAATGATAGCGGTATATAGGCCTATATTCTAACTGCTTAGCTTGCTGGTTAGGAAGGCACCAATGCATGGCCCCTTTGGGTTCCTCTTTGCGTTGTTGAGGATTAAATGCCAATTTAGTGATATCCTTAGGTAGATCCATATAGAATGGAGAGGGCCGTTTCGTGGACTTAGCAGTCCCTATTTATTATTCATGTAGTTCTATTTCCTTTACAAAGCTATCTTTGAGACCTGCCTCATTGACAGTAATGGCACTAAAATAACGGAATGGAGATTTAAGTGATGTGCAGATGAGATCGGACGTGGCTTCAGGTTTCATTTACTGTAAGAAATGACAACGGCGGGCCAGAGGCATTCACGGCCTAATGACCTGTTAAGTAGTATGTGTAAATAGCACATTTACCAAGTGGACCCTGGACCAATCTCATAATGTTGCTGCTGCTGTACGCTTACTTTAGCCAGGATATCCCTTGGGAACCCCTGAATAATGGTTATGAAAATTGGTCTAATTGTCTGGAATATCAATGTGTCCTTAAAAAAAGGCTTGCAGGACTGAAAACAAATTGCCTGAGGTTGTCCCTCGGAGGACTCCTGTAGAAATCACACCTCTTTATGTGCAGTCCATATGAGGAGACATTGATGAAATGCGCTCAATAGATTAACAGCGTCCGCTTCAAATGGGAGAAAACGCAAAGCAACATGTGCCTGCCAGGTGTACATCTTGATATATTGCAGGGACACTGCAGACTAATCTGAACCCCCTTGAAAGCCATCATTTTCCATGCCTTTGACACAGACAGACCCACTGGTTTCAAAGGGGGGGGGTGAACATGTAAAGTTAGGAGGCAGGCAGCCTGATGTGGGAACTCCAGATGATGATTTCTGTTGTGAGGCCTAAAGACAGATGTTCACGGGGGATTGAGCACAGACCATCACATCCAGCAGCAGCCTGCTGGGTTAGTGGGGATTGAGAGGGAATAAGCCATCAACTTGCACTTGCAGCTTCTCTTTGTGCAGTGTACGCCCCAGCCCATCTCCACCACTGCCCACTCTCATATCGTTTTAGCCACCCACCTCCAATGCCGGATGGGTGGTGCTTCAGATGCCTTAAGTCCCGTCTATTATTATTATTATTATTATATTAAACATGAGTTCTCCTCTTTTTACTGACAGAAATACATCAAAATGTGTGATATCCAAACGTCTTAATTATACATTTCACAATGTATTGTCAAATGTATTCTACATACCTAACCTTTTCTATAGATTAAAGTGGGAACTGGCTTTTGAGCAGAACCAAACCCAGACTTCCTGTACCTTTATTTTCCCAAAGAGGTCTGAACTAATGGGACTCTAGCTAATGTATAGTTTATTACCTTGAAGGGGAATAGGAGAGGTTGGCTGAGCAGGAGGATCATCTCCCTAGCCAAAGGTCACCTTTAAATTTGCAGGTCAACACATTTATTTCCCCCAAGGTGCCTATGAGGATTTTACTCACTCCTATCTTCTGAGGTAATTACAGTGCATGGCTACATGAGAACAGTGGGGGAAGGATTATACACAGACAGGGCTGCTCTCTCTCTTTGGTCATGCCATGAGTACAGCTTCATCTCTCTCTCTTTCTGTCTCGGTCTCCTCTTTCACTCTCTCTCTCTTTGTTTCTCACACACACACACACACACACACACACACACACACACACACACACACACACACACACACACACACACACACACACACACACACACACACACACACACACACACACACACACACACACACACACACACACACACACACACACACACACACACACACACACACACACACACACACACACACACACACACACACACACACACACACACACACACACACACACACGTGTATGTACCTCATATACCGGTACCTCTATAATCTCATTTTCAGATACACCATGGAAGTGTAATGACTAAGTCATCTAGCTTTACAAGGGTCAAATTCAGTGCATTTACACAGACACACTCAAGAAACCCCACCACCCACTGGGACTTCTACATCTGTGGGACCGTAATGATAGAGTACAAACCGCTTTTTGCAATAGTGTGTCACTGTGTGTATTTGCAGGCCCTACCTTTGATAGTTCCCTGCTATTTGACTGAACATATGCTGTGCCACCGGTGTCAGACACCGCCTTAGGTGCCCATCAACCTGTGTTTGCTTGGCCTCTGAGTCAAAGCAAGGTCATAGCACTGGGGGAGAGGACACTGAGGGGCCCTGTACCTCAGGACTGACCCTGCTAAATTATTGAGTGCCGCAGACAGTGGCTGCAGCTACCGACTCCACAAGCACCTCTCCTCTACACCACCCTATCCCCAGGCCCCAGGCACACTTACTTTACAGTCCTTCTGAGAAAAAATAACTATCTTCAAAGGCAAGAACTTATTGCAATGCTTAGAATTTTTTTCTCTCCCGAGTACCTGCTGTAAACGTCTAAGAAGAGAATGTAAAGAGACAAGACATGCCAAGTTGACAACTTTATTTTCACTCCTTGCCAATGGGACAATTGCTGAGTGGTATAAGCTAGCCAATAAGAAATGAATAGAATTTGAAACAAAGCAAATCCATGGGAAGTGGCAAATAGCTGAAAGGATAAAAAAAAAATGTTTTAATTTGTAAAACAAGGAGCCGGGAAGATTGCATTTTCGGCCTTCTCAATCCAAAAAACACTTGCTTTATAATTGAAAATAACTTCATAGAAGTCCTTTGAGGTAGCATTCAAATGTGGTTTATATACCACAAAGAAAAAGAGAAAATCCAATGTTATTAATTGCTAACATATATTACAGAGATGGCTGCAGGTACAATCGTGTTTATGTCGGAGAGCATTCCGACAGGATATGGTGTTCAAGGTCACCCTTAGTCTTCCAATCAGAAATGGAGAGAGATGTCTCTGATAATCATAATAACATGTTATCTGTTAGAACAAAGTAATTCAGATCTTATCAGAGGAGTGGGATGGTTTATTTTCTCTTGGCCTGACATAAGGGAAAATGATGAAGCCCATATGATGCAGGTGGGTTGGCATCTCCGCAGCCCATCCTCCCATTGGAACATTTGTTCCCACGTGATTTCACACGTAGAAACCTAAAGATTAATGTGACTATTGTGGAAAGAGACAGATGGCTCCAGCGACGCCCCCCTCCGCTGCATTCCACGCGTTGGTTTATAATCACATAATTTCTATCACATTTGTTGTTGACGTCTTATCCATAGACAAAGGTAATAACATTTTTAGCAATAAGGAAAAAAATTCCCTGAGTGCCCAAATGCAATTTACAGTCTGAAAGCCTTACAGGGAGGAACAGCCCTCTGTGTTCATCAGGGGAATGACAAAATCCGTAATCCTTAACCCTCATCAGTCACTCTGTCTAGAACTCTCCAAAACACTCCTGTGTCTTCCGTCTCCCCCTTCCATTCAAAAGACTCCCACAATCAATTACACTGTATCAAGCAATCCATGTTGTGATTGCTTCACTTATTGGCAACACTTGAGCTCACGTCAAGAGGTGCTACAGCTATCATATGTGGTTTCCTTGGAACATTCCAGAAAGGATGGACAAGTATTGTTGCTTTGTGCATCACCTAGTGATGTGTGTTGTTAAACACTACAGCAATATAACTGTTTGTACTTTACTGTATACAGTATGTTTCACTCCAGGAACTGTGAGGAGAGACGTTAGTCGCCCACACCCACTGCACATTAAGCGACTGTACATAGATGAAAGACGATTACTTTTCATTAATGGCTAACGTCGACCTTATGAATTCCCCCTTCTGCTCAAAATAATTGCTTATATCCTTGAGGTATATTTTCATCCTGAGCACTGGCTTTCAACACCAACTCAGTAGAGTGAGATGTATGCAGCAAAGCAATTGCTGGTGGAATCCTTACCCCTTGGGCATAATACTCTATTCCATCAATAAAAGGGCGCTACTCACATTTATCCTGATGAGGCAGCTATTTTATAGGTCCAGCAGTCTATCTATTCAGCTCAGTCTTGAAGTCATTACTCGTACGGGGCTGCACATATCCAACATCCAGCCTGTTAACGTATACCCTACACATTGGGATCCAGATTAGACATAACAAACATGTCCTATCATATTGCACACACTCCCGAGTCACACTAAGAAATGGCACACTGTAAAGCCTTAACGAGGGGCTAAGGGGGAAAGGGTTTCATTGTGTGGAACTCTACACTAGCCACAATAACAGTGGAATGTGGATAGGCCACTTTAGCTGAGCGCCGTCCGAGAGCTTTTGATGGAGGAAGTGAGAAAAGTACAGAGCCTTCAACAGTAAAGTGTCCAGTGTGGTTATAGAGAGGTCTTGAGAGGTATCCTATTCCAAACCTCAGTCTGACAGAGACACTAGCTAGCTAGAACCGTGAGCACACCAAAGAGGGAGAAGAGTCCTCTAGGTTTCCTTCCTGCTTCCATGGCCAGATAAGCAGATGCAACGACTTGAGTGTGAACGGCCATTTATTATTTATCTTTCTGCGTTGTTGGGAAGGGCCCATAGGTAAGCGTTACAGTATTAGTCTACGCCTGTTGTTTACCAAGCATGTGACAAAATAGAATTGGATTTTTGATTTTAAATACTTTTTTCTTTTTTGAAATTCATTCATTAATAAGCCTCTTTTTTCTCGATTCCCTCATGAGATGGAGCCATGTTGGCATTATCCAGCATGTGACACCTTTAAGCCGGGCCTGTTCAGTAAATAAATGATAGCTGGCTTCTTTTTAATCCACCGAGTCTGTCTGTAAGGAGTCCAGCAGGCCGGAAGGAATGCTGACAACTGTGTGTAAAATCCCTTGACATCTTATTTTAGGAAGCAGTAACCCTGGCTGGTGGAGCCCGCAATGGGGCCAGTATACAGCCGAGCCAGGGGGGCAGAGGGTCCGGTGATGAGGCCCCTGTGGCAGCTGCTGATGCGCCCACATTTCCAGACACAGTCAACTCTCTGACAGCATTATCTCTCTCTATAGACACTGGGCCCAGATTCTCTCCCAACAATCAGAGGATTAAAATAATTGGTTGTGGAGTGAAACAGGAGGGAAGGGTCGTGCTGAGTCTAATTAGGAGATACTGGGGCGAGATTGACCACCATACATTCAACACACACACACACACACACACACACACACACACACACACACACACACACACACACACACACACACACACACACACACACACACACACACACACACACACACACACACACACACACACACACACACACACACACACACACACACACACACACACACACACACACACACACACACACACACACACACACGGACTTATCCCAACGGTGGCAGCCAATTGAGCCAAAGCCCGGAGACAACCCGCATGATATGTAAACGCTGGACCACATGATTCCCGTTAATTGTCATTAATTTGATGTTGGTCTATTCTGGGATGATATTCAGTGTGGGATGCCATTCAGGGAGAGCGCAGGTGTTCCCTCACTTATGTTTGGGGTAAAGTAATTAAAGTAGCTTCATATGGTGCGGCTTTAATTCCTGCCGGGTTCCACTGAACATCAAACACCAGTGAATTCCAATTACATGCACGGGGCAAAGCCTGAGCCATCCCCACGGCAGGCGAACCTACAGCCGCAATCAGTACTAATCTCTCTGGTGGGGGAGACGCTCTATCATTTAGACGGCAAAGAGTTATTAAGTCGTGCAAATACTGTAAAAACATAACATGGTTCTGAGTTCTGAGCGTTCAGATTTGTGTCTGGGGGAAGGAAGGAGAAATAATTCTTTATCCCCATGATGAAAGCTAAAAATGTTCAGCCTTCCATCCCATCGCTTGCCTTTGAATGAGCACGCATCGCACACATCAGTTTAAATGTCATAATTCAGGAAATAAGTGGGGAAGAATTGCGTGATGTTATCCAAGGCCTGGCGTGTTATGCGCTCTCTATCAAGGCTCTTGGCTACAGCTGATGTTGCTCATCTACACGAGTTACTTCAAGGCAGTCAAACTTGAGTGATAACAGAATGCTCATTATGAACCAAAAAAAAAGATGTGCTTTTTGACATTCTTCTGCAAAGCAGAAAGAAGAGAACATGCCGACACAATAATCAGTTAAATGTTCTCGCGCTCTTAAAAGATATAAAGGGTGGCTTTTCCTCTGAATGGTCTTGTGTGACTATTATGTGTTGGAATACATTTTGTGATCAAATAATTACAGGAATTAAAGGATTTAAAGTAACATTTTAGGATGTGCATGTGGATCAGAAAGAGCAGACTGAGCTCACTGGGTATGGCTGTGTATCCCACTGTAGCAGTAAAAAAAAACTCTCAGACTTTAGGTAGCTTGGACATGCAGCCCTTTCCTCAATGAGTAACCAACCCTAAGAGAGCAGAGTAGGGGAATTTCCACTTGGACAACACCGTCTCTCTCCCAGACTCCTCCAGAATGAGGCAAGCACAGGGAATGATTGCCCCTCCACTCAATGAAAGAATGAAAGAATAGGGAAGGCCCCAGTAAAGTAATTTACCCCATTTAACCATCAGATGTCAGCATCTAGCTGGTAGGAGGCATGCAAAGAGAGAGGGAGAGAGAGAGGGAGAGCACTCTTGTAAATAACTGGGGAAAGGGATGACGTTTTCTAATTCAAAAATGGAGGGCTCTTCACTTTCTCCTCACCAAAAATGGTGTCAGAATGTGTTACAAAGAGAGAGAGAGAGAGAGAGAGAGAGAGAGAGAGAGAGAGAGAGAGAGAGAGAGAGAGAGAGAGAGAGAGAGAGAGAGAGAGAGAGAGAGAGAGAGAGAGAGAGAGAGAGAGAGAGAGAGAATTGGAGGACTAAAAACCTCTATACGTCTATCTGTCTGGATATCTCTCCAACTAATATTTTATTTTTAGAGTATTGGCATACAGTTGAGGTTAATTTACTGGGACAGCTGATATAGGCTGATATATCTCATACAGTATGCAGTGGAAGAAATGTGCACTAAGAGTCCTTCAAGGCTATCACAAATGTTTGCAAGCCAAATGTGAGCCATATTAGTCACGCCAAATTTGAGCCAAATCAGTAAATGCACATCCGTTACGTTTTACTCATTGTGACAGTTTTCTATAGGCTAATAACACCCACAAACCTTTAGCGAATAACCCCTCAAGCGTATAAGCTAGATTCTTAAAGATTTTCTCTGACATATCAGGCCTTCCCATTCCAGTCATGAGGGATCCTGGGGGGGGTGAGGTAATTGATTATCTTGCTGACGGCTGATAGTATTTGGTTACGAGCGTATGCATGGAGAGTGTCCAGCACTTCATGCTCTGCCTCGTGCCCCTTGATAATTATGGGCTGCATTATCATCACAGGGAATCATGCAGACATGGCTGCGGAAATATTTGGGGTGTGTTTTGTTTTTTTTCCCCCGTTCTGCTGACCAGTATTTTTCTCAGCTCACAGGAGTAATAAAGGCATATTTCCCAAATTTTGTGGATTTAAAAATATATATTATATATACATCATTTTTTTTAAATCAGGGGGTGCTGCAGCACCCTCAGCACCCATACTTCCCGCAGCTATGCATACAGAGCATCTTGGTCTTACCTCAAGTGACCTCACAGACCTGGCATTAATCACCCACTGCAAAGGAAGGAATTAGCCTCAGAGCCAATCTCCACACAATCTCCACATGATTAACTCTCAGCCCACTCACATCTGACATTGCGGCACAATATGATACAGTTTTGAAGAAAATACCTCTGTGTTTTGTGCATTTAGAAGGAGAGGGCGAGAGCGAGAGAGAGACTGCAAGCAAGACATGATGTTTTAAGTGCTAGCATGTGCAAACAGGGTGTCTGGCTAGTGGCTAAGTAGACAATACAAGTTATACACTAATTGCTGTGCATGGCTGTGTGTAGTTGTCTTTTGACTGTAGCTTTATTGCAATACAATTACACACAATGGAACTGTTATATGACTGTCCTGTCCTGCAGGGCATTGCCTATAATGTTTAATTGATCTGTTCACTCTTTAGAGACAGTACAGGTGCATCAAAGCTGGGACCGAGAGACTGAGAAAAAGCTTTTCCAAGCCATCAGACTTTCTAAACAGCCACCACACCTTCCCCTATATTAAGTGACAGTAATTAGTACTCCTGTAGTAAGAGACTCACTCACTCACTCACACAACACACACACACACACACACACACACACACACACACACACACACACACACACACACACACACACACACACACACACACACACACACACACACACACACACACACACACACACACACACACACACACACACAGCCAATGCTACTGTCCCATGTACTGTATAAAGGGAAATTAAACACAGGACTGGTTTTTCACACTGTGTAATCATATACTGTGTTATCATATAGCTAATATACAGTACCAGTCAAAAGTTTGGACACAACTACTCATTCTCCATTGTAGAATAATAGAGACGACATAAAACTATGAAATAACACATATGGAATCATGTAGTAACTCAAAAAGTGTTAAACAAATCAAAATATATTTTACATTCTTCAAAGTAGCCACACTTTGCCTTTATGACAGCTTTGCACACTCTTGGCCAGATTCATGAAGTCTTGAAGGAGTTCCCACATTTGCTTTTCCTTCACTCTGAGGTCCAACTCATCCCAAACGATCTCAATTGGGTTGAGATCAGGTGATTGTGAAGGCCAGGTCATCAGATGCAGCTCTCCATCACTCTCCTTATTGGTCAAATAGCCCTTACACAGCCTGGAGGTGTGTTTTGGGTCATTTTCCTGATGAAACAATGGTGGGAACCACACACGCGGAGATAATCCGTTCACCTTCTCTGCGTCTCACAAAGACGCAGATTCTTTGTGACAGTCATCAGACCAAAGGACAGATTTCCACCGTTCTAATGTCCATTGCTCGTGTTTCTTGGCCGAAGCAATTTCTTTATTCTTATTGGTGTCCTTTAGTAGTAGCTTCTTTGCAGCAATTTTACAATGAAGGGATTCACGCAGTCTCCTCTGAACAGTTCATGTCGTGTCTGTTACTTGAACTCTGTGAAGCAGTTTATTTGGGCTGCAATCTGAGGTGCAGTTAACTCTAATGAACTTATCCTCTGCAGCAGAGGTAACTCTGAGGCATCCTTTCCTGTGGCGGTCCTCATGAGAGCCAGTTTCATCAAAGCGCTTGATGGTTCCTGCAACTGCACTTTCAAAGTTCTTGAAATGTTCTGGATTGACTTTACCAAATAGGGCTATCTTCTGTATACCACCCCTACTTTGTCACAACACAGCTCAAACTCATTGAGAAGGAAAGAAATTCCACAAATGTACTTTTAACAGGCATACCTGTTAATTTAAATGCATTCCATGTGACAACTTCATGAAGCTGGTTGAGAGAATACCACATGTGTGCAAAGCTGTCATCAAGGCAAAGTGTGGCTACTTTGAAGAATCTCAAATATAAAATACATTGTGATATGTTTAACATTTTTTTGGTTACTACATGATTCCATATGTTATTTCATAGTTTTGATGTCTTCACTATTACCCTACAATATAGAAAATAGTAAAAATAAAGAAAAACCCTGGAATGAGTGGGTGTGTCCAAACTTTTGACTGGTTCTGTATATACTACTGTACATTGCTTTTTTGTTACACTGTTTATACAAACTGCATATTCATAGTGGATTATATACCGGATTCGTATTCATATACTGTGTTATCTACATAGCTCATTCTACTATATCTACTGCTGTACATATTATTGTTAGTTTATCTTTTCTGTGTACATATGCATAGATAGCATTTGGATTACTAATACAGTGTTATTTGGGTTGTTAACTGGATTTGTCCTGACATTTGTGAATTCTCGTTTTTTTGTTTTTGATTATTAGTGTTCTTTTTTGACAATTTGTCTGCACGGTTAGGAGCTAGCAACACAAGTATTTCGCTGCACCCGCTATAACATCTGCTAGACCGTGTGTGCGACCAATAAACTTTTATTTGATTTTGATTAGATTTTTAATTTTCCCTCACTAAATAAATTAGAACACTATTCATTACTTGACTCATTATGCGTAGGGGTTTGTTGCAGATAAATAACAATCGTGTCAATAAGAGAGTGAGGTAATCAGAATGTGTTTGGGAGTACGCTGTACATGCTCCTGGTCATTTGTCAGGAGTGCTGTAATGTTATATGGCACCACAAAAAGGTGGATGTTCAAAACCAGGCAATTAAACCACAGAGAGGAGGGCTGAAGTGGGAGGATGAAGAAATCAACGATGCCTTTTCAACTGGAATGGAAATTATGCCTTTGAACACGGCTTTCAAACAGCCCCCCACCACCACCACCACCACCACCCCCACCCACACTCTCCACCTCCCAGCCAACCAACCAAGGAGAAGAAGAAGAGTGATTATTTAACATGGGCGACCCATCCCTCCGGTGAGCTCATTTACTGCCTCCCTTCCTGTCTCTGGGAGCCAACCCTCTGTTGGGGCTTGTCTTGGGCACCACTTTGCTCTCGGCTGGACACAGAAACCGATGATGGATACTCAGAGATGTGACCCTGTGACCGGCAAGCCACGGGCAAACAACGGCTCCGTTTGTAAAATTCTCTGCCAAGTTATATATTGATTTTATGTTCCATAGACTTTGCAAACATCCCCCCACCCCCAAAAATAAGACAGGGTTGACTCCCACACACAACTGTTGCCCTGAGAAAACATGGCGAATCAAGGTGAATGTGCAGTTCTTCGGGAAAGTCAGGCGGATATCAAATAAATGACCCAGTATTTTCCTTTTGCAGATCTTTCTCAAGGCATTGTGCCCTTAAGCTCCTTGTTTCTCCATAAATCTCCAAGCTCCAGTTATATATCGATTTTCTTCTTGCAGTACGCTATGCTATTTTTGTTTTGAAAAACATCAGTTAAATATCATTCAGACATTCATTATTTAAAAAAATAGTGTCTCTAGGCACTAAATACAGTTTGGCATGGAAAGCCTTTAAGTGGTCCTGTATGGCTCAATTGGTAGAGCTTTGCTCTATCAACACCAGGATTGTGGGTTTGATTCCTGGGGCCACCCATACAATTACCTCTGGTTGTGGACACTCTTGCAAGCAATGAAGCTTCCACTGCCTGTTCCTCGTACAGTGAACATCTGGCAATATCTACATTTTCGACCCCTTGATCAGCTCGCACTCTGAAAGTAAAGGAAATAGCTTATTTGTTGTAGATATGAAAACAATAACTGAGATATGACCGTTTAATCTAAAGTAGCAGATGTCATTTTCAGGAGACGTCAATACAACACAGAAAGCTGAACACCAGACTGGTATTGTGGTTGTTCCTTGGGCGATGGGAAATATGCAATACGCATACAAAATAATATATTACCTTCCTTGAAAATCCATCTATTTAGCGCCAAAGATGACAACGTTGTATCTTGGGAAAAAAAGAGCATTGGAATTAAAAGTGAAATGTTTAACCTATTAACCTGCTTCATTATTTATGCATTACCAGGTGATGAAGAACAACTCCAATTTCATACATCATTGAAAATGTGTCTTGGAAAAAGTAAGAATAAAAATGTTTAAACAACGTAGATTTGCTGGAGACGTTATACATCTTAGTACCTTATCAGTTTCTGATTTGTATCAATCTGGATGAGAGACATGGCAGCAGGATCAGGGTATTTTTGCCGAGCAATGCAACGAAGCGGGATCATTCTGGCAATGATACCTGCACCAACCACAAGCTGCAAACACTCCCTAACTCTTCGCCATTGTACACAATGGCCCATTGCTCTGAGACTTCCTTTGACCATTCTAAAGCCCGCATGAGGCATTCTTGCCTTAATGGCCCTGACTTTCTGGTCTAACTCTTCATCTGATATATCAGAATTGCATTCCCTGACAGACATATTGTGTTCTTTCATCCTTCTGTAAAAAAGCTAACCGTTACACTGTCATGAAATATGATTATATATCGACTATGAAACAAATATGAGTTGCCATGAAAGAAAGTTAGATGAATTCAACTGAAAATGGCAAGAATGGGCGTTCGTAGCTAAATTTTTTGGTTAGCTTGAGAATAATAATTGCATGATTTATCATTCTACGGTATCTATGTAATATAGTAGAATGTTCTGAACCGACACTGAATCGTAGGAGCTAACTACTAGCTAGAAGTTGGACGGAAGAACGCCCAGTGCTGCTTACCTGAGATACCATCATTACACAGTCCTTTGTAGGGGTCTGCTATGACTTCCTTTGTGTCTGAAAGAAAGGCTGAACAGTATTGGTTGTATCCAAACTGACAAACTGGAGGGTGGTTGGTAGAGGAATTAAATTGGAGTTTTGTTTACAAATACATTTTTGGTCCTCAAAATATTTTGGGGGTATAAATGGATAACGTTTTATTACAAAATATTTGATAGCAAATGAATTGTTTTAATTTGAAGCCTCATTTTTGCTTTCAGAACTATTTATTTTTGATTGAAAAGAATAAAAAGTTGATTTCAGAACAATTATTTTTGACTGAAAATAAAGTTTTGCTCTCAACAAAAAGAAAAGGTACAAATGTACCTCCATAGCATATAATAATTTGCCTGTGAATAGCCAGACCTTCATACAAACTTGCTATGCAGAATTCTTGACACACAACCGAAAGTGCTGCCATATCCTGCCAGCACGCCCACAAGCGAGCCACACAGGTGGAGAATGACGAGTGGAAGAGGGCGAGGAACGAGACGGGAGTAACATCAATTTGTTGCAAGTTGGGGAGGGAGGCTAATAGCTGAACAACAGACTATTCAACTTTTACTAAAGAATAGTCTAATAGCCGAGCTCGGTGTGAAAAATACCCGTCCTATCACAGACCAGATTTTCCCTAATGAGGGGGAGTTAGATTTGCCCTAATGAGGGGGAGTTAGATTTGCCCTAATGAGGGGGAGTTAGATTTGCCCTAATGAGGGGGAGTTAGATTTGCCCTAATGAGGGGGAGTTAGATTTGCCCTAATGAGGGGGAGTTAGATTTGCCCTAATGAGGGGGAGTTAAAGCACTGATTATGCTTTTGCGTCCCAATGCACTACTGTGTCTCTAACTGGCAATGAATGGGCAATATAAACCAAATAATAAACTTATAATTGTGCACGACTTCAAATGAAAGCCCTCAACCCGAAGTCCAGCGCTATCAACTGTGCACCAAGAGCATGCTCAAGCCGCAGAGTCGACAGAGCGCGTCCTCGCGGTAGCTTGCTAGTCAGTATAATAAAGTAATGACTTTTCAAATAAATTACCTTACACATTATGTTGGCTGACAATATGTTAGCTACGCTGTCCTTATGAACCACATAGCATATCATTACAGCAGTATGTACCGGTATGTTAGCTATCTACCTAACGTTAGTAGTTATACATCAAACTTGACAGTATATTAACTATAGGCTATCTAACTAACGTTTATTGACTTGATTATTCCCATCATTCTTAGCTTAGCTAAATGGTATAGTCGTTGTGCGTTCTTAATGGACATTCGGGTGCTTTCGTAAATTCGCTTTGGCTATCTACTACGATTTCAGAACTCTCTTGTCTGAGTGTACCAGAGCGCATAATAATGAATTTACGAGAGCTCAACACCTGTTGAATATGGACGGTGTCAGTAAATGTCGGCAAAAAAAGCATAATTCAATTGTTTCCAGCAGCACAGTCACCAAAGCTCTGGTTAACATGAAAACTGCCTAACCAGCTCTGCTACGACGAGTAAAAGGGTCAGAGTGGTCAAATTTGTGTCTGGAAGTAGCTAGCAAGCTAGCCACTGTTAGCTTGGGTGCTGCTGTAAGGCCAGAACGCTCAAATAAACCCTACTCCTCGGCCCGAACATCCAGTGTGCGCTCCGAGAACAAAACAGTCTGAATTTACAAACTGACAATGATCTGAATTTATGAGTGCAGACACTCCAGATTGAATTTAACTAGCCATGTCAGTTAACCTCTCTGCGTGCCGAACCCGTTAGCGGGATTAAATTCGACAACATACGGTGATCGCTACATAAATATTCATATTAAACATTCATGAAAATACAAGTCTCTCACATGGGTCGAAAGCCTAGAATCTTGCTAATCCAACTGCGTTGTCAGCCTATTCCTTCCTCCCCATCGGGGAATTGAACCCCGGTCTCCTGCATGCCCTGTCCGCACAACACAGGGATGCTTTAGCTAAATAGCCCAGTACTTGTACTTCCGACCATCACATTGTACAGCGCCATATTTTCCATTCCATCCTAACAGAAACCCAGAGCATGGAATAGAAACACCATAATGTTAATCTAATTAATTAAGCAAGTTAGTTAAAAGTTTGGACACACCTACTCATTCCAGGATTT
Organism: Oncorhynchus gorbuscha; assembly: GCF_021184085.1. Taxonomy (NCBI): domain Eukaryota; kingdom Metazoa; phylum Chordata; class Actinopteri; order Salmoniformes; family Salmonidae; genus Oncorhynchus; species Oncorhynchus gorbuscha. Next base: position 47,508,416 of record NC_060186.1, read on the forward strand.
TTCTTTATTTTTACTATTTTCTACATTCTAGAATAATAGTGAAGACATCACAACTATGAAATAACATAAATGGAATCAGTTAAGAATAAATTATTTTTTACAAGGACAGCCTACTTCTTCCTCCCTGTCGGGGGAATTGAACCCCGGTTTCCTGCGTGCCTGCATGTTGTAGTACAGATATGGCCTGCTCTCCCTTATGTAAGGATTTAGGCACTTTCCCATGTTTACTACAGTATGTATTGTAGGCTATGTTTACTTGTCAGACTGCACAATAGCCTAATAAACAAATGCAGGTGGCTTATATTTCAAAGTGCTTTATTAAATGCTTTATTATCCAAGTGTAAAAGCATATACTGTACAGTACTGTATTTCTTCATCAGTATCTTTATGCTTTCTTTAATAAAACAATGCTAAAAATATTATTTCAAAATGCTGATGTAGATTTAGTTATGGATCCATAATGAATTACTATGGGAATATATATCACTGATTTACAGAAATATTGGAACAAAGTTGTCTAATGAAGGCAAACAATTTAGAATCCTCCAATCCTCTTATGCTGTAGCCTACTCTCAACCGTCATGTTGTACAGCGCCATATTTTCCATTCCATCTAATGGAAACCCTGAGGGTTTCGTTTTTAGTTTTTCTCGGAAGAGAAACACAATAATAAGCCAAATTTCTTCAATCCCATGTAATTACAAAAAAGTTTTTAAATTATCTGGTAATTGCCAATATGGAAGACTATCAAATGTTTTTCAAAGATGCCCTCTGGTGGTCAAACTAGCACTAACTTGCATTAACAGAAAAAATGTCTGACAATTAGATAGCGTGCCACAGAATGCTGCAGCATTCCACAAGGTGTGCTGCAGTATGACACAACTCTTAAAGGAGCAACCACTGTACTTAAAATGTATATGCATGCATTACTGTAAGTCGCTTTGGATAAAAGTCTCTGCTAAATGGCATATGTTATTATAAGTGCATGTAAGTATGGCATGCATGTTTCTGTGCTGAAGGGGTTCATGTTGTTTATTTCAGTTTGTTCTAATGAGACCAAACAACTAAATGAAGCACAGAAAGAGAGTTTTACATAAGGCCATGAATATTCATGAACATTCCTTCAGAAATATTCTGAATTCGTGGGGAAATCGTCTGGGAAAGCCACTCAGTATCACACAACCATCATCGAGTCAGTTCTAAAATCATACTTTCAGTTCGAGTCTCTGGGGCCATACTTGCGAAAATTACAAAAAGTTTAAGTTCAAGGTTAAGTTTAAGCATCAGCCAATTAAAATCGTCCACCGGTAGCAGTCGGTGCAGTTTAAGTTGAGGGAGGATGTTTATTGTTTTTATGAACATGGCCTTATTTCTATTACAGCATATTGTCATTCATATTCCATTCACACAGCTCAATGCAACATCAATAGGTTTAAGCTACTGCTATAAAATCTTCCCTGTATCCATTATGAGGTTGCCACAACCTAGACTACAAATGAAAGTTTACAATGTAGGTGCATACTGTAAGTCGAGAGAATTTTGAGTAATTAAGGTGATAGACACATTCACTACAGCCTTGAACACTTTTGCCTGCATCTAGCTGATCTGGATTGTAATCATTAGTCCAGCAGTTGCAAATGAGGGTTCTATTGGACAAATTCCAGTATGTTTATCCCCGTTTTGTTACATTTGCTTCTGTTTAAGAAACTTTTTTCAACAGAATCGGCGGAATGAATACATCTCTGATCACACGCAAACACAGTTCAGTTTCATAGCAGCTACATACAAACAGCTTGTTGTATTGTATATACACTACATGACCAAAGGTACTGTATGTGGACACATTTTCGGCAGATATCTCATTCCAAAATCATGGGCATTAATATGGAGTTGGTCCCCCCTTTGCTACTATAACAGCTTCCACTCTTTTGGGAAGGCTTTCCACTAGATATTGGAACATTGCTGCCGTCCCGGTTGCTTCCATTCAATGGTTGCTTCCATTCAGTCATAAGAACGTTAGCGAGGTCGGGCACTGATGTTGGGCAATTAGGCCTGGCTCGCAGTCGGCGTTCCAAATCATCCCAAAGGTGTTCGATGGGGATGAGGTCAGGGCTCTGTGCAGGCCAGTCGAGTTCTTCCACACCAATATCAACAACCCATTTCTGTATGGACCTTGCTTTGGGCATGGGGACATTGTCATGCTGAAACAGGAAAGGGCCTTCCCCAAACTGTTGCCCCAAAATTTGAAGCACAGAATTGTATAGAATGTCATTGTATGCTGTAGTGTTAAGACTTCCATTCACTGGAACTAAGGAGCATAGAGACAGTATGCATTCGGGCAGGTAGTGTTGTCCTGGCATCCTCCAAACACAGATTTGTCCGTCGGATTGCCAGATGGTGAAGCGGGATTAATTTCTCCAGAGAACATGTTTCCACTGCTCAAGAGTCCAAAGGCGACGAGCTTTACACCACTCCAACCGATGCGTATCATTGCACATGTTGATTTTAGGCTTGTGTGGGGCTGCTCGGCCATGAAAACCCATTTCATGAAGTTCACAACGAACACTTCTTGTTTTGATGTTGCTTCCAGAGGCATTTTGGAACACAGTAGTAAGTGTTGTAACCGAGGACGGACTACAAAATCTCTCTCTCTCTCTCTCTCTCTCTCTCTCTCTCTCTCTCTCTTGCTTCTCCTTAATTTGGAAGAATAGATTCTCTCTTTGAGTCAACATTGTATGCACTGCAGTACAATCTAACAGTAACAATACTTTCAATACTAAATTCATTCTCTAAGCTTTTGATTTGTAGGCCGTCATCGTAAATAAGAATTTGTTCATAACTGACTTGCCTAGTTTAAAAAAAAACATGTCAGTTCATGCTGCAAGAGCTCTGATAGGTTGGAGGACATCCTCCAGAAGTTGTCATAATTACTGTGTCAGTCTATGGAAGGGGGTAAGAACCTTTTGAAGTCAATGTAGCCTGAGTAGGACACAAGCTAGCTGACCTCCCAATACACCATGGTGCTACCCTACAGAGTGCTGCTGAGACTACTGTAGACCTTCATTGCAAAACAGTGTGTTTGAGTAAATTATTTGGTGGCATACTAATATATTTTTAAATGTTTCACTATTTTTTTCTTCATAAAAATTAACTGAGGAGGGTGGGCCTGCTCCTCCTCGAAGCAGCCTCCACTGTCATTGACGTACAGTCGCACATGATCGAAGACTACATGTTCGGTCTTCCCATTACATAAGCTTGCACATTTAGCCCTATTCTAACCTGGTGACCGTGATTATTTCCTAGAACAAATTCTGCATCAGACAATCTAAGATCTTCATCTTTTTCTCCACAAACCAAAGTCATTTCTTAAACCAGGTCAACTTGGCCACAAGAGGGATGCATGTAAACCTCCAAATTCAAGGTTATCTTTAGTTCCCCTTGTTGATATGATATGGTGGGAAGGATAGTGTTAGGACAGAGACCAACACACTATCCAGGATACACTTCCACACTCCATCCCCCAGGGGGCAGCAACCGGGTCTAAATGCTGAGCCAAGGCTTGATAAGCACATCAGGTTATGCCAACAAGTAACCGAGAGTGCAAGCCGTAAGGCTGCTGAGTTTGTTTTGGTGGCCACGAGGCCTTTATTTGTTTTTGATTCTTTAGTTTGGGCATGCCTTTGGTATTTTTCCTTTTTGCACATATTTATACTTTGTTACTATCTGAACAAATTCGCTTGGACTGGTAGACCAAGAGGTCAAGACGGAGCTGGCCCTGCACTTGGTATGGTAGATGTCTCCTGGGAACATGTGCATCCAATACTGTCCACACATGCTGATTTCTCATATAAAAGCACACATTGATTCCGGTTACACACCTTGTAACTACGCCCAGGACCATTAGACAAAGTGAGTGCAGCAACATCCGAAGACTAGCTATTGGGTTTGTAACACCCTTCACTTGCTCTGTTCCATGTGTCGAATGCCAATATTGCACGATCATCGCGTCCTTGACTAGAATACTTACTAACGTTACGTTTTCGCATATGTGAAAATCCCACTTTTTTGCTTTTTTTGCACATTTTTGCTTCAAACATCCATGTGACGAAGTGGATGATTATAATACATACATAAAGTTGTAGACGTAAGTATAGGCCTGTACGTCTATGTAATATGGCCTATACTATAGTAACAACGATAATACATGTGGCAGTGCCAGTAGCCTGTGTGTCGGTCTGCAAGAGGGACTCCAACAAGAAGCTCCTCGTAGCATAAATGGGGACACTATCTGATGTAAATGAGTCCAGGCTATAGCTATATTGTTGAGCGAAGTTCCTGCAGTCGCTTACAGAAAAGGCTAATCAGAGAGTTAGATGACTTGATCAAAACAGAAGTAATTCACCACCTGATACTGATACAGCCAAGTGTCTTCTTCAAGTAAAACTGTCCATTTTGCTTCTTTTATATATGGAAGGCTAAGCATGGGTTTGAGTCTGGACTCACGATAAACCTCTTTAAAATAACTACAATACTGCCATCTGTCGGAGGATAACAAGAGTGCAACCTGTAATCCCACTCCATTCCACTTTGAAACGCTCGTCCTCGAGTCAAATAACCATATGTGACAAAATAGACGATCATAAAAATGCATGTAAAACGTTGTAGGCCTATATTTAGGTGTACACGTCCATGTAATATAGCCTATGCAATATGATTATTAGGCCATAGCAGTGTGTTTGTCTGCAGGGCTGAAGAAAGAGAGCACCTCCTTATTAACTTAATTTTTCATTTTCAAGCTGCTGGCTGTAGGCTACGTCCTTTCTCAACACACTAACACAATACATGTAATTCTACCTTTCCAAGAGGGACACGTGTGATATTCGAACCCTTGCCACAGTTCTCTGACAATTACATGGAGCTAGGCACTCTGCAAAGAGAGCCATTTCACCTGTCGGTCAAATACACGGGAGAAAGTTTCTTTGATTATCAGAACGTGCTGTTGTACTTCTGTTAAGGACGCTTCCTAGGAACTACGTTGACATTGTATTTAAATTGTCTGATACAGAATGATACAGGAAATAATCACACCCACCTGTTGAGGTTAGCATAGGGCTACATGTGCAAGCTTATGTAATGGGAACAGCTAACATGTTGCCTTTGATCACGTGGCGCTGTGTTAACGATTTTAATTGGCTGATGCTTAAACTTAACCTTAAACTTGACCTTTTCCTAATGTTTGCATTATTGCCCCTGTGTGTTTGCCCAAGAAAGGATTGGGGGCCAATCCTGTATTTCCGTCGTCTGTCCAAACGTTTGGACAGTGGAGTAGAGTCCTAGACTCGGGCCCTCTGGCTGGAGATAGGGAGAGAGAGGTTGGAGGGTGAGGAGGGTGGGTGTATGATGATAATAGGGAAGAGCAGGACTCAGGGGTAGAATGCAGTTTGACTCTGCTGCTCAGTCACGGAACACATTCATCATGAACCCAGCGTCTGTCTGGCTCCCCTGATGAGAAAGAGGAGGTGGTAAGCGTACTGTGCCAGCCTCCCTCACCCCCACAACAGATGCCCTGAACTCTGGGTCCCCAGGAGGGGAGGTGTCACAGAGACCCCACTAAACATCCATCAACATTCTCTGAACCAACAACCCAGGACTCCCTTCAAAAAGGCACTCTGACCTAGTCGTCGCCTCCCGAAAACACGTCTGGCATCCCCTTCTCCATAACAGATTTGGTACAACCCACTCTCATGTCATTATATATCATTACTGTATTCATCTGAAGTATAGTGCTGTACTGTTTGGAACTGTTACAAATTTGTGGCAGTGTCTACAATGGGTGGCAACAGAGATATTTATTAGTCTATTAATTTACTATTGGCCGATTCAAGGTATTTGATGACATCGGTCTGATGGAATGGCACTTCTCTGACTGGGTCAGAAAACCAATTTCGCAACCTTTTTTTTATTTTTTATTTTACCTTTATTTTACTAGGCAAGTCATTTAAGAACAAATTCTTATTTTCAATGACGGCCTAGGAACAGTGGGTTAGCTGCCTGTTCAGGGGCAGAACGACAGATTGGCACCTTGTCAGCTCGGGGATTCGAACTTGCAACCTTTCGATTACTAGTCCAACGCTCTAACCACTAGGCTACGCTTAAAGATTTTAATAAACTAAAACAGAGTACAGCAAACAGACCTTCCTAGCTTTCCAATAACCTTGGTGTTTTTCGCAAAAAAACACGGTCCATTTCCTCTTCAGCCTCTCCCACCCATGAGAGGTTTCATTTAAACTAAATAGAAATGGATGCATTAAGACTGTCAGGTATCTGTCTGGGTTGAGGCCAGGGGTAGCATGCACCTACATAGGCCTGACACTACCATAGTGTTCAATCTGATGCCTTGAAACGTGAGTTTTACATGTTTAATTTACATTTATTGATTCCTACGATATAAGCCATTAATCACATGGAAGGCTGACCTTTTTTTTCTTTTCAGTAGCTGAAGTCAGCGCTTAATTTGGCTGAGGAGAGAGAGAGAGAGAGAGAGAGGTAGAGTGCTGCAGCATGCTTCTGCACTCCAACTGAAGCCCAGGAGTACATCCCAAATGGCATCCTATTCCCTATGTAGTGCACTACTTTTGACCAGAGCCCTATGGGGATCTGATCAAAAGTAGCACACTATAAAGGGAATGGGGTGCTCTTTGGGACACACAAAAATCATCTCTCTCCCAGATGATGATGATGTGGATGAAGTGCCCTTCATATACTCCACACAGCTCCTGTGCTTGTTTAACATCCATCTTTAACCAATGCTCTGAAGCATACATGCAGTCACTTGGATAATGTTCCGTTCAGAAAAAAAGGGGATCTAGCAGCACTGCTTTTGCAGAAATATTATTTTATAGTTAAAGCATAAATCCGCAGGTCGTGGGTGACACTATCAATATGCCGGCCCAATTCTTGTATAGTGTTTTCACTTTGAACGAAACAAGGGGGTTGAGCCCTGACACACCTAACCCAGAAGGCCTGCACATGTCAAATGCCACAATGATATCAGTGCAGGAACCTTGGAAATAATAAACTACAGAGAGAACAATTGCTCCTCAAGTCTGTGTGAGTAATGGAGCCATATGTTTTGTGACCCCACTGAGCTCAGATGTCATCCTGTTTCTCTCCCCCCCTCCGACTGATTTATTTCCAACTTTGTCGTAATAAGTGAGTTCTACTTCTTCTACTTCATTACGTTCCCCTCATGTGCCGCTTTGGGGAAACAGAACAGTAGGCTCTCACAGGAAAATGGATTAATCAATTCTTAAAACATGGTACCGAATAAAAGATTCATGATGCAGGCAACTTTAAACCTTGTTCAAGTCGTCCTTTTCTGTGCACCTCTGCCCGCCTCTTTAATCTCAGCCAAAACACTATTGAAAAGGAGGACATTTGAAATGTTTTGTGTGAATTCCCAGTGTTGTACTCAACTTGTCACTTCAGGGACCGGTGTCACTGAACAGGCAAAGTATAATTTCCTTCTCTGAAATATAACTCACTTCACTGCTGCCACATGAAAGGCAAAACACTAAGCTCTTCAATATGTTCAATTAAGGATAACAAATTCACCTTCATATCATAAACAATTATTCCCACCAAGATCGTTGACGTGCGAGTCTCACCAGCATGGTTGACCAATAAAACATCCCTTCCTATTGATATTCCACAGGTACAGGGCATCGTAAAATGGCATAGATTATTATCATACATTATCATTGGTCCAATTTAAAGGAATGTCTCAAGTGGAGGCACCTGTGCACACAGTTTCTAATTTCTGGGATGAGATTTTTTAATCCACACGGTTGGAAAGGAAGAATGAGCCTTCCTTTCCTTTCCTTTCCTTTCCTTTCCTTTCCTTTCCTTTCCTTTCCTTTCCTTTCCTTTCCTTTCCTTTCCTTTCCTTTCCTTTCCTTTCCTTTCCTTTCCTTTCCATTCTTTCCTATCTTTGTCATTCATAAATTGCTTTCTCTTCATCTGAGTGGGGTGACCTCCTCTATGAAGGGCCTCTATGTCTAAAGCTTCTCTACCTTCAAAACCTGCATCTCTGCTGTTCTCTCCTCTCTCTTTCTCTCTCTTCCCCTGAGCCTCTTTGCGTGCCTCCATCTTGTTTTTCATACAAAGCTCCTTTTATCCGGGCTCTGTCTGGTGCCCACCTGTTGGCTCTGCTTTCCATCACCCAGCCTCCCTCCCCGTCAGGAGACACCAGTGGTTCGGGGCGCCCCACCACGCCTTTGATCACTAGCTCAGTGGAGGAGAGCATTCCACAGACCCAAATCCACAATGGGGGAGCACTGACGATTCTCATTCTCTCCAGCCTCTCCAGGCCTTATCAAAATGCCCCAATCGCCCACCCCAAGGTCACTCCATCTGGCCCTGTGAAAGGTCCTGCAATGGTAAAGACCCGGACAGACGCCTACTCGTGTTACGCTGGGAAATGGCTGCCGGGAAATGAGATGGCCAGAGTGGCTGACCTGTCATTAACCGCAACGCCTAGATTCTACAAGTACTCCGATTAGAGACTGTGGATGTGTGATGTCATTCAGCATCTCTTTCTCGGTTGGGCGAAATTATACAGAGAGTGATAGAGATTTGGGAGAGATTTGTGGACAGCTGGCATAGAAACCTACAGAGCCATGCAAGGCTGAGATGGATGACACATGGCAGAATACAGTATATTTACTCCTCTCCAAGCCACTTGCTTCAACAGGCCACGCAATGTGAAATGTCAAATAGTGAGGAAAATCACAGCTTCAGATTATTCATAATTTTATGAACATGATCATTGCCAAATTATAAGAGCTCCATATAAAAGTATATGGCTGGTCTGCTTTCAGCCTCCAGAATTTCATGCCTGCTCACGCTTGACAGTAAATGTCTTTATGTGTTGAGTAGAAACTATATTTTCTGTTTCGCCATGATTATGACCGTAGAAATGTAACCATTTCTAAATCTAAATAGAGCCAGACTCAATAAGATATTTTACATGAAAATAAATCTGCTGAAGGTAACAGCCAGACATGCAGCCGATTACAAAATGGAGAGCTTCTCCATGCATACCGGTAAAGAATGGCCTTGCCGTATCAACTCTTTCAAACATTCACTTACAGTGCTTTCGGAAAGCATTCAGAAACTTTTTTCCCAAAAAATCTAGGTTACAGACGTATTCTAAAAATGATTAAATACCTTTTTCCCCTCATCAATTTACACACAATAGCCCATAATTGTAACGGCGTTCGTCTGTTGAAGAAAGAGAGTCGGACCGAAATGCAGCGTGTTGGTTACTCATGACTTTAATGAAATGAATTGCGGTACATGAAATAACTGAATACTAAATACAAAAACAACAGAACAGAACGTGAAACTTATTACAACCTATCTGGTGAATACTACACAAAGACAGGAACAAACACCCACGAAATACAAAGCGAAACTCAGGCTGCCTAAATACGGTTCCCAATCAGAGACAACGATAAGCACCTGACTCTAATTGAGAATCGCCTCAGGCAGCCAAGCCTATACCACACCCCTAATCAGCCGCGATCCCAAATAATACAAACCCCAATACGAAACACAACATATAAACCCATGTCACACCCTGGCCTACCCAAACATATAACAAAAACACAAAATACAATGACCAAGGCGTGACAATAATGACAAAGCAGAAACAGGTTTTTAGAAATTGTTGCTAATTTAGAAAAATATAACTGAAATCACATTTAACCAATAATTCATACCCTTTACTTAGTACTTTGTTGAACCGCCTTTGGCAGCAATTGCAGCCTCAAGTCTTCTTGGGTATGACACTACAAGCTTGGCACACCTGTATTTGGGGAATTTCTCCCATTCTTCTCTGCAGATCGTCTCAAGCTCTGTCAGGTTGGATGGGGAGGATTGCCGCATAATTATTTTCAGATCTCTCCAGAGATGTTAGATCGGGTTCAAGTCCGAAACTTGTCCCGAAGCCACTCCTGCCTTGTCTTGACAGTGTGCTTAGGGTCATTGTCCTGTTGGAACGTGACCCTCGACCCCAGTCTGAGGTCCTGAGCGCTATGGAGTAGGTTTTCATCAAGGATCTCTCTGTACTTTGCTCTGTTCATCTTTGCCTCAATCCTGACTGGTCTCTCAGTCCCTGCAGCTGAAAAAGACCCCCACAGCATGAGGCTACCACCACCATAGGGATGGTGCCAGACTTGAGGCTTGGCATTCAGGCCAAAGTGTTGAATCTTGGTTTCATCAGACCACAGAATCTTGTTTCTCATGGTCTGAGATTCTTCAGGTGCCTTTTGGCAAACTCCAAGCGGGCTGTCATGTGCCTTTTACTGAGCAGTGGCTTCTGCCCGGCCACTCAACCATAAAGGCCTGATTGGTGGAGTGCTGCAGAGATGGTTGTCCTTCTGGAAAGTTCTTCCATCTCCACAGAGGAACTCTGGAACTCTGTCAGAGTGACCATTGGGTCCTTGGTCACCTCCCTGACCATGGTCATTCTCCCCCAATTGCTCAGTTTGGCTCAGCTCTAGGATGAGTCTGGGTGTTTCCAAACTTCTTCCATTTAAGAATGATGGAGGTCACTGTGTTCTTGGGGACCTTCATTGCTGCAGAAATGTGTTGGTACCTTTCCCCAGATCTGTGCCTCGACAAACCTGAGCTCAATTTCGTATCCCAAACAATTTGAACTTCTACTTCTAAAAATCCACCTCTCTAAAAACAAGTCTCTCACCGTTGCCGCCTGCTATAGACCACCCTCTGCCCCCAGCTGTGCTCTGGACACCATATGTGAACTGATTGCCCCCCATCTATCTTCAGAGCTCGTGCTGCTAGGCGACCTAAACTGGAACATGCTTAACACCCCAGCCATCCTACAATCTAAACTTGATGCCCTCAATCTCACTCAAATTATCAATGAACCTACCAGGTACCCCCCCAAAGCCTTAAACACGGGCACCCTCATAGATATCATCCTAACCAACTTCCCCTCTAAATACACCTCTGCTGTCTTCAACCAAGATCTCAGTGATCACTGCCTCATTGCCTGTATCCGTAATGGGTCAGCGGTCAAACGACCTCCACTCATCACTGTAAAACGCTCCCTGAAACACTTCAGCGAGCAGGCCTTTCTAATCGACCTGGCCGGGGTATCCTGGAAGGATATTGATCTCATCCCGTCAGTAGAGGATGCCTGGATATTTTTTAAAAATTCCTTCCTAACCATCTTAAATAAACATGCCCCATTCAAGAAATTTAGAACCAGGAACAGATATAGCCCTTGGTTCTCCCCAGACCTGACTGCCCTTAACCAACACAAAAACATCCTATGGCGTTCTGCATTAGCATCGAACAGCCCCCGTGATATGCAGCTGTTCAGGCAAGCTAGAAACCATTATACACAGGCAGTTAGAAAAGCCAAGGCTAGCTTTTTCAAGCAGAAATTTGCTTCCTGCAACACTAACTCAAAAAAGTTCTGGGACACTGTAAATTCCATGGAGAATAAGAACACCTCCTCCCAGCTGCCCACTGCACTGAAGATAGGAAACACTGTCACCACTGATAAATCCACCATAATTGAGAATTTCAATAAGCATTTTTCTACGGCTGGCCATGCTTTCCACCTGGCTACTCCTACCCCGGTCAACAGCACTGCACCCCCAACAGCAACTCGCCCAAGCCTTCCCCATTTCTCCTTCTCCCAAATCCATTCTGCTGATGTTCTGAAAGAGCTGAAAAATCTGGACCCCTACAAATCAGCCGGGCTAGACAATCTGGACCCTTTCTTTCTAAAATTATCTGCCGAGATTGTTGCCACCCCTATTACTAGCCTGTTCAACCTCTCTTTCGTGTCGTCTGAGATTCCCAAAGATTGGAAAGCAGCTGCGGTCATCCCCCTCTTCAAAGGGGGGGACACTCTTGACCCAAACTGCTACAGACCTATATCTATCCTACCATGCCTTTCTAAGGTCTTCGAAAGTCAAGTCAACAAACAGATTACCGACCATTTTGAATCTAACCATACCTTCTCTGCTATGCAATCTGGTTTCAGAGCTGGTTATGGGTGCACCTCAGCCACACTCAAGGTCCTAAACGATATCTTAACCGCCATCGATAAGAAACATTACTGTGCAGCCGTATTCATTGATCTGGCCAAAGCTTTCGATTCTGTCAACCACCACATCCTCATCGGCAGACTCGACAGCCTTGGTTTCTCAAATGATTGCCTCGCCTGGTTCACCAACTACTTCTCTGATAGAGTTCAGTGTGTCAAATCGGAGGGTCTGCTGTCCGAACCTCTGGCAGTCTCTATGGGGGTGCCACAGGGTTCAATTCTTGGACCGACTCTCTTCTCTGTATACATCAATGAGGTCGCTCTTGCTGCTGGTGAGTCCCTGATCCACCTCTACGCAGACGACACCATTCTGTATACTTCCGGCCCTTCTTTGGACACTGTGTTAACAACCCTCCAGGCAAGCTTCAATGCCATACAACTCTCCTTCCATGGCCTCCAATTGCTCTTAAATACAAGTAAAACTAAATCTATGCTCTTCAACCGATCGCTACCTGCACCTACCCGCCTGTCCAACATCACTACTCTGGACGGCTCTGACTTAGAATACGTGGACAACTACAAATACTTAGGTGTCTGGTTAGACTGTAAACTCTCCTTCCAGACTCATATCAAACATCTCCAATCCAAAGGTAAATCTAGAATTGGCTTCCTATTTCGCAACAAAGCATCCCTCACTCATGCTGCCAAACATACCCTTGTAAAACTGACCATCCTACCAATCCTCGACTTTGGCGATGTCATTTACAAAATAGCCTCCAATACCCTACTCAACAAATTGGATGCAGTCTATCACAGTGCAATCCGTTTTGTCACCAAAGCCCCATATACTACCCACCATTGCGACCTGTACGCTCTCGTTGGCTGGCCCTCGCTTCATACTCCTCGCCAAACCCACTGGCTCCATGTCATCTACAAGACCCTGCTAGGTAAAGTCCCCCCTTATCTCAGCTCGCTGGTCACCATAGCATCTCCCACCTGTAGCACACGCTCCAGCAGGTATATCTCTCTGGTCACCCCCAAAACCAATTCTTTCTTTGGCCGCCTCTCCTTCCAGTTCTCTGCTGCCAGTGACTGGAACGAACTGCAAAAATCTCTGAAACTGGAAACACTTATCTCCCTCACTAGCTTTAAGCACCAACTGTCAGAGCATCTTACAGATTACTGCACCTGTACATAGCCCACCTATAATTTAGCCCAAACAACTACCTCTTTCCCAACTGTATTTAATTTATTTATTTATTTTGCTCCTTTGCACCCCATTATTTTTATGTCTACTTTGCACATTCTTCCATTGCAAAACTACCATTCCAGTGTTTTACTTGCTATTTTGTGTTTACTTTGCCACCATGGCCTTTTTTGCCTTTACCTCCCTTCTCACCTCATTTGCTCACATTGTATATAGACTTGTTTATACTGTATTATTGTCTGTATGTTTGTTTTACTCCATGTGTAACTCTGTGTCGTTGTATCTGTCGAACTGCTTTGCTTTATCTTGGCCAGGTCGCAATTGTAAATGAGAACTTGTTCTCAACTTGCCTACCTGGTTAAATAAAGGTGAAATAAATAAATAAATAAATCTCATAGCAAGGGGTCTGAATACTTATGCAAATAAGGTATTTCTGTTTTTAAATTGTAATAAATAAATAATAAATATACCTTTTTTCGCTTTGTCATTATGGGATATTGTGTGTAGATTGCTGAGGATGTTTTTTTATTTAATCCATTTAAGAATAAGGCTGTAACATAACAAAATGTGGAAAAAGTCAAGGAGTCTGAATACTTTCCGAAGGCACTGTATACACCCTTACCAATGGAAACATTGCATGAGAATAAACACACACTATGCAACATACTGCAAGAGAAGAAAAGCTGTCACAAAAGGCTTCAGGGAGAATCTTTCAATCATCGAAACATCTGAAGGCTATCTGAAAGGTTGAGCAAAATAAGACCATCTATTCAATCAAGTTGTAAGATGTACTGTATCTATTTGCTTCTAAAAGCTACTGAAACATGTAATCAGTTATTACAGTTTTATTATTTCAGTTATCAACATTGCAAATCAACCACTGTAATATATTACAAAGACAAATGACCTGTTTTCTACTGGTAGGTTGCTGTGAACACAAATGTCTATGGATTTTCAGTAACACTTCATTTTAAGGACTCCTTATTACAGTGTAATTACACAAGTATTAAATAATTGTAGTACCCCATCGTTACACTCTAACAACATGTAACTGGTGACAGTTGCAGTCACAACAAATGCATGTTACCATACTTGTTACAAATGTTAAAGTTTCCGATAGCATCCCAGCGCACTGTATTTTAGCCTACACAAACCAGGTGATAAGTGTTAGCCAATTGAAAACCGACCACCTCATTAACACAACTCTGCAATAAAGGGCTCTGGAGTCTGATGCCCGTGTCCAATGCAAAAAATGGATTGACAAACATTTCACATTAAAAACAATACTTGAAATTGCTAAATCATTTAACAGTCCATTTGACAATGGGTCAATTACTTTAACCATGAATTCATTTTGGGGACACATTAATGAAACGTTATAGGTAAAATTGTGAGATAGTCATTCATGCTTGCCAAATTGTAAGTCTATTAAGCTTGGTTTATTAACACTTAAAATGGTCAGAAGACCATGGGTTTCACTGTTGATGACCATTCTTACTTTTGGATGGGATGCATTGGTGCAATTATTTATTTATCCCATGAATTCAGGCATGATGTCGAGATCTCAATGATCTCGAGTGGGCTTTTGAGTGGGGCAGCGGTCTAAGGCATTGCATCTCACTACAGATCCTGGTTCAATTCCAGTCTGTATCACAACCAGCCGGGATTGGGATTTCCATAGGGCGGCACACAATTGGCCCAGCGTCGTCCGGGTTAGGGTTCGGCCGGGTTAGGCTGTCATTGTAAATAAGAATTTGTTCTTAACTGACTTGCCTCGTTAAATGAAGGTTAAATAAAATAAAAATGCTACATAATTAACGACGACCTCGAACGGGCCCACATGTTGACACTGATATCACTCAACAGTGCGCAAAGAATGGGTTTGAGAAGAAACGTTTTGAAACGTTCAACGAAATGTTGAAGGTCAAAACGTCAACACAGGAAAGAGAAAGTAAGTTTTCCATGCAGTTTTTTTGCGTTGTTAGTTAGTGTTTGCTGGCTAGCTAGCCTAGTGTTGGCTGGTGTTTTTGTAGGGTCGACCTACTAGCCTAGCTGGCTAACGTAAACTCACCCCATTCCGTACAAATGTGCGTTACCGCGACATTCAAACGACCCTGCAATGAAAACAAATGGGACTGTAGTGAATGTGTTGGCATCAAAATCCGGGGTGTGAACTATTTTTAGATTCAGCGTTGATTGTCATGGTAATGGACTAACAGTATTGGAGAAAAGATTAAAATACTGACCCCTCTGGCGCTGTACGTGTCACTACGTAACGTACAGCGCGCATTTGAAACTCATTTTGTGCTGTACAGCCTCTTTCCACCTGGGGTAGCCCTTCTCTCGCAGATTAAAATCCTGCCTAACCATATACACTTGTAAGAGAACTTCATTATTCATTATTTTTTGTCTAAATTAATATCATTATTGTTAATATTAAACTAACATTTCATGACTAGGGTGCCAATTGCATTTTTTTGCACATCATTACTGCGAGCCATCATGACACTCAAAAGCCGGAACAGCTGCAGTTAGGCTAACGTTAGCGCAGCCCTAAACCCCTCTTCAAATTCGACACAAACTTTCAAACGGGTATGTGATGAGACATTACATAAACTCTTTATGTTTTATTTACATTTTAAAGTTGATTAGTTTGACAAATTGGGTGAAAAAAACTGTTTTCTTCACACATCATATTTCCCCCTTTCAAGATCACTTCGTAGCCTTCGCTCCCCAACCACCATTTAAAAAAAAGACCCGACGGAGCTCATTGCCTCGTTGAATTATGCAGCGATGGGCATCATGAAGGTCTCGTCATTATTTTTTTTGGAAAGGAGAGAGATTGTGCTTTACATTGGTATTAATATTACAGTTGATCTAGAAGTATTACGTTTTTTGGGCGCAAAAATAAGGTCAATTGTACGGACCAAGGCGATGTACAAGAGTTTACGTTAGCTACTTACTGTGTACAGAATAGACTTGACATGCAATCTGAGTTTTGGGGGGGGGGATTTTATAGCATGCTAGATAGTCATGGTTACAAAACTAGCTAACTATCTGGGCTCAATGATCGTATCTTCCCTGAATCTTGTTCTCAGGGTAGCCCTTACACGAGGGTATTAAAGTTGACAAACCCAGCATTTCAACTTTAGCTAGCTCGTTACCTACTTGTGTCAAAACACTAAGAGTAACGTTAGTTCCTTTTCCATGTAGCTAAACACTAGCTAATTTATTAGGTGTTAGCAAACGCTATTATTGCTTTCTGGATAACACAAAAAATTTCTAGGCCTAGCTAGCTATATGCTTAAACTACAGAAATCATGATGATAACTAGTGTCTACGCTAAATTGTCATAAATTCTTCCTCTCTACAGATTCCCGCAAGATCTCAGACTCCAAATGCTCTAAATGCTTATAAGAAAGTAACAGATGAAGACAGAGACAGAGTTGTCGGTTTCCGTTGTTACTTGTAATGTTAAGGGAAGAGAAAGACAATTCCCATTTCTTCTAAATTATCTATCTAGGCCACACCATACTATAGGCTACAGATTTGAGTCACAACTATACAAGTTTTTATGTTATCGAGTAGGCCTCTATTAATTGTTTAATCAAATTAATTAAATGATTAACTTCTTGCATCGAGCCATCCCGGATCCGGCATCGTGACTACAGCCTCAAGCTCATTACCATAACGCAACGTTAACTATTAATGAAAATCGCAAATTAAATGAAATTAATCTATTTGCTCTCAAGTTTAGCCTTTTGTTAACAACACTGTCATCTCAGATTTTCAAAATATGCTTCTCAACCATTGCAAAACAAGCATTTGTGTAACAGTATTGATGGCTAACGTACCATTTAGCTTTGAACTTCAGATGAGGCTCTGTTAGATAGCAAATGTTCCGTTTTTACAAAAAATATTATTTGTGTCGACTAATCGCTCCGTTTTGTTCATCACGTTTGGTTAAGGAAAAAAAAAGTAATTAAAACATGAACTTTTTTCCAAATTAACTCCATAATATCGACAGAAACATGGCAAACGATGTTTAGAATCAATCCTCAAGGTGTTTTTCACATATCTATCGACGATAAAATCCATTGTGGCAGTTTACTTTCTCTTCTGAAGAAATGGAACGCGCATGGACCTACAGATTACGCACACAGGACACCGGGTGGGACACCAGGTAAATGTAGTCTCTTATGGTCAATCTTCCAATGATATGCCTACAAACACGTCACAAGGGGAATAGACAGAAAGCGCAGGCTCATTCCTGGTGCATTCACAGCCATATAAGGAGACATTGGAACACAGCGCCTTCAGAATCCGGGGCATTTCCTGTATGAAACTTCATCTTGGTTTCGCCTGTTGCATTAGTTCTGGGGCACTCACAGATAATATCTTTGCAGTTTTGGAGACGTCAGAGTTGTGTCTTTCCAAGGCTGTCAATTCCATGCATAGTTGAGCATCTTTTCGTGAAAAAATATTGCGCTTAAAACGGGCACCTCTTTTTATCCAATAAAGACACAGCGCCCCCATAGGTTCAAGAGGTTAATCTAACAATAAATATCCTTATTATTTTGTAAGAAATGCAAGCTATTTTTACATGTTGCAATCAGTGGTGGAAAAAGTACCCAACTGTCATACTTGAGTAAAAGTAAAGATAAAACTTCTTTGGGATCGGTGTCCCGTCCACAGGACGGTTGAGCTAACGTAGGCTAATGTGATTAGCATGAGGTTGTGAGTAACAAGAACATTTCCCAGGACAAAAACATATATGACATTGGCAGAAAGCTTAAATTCTTGTTAATCTAACTGCACTGTCCAATTTACAGTAGCTATTGTAGTGAAATAATACCATGCTATTGTTTGAGGAGAGTGCACAATTTTGAACATGACAAGTTATTAGTAAACCAATTAGGCACATTTTGGCAGTAAAACTTTGAACAGAAATGCAATGGTTCATTGGATCAGTCTAAATCTTTGCACATACACTGCTGCCATTTAGTAGCCAAAATCTAAATCGCAGCTGGGCTGGAATAATATATTATGGCCTTTCTCTTGCATTTCAAAGATGATGGTACAAAAAATACAAAATAATGTTTTTTTGTATTATCTTTACCAGATCTATTAAGTTATATTTTCCTACATTCCTTTCACATTTCCATAAACATCAAAGTGTTTCCTTTCAAATGGTACCAAGAATGTGCATATCCTTGCTTCAGGGCCTGAGCTACAGGCATTTCGATTTGGGTATGTCATTTTAGGCGAAAATTGAAAAAAGGGGCGGCTCTTTAAGAGGTTTAGAAGGTGACTCAAGTGAAATTAAAAGTCACCCAGTAAAATTGTACTTGAGTAAAAGTGTAAAAGTATTTTGTTTAAAATATACTTAAGTATCAAAAAGTAAAAATAATTTTAAATTCTTTCTACTAAGCAAACCATATGACACCACTTCTTTGTTTTTTTTCTTATGGAAAGCCACAGGCACACTCCAACATTCAGACATCATTTACAAACGAAGCATGTGTGTTTAGTGAGTGCGCCAGATCAGAGGCAATAGGAATGGCTAGGGATGTTCGGTTGATAACTGCATGAATTTGACTATTTTCCTGTCCTGCTAAGCATTCAAAAGGTAACGAGTAGTTTTGGGTGTCAAGGAAAATGTACACAGCAAAAAGTACAATATTTTATTAAGGAACGTAAGTGAAGTAAAAGTAAAAGTAGTCAAAAATAAATAGTAAAGTAAAGTACGGATACCCAAGAAAACTACTTAAGTAGTACTTTAAAGTATTTTCACTTAAGTACTGTTACGGTTTTCTTCCATCGAAAAAGAGTCGGACCAAAATGCAGCGTGGTAATTTCCATACATGTTTATTGAACGACAAAAACACGAACAATACAAAACAACAAACGGAACGTGAAAACCTATACAGCCTGGTGACTACAAACACAGAGACAGGAACAATCACCCACGACATACTCAAAGAATATGGCTGCCTAAATATGGTTCCCAATCAGAGACAACGATAATCACCTGACTCTGATTGAGAACCGCCTCAGGCAGCCATAGACTATGCTAGACACCCCACAAAAACCCCATGACAAAAACGCACCACAATAACCCATGTCACACCCTGGCCTGACCAAATAAATGAAGACAAACATACATTACTTCGACCAGGGCGTGACAAGTACTTTACACCGCTGGTTGCAATAAAGTTAAACAAAGGTCATCTTTTGTTTGTAGGTATTTTCACTTGGTAATATGTAATCATATAGAAATTGCTCATAGGTAACTGTAAAGTTACACTTCACTTAAAATAGTTAAATCCTGTGTAACAACTTTCAACAACCTTGTACTTATGCAGATATTACAGATATGTACTCTGTGTATTATTTTGTTTCTTTCCTCACTTGTGTGGCGCTTTCAGAAGCTGACGATTAGATTGTCAGAATGGGTAACGTACTTTGTAGCTAGACAATAATTACATGTTAGTACACCTCAAGATACACAGGATTTACCTAGTTAAAATTAAGTGTAACACATCACCAGTGGTATAAAGTACTTAAGTAAAAATACCTTATAGTACTACTTGAGTAGTTTTTTGGGGTATACAGTATGTACTTATTTTACATCTTTTACTTCACTACATTCTTGAAGAAATGTACTTTTTTCTCCATACATTCTACCTGACACCCAAAAGTACTTGTTACATTTTGAATGATTAGCAGGACAGGAAATTTGTCCAATTCATGCACTTATCAAGAGAACATCCCTGGTCACCCCTGCTGTCTTTGATCTGGTATACTCACTAAATACACATGCTTCATTTCTAAATTATGTCTGAGTATGCCCCTGGTTATAAAACAAGAAAACAGTGAAGTATGGTTTGCTTTATGTAAGTCATTTGAAATGATTTATACTTTAACTTTTGATACTTAAGTATATTTAAAACCAAATACTTTAAAAACTTTTACTTTTGCTTGTCATATTCTATTGTGGTATCTTTACTTTTACTCAAATATGACAATTGGGCACCTGTTCCACCTCTGCACATAGCAATTACTGGAATGAATACTCAGGGAGAAAAAGGTGTAGATTCGTGCACAGAGCGCAGCAGGGGTTTACCTTGCCTTCGTAGAAGGCAGGCATTGTGGTCACAGGCAGGCAATAATCATACACAGGTAGGCAAACAGGCAGGTGAATCTAAACTAGGACTGAAGGTTATAACTGGTTCTCACAAATGAGCTAGCAAAAGGCTTAGTAGAGTCAAAATGAACAATACCTCACAAAGGCACAAACGGAATGAACTGAACTAAATAAGGAGCTGAGGAGACCAGCTCAGTAATAAACACAGGTGAAATCAATGAACAAAATGAAAGACAGGGCTATGATCAAGAACACATCAAGAACACAAAGAAGGTTGATTAAGAAAATAAATACAGGACCTTACAATTACATTGTACTTATGGAGATATTACATGTACTCTGTGACATACTAGTGTGTTTATTTTATCACTTGGATGTTGCTTCCGGAAGCATTAAATAAGGGCCAGTTTTGTCAGGATGGGCAATGTACTGTGGGATGATTTCTCAGACCTAGTACAAGCCTAGTCCTAGAACTTTCAATGGAGATTCTCCATTTAGAATGTTTTTTAAATTTTTAATCCAAGACTAGACTTAATCTGTGTCTGGGAAACCAGCCTTTAGTGTACTATATAAGTACACATTAATTGTGGGTAAATACCCCTCAAGATATACTTAATTTTAAGTAGATAAATCCTAGTAATTACATTGTACTTATGCAAATATTACATGTACTCTGTGGTGTACCTGTGGGTTTATCCTCTCACTTGGAGGGCAAGGAGGTTCACGTTGTCATAATTAGTAACGCACACAAAAATTATACTTTGGAAAAATATAATCTGGGATGACATCCATACGTTAGATCACACACAGTGAGGTTGACCTACAGCACCAGTCAACAGTTTGGACACACCTACTCATTCAAGGGTTTTTCCTTATTTTCCTATTTACTACATTGTAGAATGTAAAAGGATGAAATAACACATATGAAATAACACATATGGAATCATGTAGTAACCAAAAAAGTATTAAACAAATCAAAATATATTTTAGATTTTAGATTCTTCAAGTAGCCACCATTTGCATTGGTGACAGCTTTGTACACTCTTAGCACTCTCTCAACCAGCTTCACTTGGAATGCTTACCCAACAGTCTTGAAAGAGTTCCCAGATACAAGTATACAGATACAAGTATTCACTTCTCCCTTGGCATTTTTCTTATTTTGTTGCATGACACCCTAGAATTAACCTGTTAAGTCGACCCTCTACTTTTTCGAACATTCTGTTAAAAATTGCGCAACATTTCAGCGCCCTGCTACTCAGGCCAGGAATATAGTATATGCATATGATTAGTATGTGTGGATAGAAAACACTCAGACGTTTATAAAACTGGTTAAATCACGGCTGTGACTATAACAGAACGTGCGTTTCATCGAAAAGTGCAGGAATATCTGATCACTGAAAATGGAAATAAATATCCATCCGCGACTTCAAGGAATTGTTCAAAGTGAATCGAATTACATGAGACCGAGGTTTCAGTGCCTACAGCTTCCACACGTTGTCTAGAGTCTTGTCATTTGATTCGCAATTGATTCTTGGTCTAACCGAATCAAGGGAATCGATTCCCTCCAGTCTCCGACCGGATGTTTTGGTCGAGCTCTCTCCAAGACTTTTTTTCGAAACAGACACCTATAGAATTGACATCGCCTCCTGATGAATTTTATCGCTTATTAACGTGTACTAATACCTAAAGTTGCATTACAAAAGTATTTCGAAGTGTTTTGTGAAAGTTTATCGTCGACTTTTTTAATTTAAAAAAATGACGTTACGTTATGAAACGCTATTTTTTTCGTTTATCACACAGTCTTCATGGATCGATATCTAGGCTATATATGGACCGATTTAATCTAAAAAAAGACCCAATAGTGATTAGGGGACATCTAGGAGTGCCAACAAAGAAGATGGTCAAAGGTAATGAATGTTTTATATTTTATTTGTGCGGTTTGTGTAGCGACGACTATGCTAATTATTTTGTTTACGTCCCCTGCGGGTCTTTTGGGGTGTTACATGCTATCAGATAATAGCTTCTCATGCTTTCGCCGAAAAGCATTTTAAAAATCTGACTTGTTGCCTGGATTCACAACGAGTGTAGCTTTAATTCAATACCCTGCATGTGTATTTTAATGAACGTTTGAGTTTTAACTAATACTATTAGCATTTAGCGTAGCGCATTTGCATTTCCAGAGCTCTAGATGGGACGCCTGCGTGCCAGGTAGGACCAAGAGGTTAAAATGGATTTTGTGGGTTTGCATCATTTGGTTTACACAACATGCCTACCACTTTGAAGATGCAAAATATGTTTTATTGTGAAGCAAACAAAGAAAAAGACAAAAAACAGAAAACTTGAGCATGCATAACTATTCACCCCCCCAAGTCAATACTTTGTAGAGCCATCTTTTGCAGCAATTGCAATTGCAACTGCAAATCTCTTCGGGTATGTCCCTATAAGCTTGGCACATCCAGCCACTGGGATTGTTGCCCATTCTTCAAGGCAAAACTGTTACAGCTCCTTCAAGTTGGATGGGTTCCGCTGGTGTAGAGAAATACTTAAGTCATACCGCAGATTCTCAATTGGATTGAAGTCTGGGCTTTGAATAGGCCATTCCAAGACATGTATATGTTTCCCCTTAAACCGCTCGAGTGTTGCTTTAGCAGTGTGCTTAGGGTCATTGTCCTGCTAGAAGGTGAACCTCCATCTCAGTCTCAAATCTCTGGAAGACTGAAACAGGTTTCCCTCAAGAATTTGCCTGTACTTAGCGCCGTCCATCATTCCTTCATTTCTGACCAGTTCCCCAGTCCCTGCCGATGACAAAACATCCCCACAGCATGATGCTGCCACCACCATGCTTCACTATGGGGATGTTGTTCTCTGGGTGATGAGAGGTGTTGGGTTTAACATAGCGTTTTCCTTGATGGCCGAAAATCTCAATTTTAGTCTCATCTGACCAGAGTACCTTCTTCCATATGTTTGGGGAGTCTCCCACATGCCTTTTGGTGAACACCAAAAGTGTTTGCTTATTTTTTTCTTTAAGCAAGGCCACTCTTCCGTAAAGCCCAGCTCTGTGGAGTGTACGGCTTAAAGTGGTCCCATGGACAGATACTCCCAATCTCCGCTGTGGAGATTTACAGCTCCTTCAGGGTTATCTCATTGTTGCCTCTCTGATTAATGTCCTCCTTGCCTTTTGGTGGGCGGCCCTCTCTTGGCAGGCTTGTTGTGATGCCATATTATTTCATTTTTTTATAATGGATTTAATGATGCTCTGTGGGATGTTCAAAGTTTCTGATATTTTTTTTATAACCCAACTCTGTCTTTACTTTTCCACAACTTTGTCCCTGACCTGTTTGGAGAGCTCCTTGTTCTTCATGGTGCCTTGCTTGGTGTTGCCCCTTGCTTAGTGGTGTTGTAGACTCTGGTGCCTTTTTAACTGGTGTATATATACTGAGATCATGTGACACTTAGATTGCACACAGGTGGACTTTATTTAACTAATTATTTCACTTCTGAAGGTAATTGGTTGCACCAGATCTTATTTAGGGGCTTCATAGCAAAGGGATGAATAAATATGCACGCACTACTTTTCCATTTAAAAAAAATATAAACATTTAAAATTAAAGTAATTTTTTTCATTTCACATTTCACTCCATTACATTAAATACAAATAAAAATCAATTTAACTTCATTGGGATAGGGGGCAGCATTGGGAATTTTGGATGAAAAGCGTGGCCAGAGTAAATGGCCTGTTACTCAGGCCAAGAAGCTAGGATATGCATATAATTGGATTTGGATAGAAAACACTCTAAAGTTTCCAAAACTGTTAAAATAATGTCTGTGAGTATAACAGAACTCATATGGCAGGCGAAAACCTGAGAAAAATCCAACCAGGAAGTGGGAATTTTGAGGTTTGTAGTTTTTTAAGTGAATGCCTATCCAGTATCCGGTGTCTGTGGGGTCAGATTGCACTTCCTAAGGCTTCCAGTAGATGTCAATAGTCTTTAGAAGTTGCTTCAGCCTTCTATTGTGAAAGGGGAGAGAATAAGTAAGTGGCTCAGCTGAAAGCCATGAGTTGTTTATCACTCGTGGCTGTGAAGCGCGCCGTTCATTCTCTTTCCTTTCTAATGAAAACAGTATTGTCTGGTTGAAATATTGTTGAAATTTTATGATAAAAAGATCATGAGGATTGAATATATATATCGTTTGACATGTTTCTATGAACGTTAATGGACCTTTTTTGACTTTATAGATATTTGTACATAAAGAGGGACTTTATCGAACAAAACAAACATTTATTGTGTAACATGGAGTCCTGGGAGTGTAACCAGATGAAAATCATCAAAGGTAAGTGATTAATTTAATCGCTATTTCTGACGTTTGTGAGTCCTCTCCTTGGCTGGAAAATGTCTGTATGGTTTTCTGTGGCTAGGTGCTGTCCTAACATAATCGGATGGTGTGCTTTCGCTGTAAAGCCTTTTTGAAATCGGACACTGTGGTTCGATTAACAAGTAGTTGTTTGAGGAATTTTAATTATGAGATTTCTGTTGTTATGAGCCCTGCAGTTTCACTGGCTGTTGGACGCTAGCGTCCCACAAATCCCAGAGATGTTTTAACTTACAGGTTGTAATGCAACAAAATAGGAAAAACGCCAAGGGGGATGAATACTTTGCAAGGCACTGTATGCAGAGCACTTCTGGCTGCTTTTCCTTCACTCTGTGGTCCAACTCATCAAAACCATTTCAATTGAGTTGAGGTTGGGTGATTGTGGAGGCCAGGTCATCTGCTGCAGCACTCTTTCAAACAAATTATAGTCCCACTAAGCGCAAACTAGATGTGATGGCGTATCACTGCAGAATGCTGTGGTAGCCATGCTAGTTAAATGTACCATGAACTGACAGTGTCACCAGCAAAGTACCCCCACACCATCACACCTCCTCCTCCATGCTTCCCTCATTGGAACCATACCTGCGGAGATCATCCGTTCACCTAATCATCAGACCAAAAGGACAGATTTCCACCGGTCTAATGTCCATTGCTGGTGTTTCTTGGCCCATGCAAGTCTCTTCTTATTATTGGTGTCCTTTAGTAGTGGTTTCTTTGCAGCAATTCGACCATGAAGGCCTGATTCACGCAGTCTCCTCTGAACAGTTGATGTTGAGATGTGGCTGTTACTTGAACTCTGTGAAGCATTTATTTTGGCTGCAATCTGAGGTGCAGTTAACTCTAATGAACGTATCCTCTGCAGCAGAGGTAACTCTGGGTCTTCCTTTCTTGTGACGGTCCTCATGAGAGCCAGTTTCATCATAGCGCTTGATGGTTTTTGCGACTGCACTTGAAGAAACTTTCACATTTCTTGGAATTTTCCAGATTGACTGACCTTCATGTCTTAAATTAATGATGGGCTGTAGTTTCTCTTTGCTTATTTGAGCTGTTCTTACCATAATATGGAATTGGTCTATTTTACTAAATAGGCTTATCTTCTGTATACCACCCCTACCTTGTCACAAAACAACTGAACAACTGGCGCAAACACATTAAGAAGGAAATAAATTCCACAAATTAAACTTTAACAAGGCACACCTTTTAATTGAAATCATTCCAGGTGATTACCTCATGAAGCTGGTTGAGAGAATGCCAAGAATGTGCAAAGCTGTCATCAAGGCAAAGGGTGGCTACTTTGAAGAATCACAAAAATAAAATATATTTTGATTTGTTTAACACATTTTTGGTTATTACATGATTCCATGTGTTATTTCGTAGTTTTAATGTCTTCACTATTATTGTACTATGTAGAAAATAGTAAAAAATTATTAGTAGGTGGGTCAAAACTTTTGACTATTCCTCTATATCTGATCTGTTTTTGTAAATTAAAGCATGTTAACCCAGATGGTACACCTTTTGAGTGTAAGTTGTAATAACAACATTGAGTGGAAATTTTGAAGAGTGCGCAATCACGGGTAGGTAATTAGAGCCTATCGAGCCTCCAATCTTTGTAATCTCAGACACCCAGCGCATCTGTCCACAAGAGATTACAACCGTGTGTCAGTTATTACTGTATCGGATGCAGCTGAGAAGAAAATGTATGAATTTAGTGTGAACTTCCCCATTTGTAACAAGCATGGTAAAAAGTATTTATTATTACACCACCAGTTACATGTGATTACAGTGTAACTATGAGTTATTACAATTAATTACAATACTTGCTACAGTGTAATTACCTATGTAAGAACCCCTAAAATATGTGTTACCGGGTTTTCTCCTGATAGTGTGTTGGTGTGTCATGTCAGGAAGTGAGAGGTGAAGGTGATTGTTAGTCTGGGTTTATCTACATACTGTATAGTCTGTCATATTAGCCAGGACAGTTGGATTTGTCACTGAGAAGATGATCTCAGTCTGTGTGCTACAGAGAACATGATCTGCTCATATTTACATATTAAAGAGGACAGCCCTGCATGGTGCCTTGTCTTTTACATTTTTTTTGCCCCATTTTTTACACCTCAACTCCCGTACAACTTGGGAAAGGTGAAGGTCGAGAGCCATGCGTCCTCTGAAACACGACCCTGCCAAGCCGCACTGCTTCTTGACACACTGCTCGCTTAACCCGGAAGCCGGATGCACCAAAGGCCGGAGGAAACACTGTGCAGCTGGCTACAGTGTCAGCGTGCATGCGCCCGGTCCGCCACAGGAGTCGCTAGAGCGCGACGGGACAAGGACATCTCGGCCGGCCAAACCCTCCCCTAACCCAGACGATGCTGGGACAATTGTGCGTTGCCTCATGGGTCTCCCGGTCGCGGCCGGCTGCGACACAGCCCGTGATCGAACGCGGATCTGTAGTGACACCTCAAGCACTGCTACGCAGTGCCTTAGACCGCTGTGCCACTCAGGAGGCCACATGGTGTGCTCTCCAATGCCATTAACAGAATTATTCTCTTCTAATGTGACATAGAAGTGACAAAACTTCCATCTCATTTACTTTCCTAATCTAAATTGTAAAGGTGTGCACTCTGGTGAAACAGGAAAGATGAGTTAAACCTGAAAATCAACGTTAAATGTCTCCAAATTACTCATTAATTCCGATGCACACATCTATGAGAGGGCATCTTGAATTTTCCACCAACTCAAGAGGATGGATGTAGATACGTTTTAATGTTCAAAATGTGAAACAGAATTATTTTGACTCAATTAAAAGATTTCTAGTTTCATGGGATTGCTTATAATCTGGAAAGAAAACATGTTTTACTTGAATTCGCTATTTAAAATGAATTACTAGATGTTGATAATGACCCATGTTTTATGTGGCCAGATATAGAATCCGTCTTTCACCTTAGAGACCCATAGGGATACATGGATAAAATTATTGTTCATGTCCCCTGAGATATATAAAGATCTTGACGATAATTCAGTTACACCTTCGTCTCCACTCATTTAGTGAGCACCACTGTCACCAAGGTGGTTTGTTTACCTATTCAAGTCTATCTCGCTGGGTCATAGGTCAAGTATGTGTAGGCCCTGTCACTCTCCATTTCTCAACATAAATGTAATTTGTCATAAGGGAATGATGCCTGTGAGTGTAATGGACTGGCAGCTTCCGGAGTTGCTTCTCTGGGTTGGTCCCTCCACAATGTATTATTCAGGTCCTTCAATGTGGTGTCAAAACAGGAGGTGTCAGAGAACCAGGCTTCATGACTTCATCAGCAAAATGCACCCCTTCTCGCCCTCCCTTCACGCCCCCTCTTTCCTCTCCACCCCTATCTCCCCCTCCCTCCTCCTCCACCTCGCCCTCCAGGCATATGCAGTAATTTCATTCCCACCTCCTCCCTCCCAGACATCTTGTGTGTGGAAGGGCTGGTTCTGGGCGGGCAGACAGAGGCCTGCCTGCCTCCCTGCCTGCTCCTTAGTAAAGGCCAACTGGCTGGGTGTCCCTTTGTCCTTGCTGGCTGTGGAGCCCTACACCATCCATCTCTGTCAGAGGCCTGCATCTCAAGACCCCCCCATTCTGAAGGGCCCGTCTCTGAGGCGCGTCATTGCTAAATGGCGCTTTTACTCAGTATTGACTGGCCCCACTATTCTCTCCACTGGCCTGGCTGCGTAGTGGAGGAATCAGCCCATCTCCCCTGTCATAAGCTGACTGTATGACAAGCCAGGTGAAGCCAGGGATAATTATGAGGGTTGAGTTAGAGCCCAGAGTTTGATACTAAAGGAACACCATCTCATCACAGTGCACAGCGGTAGACACAGTAGATAGTGATGGTATCTGCCTGGGAGATTTTGAAGTGAACGTACGCAAGTGATTGAAAGTGTCCAAACAGTGTGTACATGTCTCTTCACCAGAGGTGTAAAGTAACTAATTACTACTGTTAAAGTAACAGTACTTCTACTTGAGTAGGATATTTCAGTACTCTTTCCACCCATGGTAAGTGAGTGAAAGAGGGAGTTTGTGAGTGAGTGAGGGAAAGAGTGTCAATGTGTCACGCCTGCTCCTTACAGAATGCAGCAGCAATCAAAAAAAGCATCAGGGAGTGCTGGCTATCCACTTGGTTGTGACGTCGGGTCCAGGGGCCGCCGCCGATGGAACCGGGGGTGCCAGATCTTCGGGCTTCCACACCCTAGCTGGTTAGAGAGGTTTCCTTGCCCCGGTTGGCTTAGCAGGTTCCCATCCCACGTCTGGCCTCAGCCCGGATAGTCAGGTTTTTACGCCTCAGCTGGCTCACCAAGCTCCCACGTCCCAGCGGGATCGCCAGGCTCCTACGCCTCAGCCGGTTCCCATGCCTCAGCCGGTTCCCCTGGGCTCCTACGCCCCAGCCGGCTGGTCCAGTGCCCAGGCCTCGGCCGGCCCGTCAGGGGGACTGGGGGGGGCTGTCAAGCCTGCTCCCGCTGCCCCTACCCGGCGCTTTGATAGCGCCAGGCTTCCCAGCATTACGCACTCCTGCCACCATCATTACGCACACCTGCCTTCCGTCAGCATGCGCATCAGCGAATTATTGGACTCACCTGTCCTCAATCACCTGTTTATTACCTCCCCTGTATTTGTAAGTTCCCCAGGTTTGATGCCCGCTGCTGCATTAATGTTTAATGTCGTTGTGTTATCCGTATGCTGACGCTGTTACTGTCGTGTCACATGTCCTGGTATTAAGATGGCGCCGAATAATGTTTTTCTCTCCCAACCAATTGTGCAATTTTGTTATTATTTTAGCGGAACTTCTTTTTTAAAACTTATTGTGTACATAATGTTGATGCTACCGTCTCTTATGACCTAAAATAACTTCTGGACATCAGAACATCGATTACTCACCGTGGACTGGAAGAAACTTTTTCCTTTAACGAGTCCGACGAGAATGATATCCTGCTTTCACTGGAACAGGCCCATATCCACGCCTTTTGCGTGAAGAAAAGACTCTGGAAAAGGGGATGCAGATCGGAGATCCTTCTAAGAAGCTGGAGACAAGCGAGTAAACTCCCAATGCCTTCCATTCTCCTTGCTGAAGTGCAATTATTACAAAAATAAAATGTATGACCTATTATTAAGATTATCCTACCAACGGAACATTAAAGATATCCTATGTTTCACCAAGACGTGGCTGAACGATGAAACGGACAGTATAGGCTGGTGGGATTTTCGATGCACCGACAGAACAGAACAGAGACACTACCTCTGATAAGAGGTGGGGGTGTGTGTCATTTTGTTAATAACAGCTGGTGCGCAATGTCTAATATCAAAAAAGTATTGAGGTATTGCTCGCCTGAGGTAGAGTCCCTTATGTTAATCTGTTGACCACACCATCTACCAAAAGAGTTCTCATCTTAATTTTTCGTAGCTGTCTATTTACTATTATAAAGCGAAGCTGGCACTAAGACCACTCTCAACCAACTCTATAAGCAAAGAAGAAAATGCTCAACCAGAAGCGGCGCTCATAGTGGCCGGGGACTTTGACACAGGCAAACTTAAATCAGATTTACCACATTTTTACCAGCATGTCACATGTGCAACCTAAGAAAAGATTTCGTAGACCACCTTAACTCCACACACATAGATACATACAACGCTCTCCCCCGCCCTCCATTTGGCAAATCTGACCACAATTCTATCCTCCTGATTCCCGCCTACAAGCAAAAACTAAAGCAGGAAATACCAGTGACTCGCTCAATGTGGAACCGGTCAGATGCTACACCACAGGACGGTTTTGCTAGCACAGACTGGAATGTGTTCCGGGATTCATCCAATGGCATTGAGGAATACATCACCTCAGTCATTGGCTTCATCAATAAGTGCATCGACGACGTCGTCCCCACAGTGACTATATGTACATATCCCAACCAGAAGCCATGGATTACAGGCCAAATCCTCATTGAGCTAAAGGCTAGAGCTGCCGCTTTCAAGGAGCGGGAGACTAATCTGGACGCTAATAACAAATCCCACTATGCCCTCAGACGAACCATCAAACAAGCAAAGCGTCAATACATCATTAAGATTGAATCCTACTACACCAGCTCTGACACTCGTCGGATGTGACAGGGCTTGAAAACTATTACGGACTACAAAGGGAAACCAAGACGCGAGCTGCCCAGTGACGCGAGCCTACCAGACAAGCTAAATGCCTTTTATGCTTGCTTCGAGGCAAGCAACACTGAAGGATGCACGAGAGCACCATCTGTTCTGGATGACTGTGTGCTTTGAAGGGCATGGCTCACATCAACAGCATCCTCCCGGACACCCTAGACCCACTCCAATTCGCATACCGCCCCAACATATCCACAGATGATGCAATCTCAATTGGACTCCACACCGCCCTTTCTCACCTGGACAAAAGGAACACCTATGTGAGAATGCTGTTCATCGAATACAGCTTAGCGTTCAACACCATAGTGCCCACGAAGCTCATCACTAAGCTAAAGACTCTGGGACTAAACACCTCCCTCTGCAACTGGATCCTGGACTTCCTGACAGACTGCCCCAGGTGGTAATAGTAGGCAACAAAACATCTTCCACGCTGATCATTAACACTCGGGCCCCTCAGTGGTGTGTACTTTGTCCCCTCCTGTATTCCCTTTTCCCCCACGACTGCGTGGGCAAACACGACTCCGACACCATCATTAAGTTTGCTGACTACACAACAGTGGTAAGCCTGATCACCGACAACGATGAGACGGCCTATAGGGAGGAGGTCAGAGAAGTCGCAGTGTGGTGCCAGGACAACAACCTCTCCCTCAATGTGAGCAAGACAAAGAAGCTGATCGTGGACTACAGAAAAGGCAGGCCGAACAGGCACCCATTAACATCGATGGGGCTGTAGTGGAGTGGGTCAAGAGTTGCAAGTTCCTTAGTGTCCACATCACCAACAAACTACCATGGTCTAAACATACCAAGATAGTCGTGAAGAGGGCACAACAAAACCTTTTCCCCCTCAGGAGACTGAAAAGATTTGGCATGGCCCCCAGATCCTCAAAAGGTTCTACAGCTGCACCATCGAGAGCATCCTGACCGGTTGCATCACTACTTGGTATGGCAACTGCTCGGCATCTGACCGTAAGGCGCTACAGAATGCAGTGTGAACGGCCCAGTACATCACGGGGGCCAAGCTTTCTGCCATCCAGGACCTATATAATAGGCGGTGTCAGAGGAAAGCCCATAAAATTGTCAGAGACTCCAGTCACCTATAGACTGTTTTCTCTGCTACCGCACGGCAAGCTGTACCGGAGCGCCAAGTCTAGGACCAAAAGGCTCCTCAACGGCTTCTTCTATCCCCAAGCGATTAGACTGCTGAACAATTCATAGAATCCACCACCATACAATTTATATTGATTGACACCCCCCCTCCTTGTGCATTGCTGATACTCACTGTTTGTTTGTTACCTATGCATAGTCAATTCGCCCTCACCTACATGTACGGATTACCTCAACTAGCCTTTACCCCTGCACTCTGCACTCTGACTCTGTACCAGTGCCCACTGTATATAGCCTTGTTATTGTTATTCTTATTGTTTAACTTTTTATTTTTGCCTACTTGGAAAATATTTTCTTCTTCTTGAACTGGTTAAGGGCCTTCTTTACATAAGTATTCAAAGCCTTTGCTCTGAGACTCTAAAGTGAGCTCCGGTGCGTTCTATTTCCTTTGACCAGCATTAAGATGTTTCTACAACTTGATTGGAGTTCATATTCAATTGATTGGACATGATTTAGAAAAGCAAACACCTATCTGTATAAGGTTCCACAGTTGACAGTGCATGTCAGAGAAAAAAACAAGCCGTGAGGTTGAAGGAATTTTCCGTACAGCTCCGAGACAGGATTGTGTCGAGGCACAGATCTGGGGAAGGGTACAAACAAATGTCTGCAGCATTCAAGGTCCCCCAGAACACAGTGGCCTCCATCATTCTTAAATTGAAGAAGTTTGGAGCCACCCAGACTCTTCCTTGTGCTGGCCGCCCAGCCAAACTGAGCAATCAGGGGAGAAGGGCCTTGGTCAGGCAGGTCACTCTGACAGAGCTCCAGAGTTCCTCTGTGGAGATGGGACAACCTTCCAAAAGGACAACCGTCTCTGCACCACTCCACCAATCAGGTCTTTAAGGTAGAGTGGCCAGACGGAAGCCACTGCTCAGTAAAAGGCACAGTACCTGAAACCTTCCCTACGGTGAAGCATGGTGGTGGCAGCATCATGCTGTGGGGATGTTTTTC
The DNA here is from genome assembly GCF_021184085.1 of Oncorhynchus gorbuscha. NCBI lineage: Eukaryota > Metazoa > Chordata > Actinopteri > Salmoniformes > Salmonidae > Oncorhynchus > Oncorhynchus gorbuscha. The sequence continues at coordinate 47,541,512 of NC_060186.1, forward strand.
AGCGGTAGGGACATGGAGATGAGTCAGGATCGAGGGAAAGAGTAACGTAGCAAAATATAAAGAGATCCTTGATGAAAACCTGCTCCAGGGCGCTCAGACTGGGCGAAGGTTCACCTTCCAACATGACAACGGCCCTAAGCACACAGCCAAGACAACACAGGAGTGGCTTCGGGACTCTGAATATCGCTGAATGTCCTTGAGAGGCCCAGCCAGAGCCCGTACTTGAACCTGATCAAAAATCTCTGGAGAGACCTGAAAATATCTGTGCAGTGACGCTCGCCATCCAACCTGTTAGAGCTTGAGAGGATCTGCAAAGAAGAATGGGAGAAACTCCCCAAATACAGGTGTGCCGAACTTGTTACGTCATTACCATAGAAGACTCGAGGCTGTAATCACTGCCAAAGGTGCTTCAACAAAGTACTGAGTAAAGGGTCTGAATACTTATGTGAATGTATATTTCAGTTGTTGTTTTTTAGTAAATGTGCAAACATTTCTAAAAACCTGTTTTTGCTTTCTCTTTATGGAATATTGTGTGTGTGTATTAATGAGGATTAAAAAAAAAAAACATTTTAGAATAAGGCTGTAACGTAACAAAATGTGGAAAAAGTCAAGGGGTCTGAATACTTTCTAAATGGACCGTAGATCCCACTGTAGTTCCTACTGTACTTCCTACTGTAGTTCCCACTGTAGTTCTTACTGTAGTTACCACTGTAGTTTTTACTGTAGTTACCACTGTACTTCCTAATGTACATGAATTTCCTCTCATCCTTTTTCAATTTAATGCATGGAAAAGATCAAGATCAAGGTAACATGAGCCAAATTTGCTAATTATCAAAGTCAATGTTTTTATTTTTCAGGGAACTCAATTACTTTTACTCTGAGCACTTTTAAATGGGCTACTTTTAAACTTTTACTTGAGTGATTTTTTTACACCAGTAATTCTACTTCTACTTGAGAGAAATTTAATTAAAGTATCAGTACTGTTACTTGAGTAGGATATATTAGTACTCTTTCACCACTGAGTCTGATTTCCAGAGAGCGATAAGGCCTTGGAATAAAGCATAGACAAACTCATGTTGATACTAAATTATTGAATGTGATAAAGGTGTTTACAAGGAAAATACAAAACAGTTCTGAGAATAAACCATACATACCTCAGATCAGTCCTAGGTGATGAGAGTGTTGTCTGTCTACAGCGTATGACTCAGTCCTCTCTGCTCCAGCAGTCTTTCCTCTCAGTTAGCTAGGCTGAGCTGGTGTCCTCTGTGTATTGGATGGACACTTCCTTCCTTACTGGCTCTCTTTATCCAGTACCTCCCCATGCAAGGCCTCTGTCATGAAAGTGAAAGTCCCCCTTCTCCCAAAGGGAGTGAGAATCAGAAATGGGCATTTTTTTATTCCCAGCACTGATCCACATCCATCAATCATTTCATCTAACACCGGCTGAGGCTCAAAAGGACTGGATTCCCTTTCTTGAATCCTGCTTTATATTGAAATAATGTGTTTGAGAACAAAAGCGCTGACAATAAATCCCCCACTGAATGATAGGCATTAAGCAGTTATGGTATGGATCCAGGTACAAAGGGATTTTGAAAAATGTAAGAGCATTTAGAAGTAATACCCTCCTTTTCATTGCATATACAGTAGTATCACAATTATCCTGTTAACTTAGGGCTAGGCGTCCCGCCAGAAGGACACTTGTCGACAACTTCCGGTTAAATTGGAGGGAGCGTAATTCAAATAAATAATCGTAATATTAAACATTTATGAACATACAAGTAACTTATATCAGGTAAATCTTAAATTCTGGTTGGTTTTTCTTAAGGATTTTCTCCTACCATATATATTGTGTTATAGTCTCATACATCATTTTAACATTTCCACAAACGTCAAAGTGTGTTCTATCCAATGGTACCAATTATATGCATATCCTGGCTTCTGGGCCTGAGTAACAGGCAGTTTACTTTGGGCAGGTCAGCCCGACAGGAAGTGGAGAAATATAGACCCTAGCCTGAAGAAGTTTTAAGATACATGGTATAGGTTTATATTGAGTTTGGTAGAGTTGAAGTCGGAAGTTTACATACACTTAGGTTGGAATCATTAAAAGTCATTTTTCAACCACTCCACAAATGTATTGTTAACAAACTATAGTTTTGGCAAGTTGGTTAGGACATCTACTTTGTGCATGACACAAGTAATTTTTCCAACATTTGTTTACAGACAGAATATTTCACTTATAATTCACTGTATCACAATTCCAGTGGGTCAGACGTTTACATACACTAAGTTGACTGTGCCTTTAAACAGCTTGGAAAATTCCAGAGAATAATGTCATTGCTTTAGAAGCTTCTGATAGGCTAATTGACATCATCTGAGTCAATTGGAGGTGTACCTGTGGCAGTATTTCAAGGCCTACCTTCAAACTCAGTGCCTCTTTGCTTGACATCATTGGAAAATCAAAAGAAATCAGCCAAGCCCTAAAACATTTTTTGTAGACCTCCACAAGTCTGGTTCATCCTTGGGAGCAATTTCCAAACACCTGAAGGTACCACGTTCATCTGTACAAACACTAGCAAGCAAGTATAAACACCATGGAACCACGCAGCTGTCATACCGCTCAGGAAGGAAACGTGTTCTGTCTCCTAGAGATGAATGTACTTTGGCCCGAAAAGTGCAAATCAATCCCAGAACAACAGCAAAGGACCTTGTGAAGATGCTGGAGGAAACAGGTACCAAAGTATCTATATCCATAGTAAAACTAGTCCTATATAAACATAACCTGAAAGGCCGCTCAGCAAGGAAGAAGCCACTGCTCCAAAACCGCCATAAAAAAGGCCAGACTATGCTTTGCAACTGCACATGGGGACAAAGATCATACTTTGGTCTGATGAAACAAAAATAGAACTGTCTGTCCCTAATGACCATCGTTATATTTGGAGGAAAAAGGGGTAGGCTTGCAAGCCGAAGAACACCAACTCAACCGTGAAGCACTGGGATGGCGGCATCATGTTGTGGAGATGCTTTGCTGCAGGAGGGACTGGTGCACTTCACAAAATAGATGGCATCATGAGGTATGAAAATTATGTGGATATATTGAAGCTACATCTTAAGACAAGACAGGTTTGATCACAAATGTGTATGTTAACTTTCTACTTAAACTGTATATTTGAGACCCATTACTTCATTGTCGTGTACCCCCACATTGTTACATTTTTAGTAAGCAGGTAATGACATTGTACAGTAAGTGGTAAGGCATGAGTTGTTTTGTAAATCATTTTTTGTTACAGTATTTTTGTATGGTGACAATAATGAGAAAAGTGTCTATTCACAGGATGTTTGATAAATATGTTTCCAGAATATGCTGTAGTGGTAAATAGTACCTTGAGAAGAAAATGTGATGTGAATGATTTAGAATGATTCATAGCTTCAAAAGTATAAAATTAAGACTATGAAGAGACTCCTAGAGTGCCGGGATTGTCATGAGTCTCCTGGTAGACAAAAGCTTGGCATTCTGAGAATCTGTGTAAATGCAAATAGCACCCCAAGCAGTATGCAAAATCTTCTGTTCATTGCAAAAAATGATCTTGTATGAAATGTATTGCTTTCATGGAAGCTGACATATATAAGGAGAGCAGTGGAGAGACTATACCATAGTACATCAGTAAGGATGAGGGTTATTATCCCCTGGGTGCTGCTAAGAATGAAAGGCAACATGAACAGAATGGAAAGGCTCTCTAACCAACAAAAGGGCGGTGGTACCAAGAGTGCTTACTGTCACAACTGAAAAGCACGAAAATTGTGAAAATGGGGCTCAGTCTGTAGAGGGACCAATTAATTCAAAGCCTCACAATCCACATCTCAAGACTAATCTTCAGATTATTTCAGATGTCTTTTTTGAACTTTTGATCTGAGGATCAGCTGCGGAGTGATGTATCGGTTGTGATATCAGTCGATGACTCAATCAACCTGACTAATCAGTCCCCCATACGCCAGTTCAGTACACTTGTTTAAAGTATATCTATCATAGAGTGAGAGAGGGAAGAGAAGACAGAGTGAGTGAATGTGAGAAAGAGTCTGACTCGACACAAACAGGCCATAAGATCACACGAGGACAACATCAAGCCGAAATATTCCGGCAAACTGAGGACAAGAGACACAGTCCTTAGGCTTACACATCATTTTAGGAAAAGGGGGGAAGAGTACAACATCACAGACCCTTGGGATGGACATTGGGGATTTTATTACTGTAACATGCAGTGGCGTCATAGACCGATCATTTTAGAAGGGGCACAAAGTACGTGAGGATGGAGTGGGGGGTACATATTTCTGCAAATCTTAGCATACCTCTTGAGCTGTCTGTATCCTCCTGACTGGTGGTTCTGTTTTTTTTAAAGAAAGGAAATATGCTTCTCTGCATCTCTGCTAAAAATCTGGGTAAAAGATTGAAAGGAATGTGTGTCTTATTCAGCACTTTTAGTAATTTCTTGTGTTTCTAAAGTCTAGCAACCTTGCCAGCAGGTATGCCGGCTAAGATAGTTAGACAAGCTACTCTAACTTGATTGACTAGCCTGCAATTGCTTGGTAGCTATTTATGAGGTTGGGGCAAATCTGAGGGGGCACTTGCACTATGGGCATGACACCTCTGGTACCATGTAGATGCAACATCAGTTACGCAATAAATACATTGAATCAGACACATATTTTCACAAATACAGTAGGTCTTCAGAGAGAAATGTGAAATTCGTTCACAAGAGCTGAAAAACTGTCAGTTATGAGTAAAAACTGATGAGATGCTGGAATATTTGGAGAGATGCCAAATGAGAACAAAGCAATGGGCAGTCGGCACCTCACTTCCCCTGAAACGCTACATGAACAGAATGGAAAGGCTCTCTTACAAAGAGCGGGAGACATAAAGAGCTGTCAGCCCAGCCAAAGTGAGTGGTGTCCTTCGGTGCAATGGTAGCTCTTTTACGGCTCGGTTGACAGTTTGACTGCTTCTTTCATTCCTCCCACCATATCCACCTTCTCTTGGTGTCTTTAATCAGAGGCCTTTCAGTACCGTTGGAGAGACTGCCACCAATACTCTCACTTCAAGCAACAATACAGAGGAAACCCTTGGCAATGACCCATGTCTCATCCCCTTGCAAGGAATCTCTGTATTTTATTCCGGGCTCATACTAGTATGCAGAACATGCTGACAAAAACCTGCGTATTTCATCACAATCACAATTAAAAGAAATGTTATGTCTTGATAAAAATGTCAAAGCTTGCAACATGTTTTTGCACATGTTTCTGATTGTCAATCTTAAATATGGTGTGTATCAAAGGCGTGTATGCAGTTGATAAGAAAGTGGTGTTGCATTATGATCATGGGAACTTGTAGATCGTTTACTGTAGGCAATACCATCAATCGAGAGTTGTTCTTTAGTCAATGTTTCTGCTGAGAATCTTGGTAAGATATCACTGCCTAGTGAGAAAGTGTCAGGCATTGAAGTGTTACTTGTTAAATTTGAAGAGTACAGAACAAGCCAACAACAACAAACCATTGTGATGGGAATGAACTTGATCCTTAATTGGGGCAGCAGCCAGATGAGACTTTTGATGCAGTACAATTTTACTGCCCAGATAGACACGGGTACTCTTCCCCTCCAGATGATGCTCCACTAGGCAGACAAACATTTTATGGTGTAGTTGCTTGAAGGGGATTTCAAGCTGTGGATGTTGCTCAATTAAAATAGTTTTAATCTTATTTCCGTTTTAAAAAATGACCAAAAAAAGCACCCTTTCTATTTACTTAGCTGTTACACAGCTTTTGTTTTTAAACTTGGGATTGAGCAACTTCCGGGTTGTTTTCATCTTTTTTCAAATAATTAAAGAGGTTCAGTTTGACTTGCCTTGAGTTGGTGTAGAAACTTCAGTGACACTTTCTATGAAGCCCATATGCTTAATGCACTATAGGGCATTATACATGTACTCATAATGCACTATGATAAAGTAGTCCTGCAGTATAAGCATATGACACACCCTGGTCTGTTTCACCGGTCCTTGTGATTGTCTCCACCCCCTCCAGGTTTCACTTATTTTTTCGCAGTGTATTTATCCCTGTGTTTTCTGTCTCTCTGTGCCAGTTTGTCTTGCATGTTTGTCAAGCAAACCAGCGTGTTTTTTAAAATTAATAAACATCTAAGACTCCAACCTTCTTCCTCCTGCGTCTGCATCTGGATCTTACCTTGTGCCCTTATAGTACGAACTGGCCATGGCAGACCCAGCAGACTTGGATCAGCTCCGCCACACTGTCTCCCTGCAGGGAGCCACTATTGGGAGGCATGAGGAGCTACTACAGGACCTGTTGAAAGGGCTTTGTTCCCTGACAGAACACCATGACTGTCACAATCGTCGTATGAGTAAGACCAAGGCGCAGCGTGAATAGAGTTCCACATATTTTTAATGAACTGAAACCCACCACAACAAACAACCAAACGAAACATGAAGCTACTAGTGTGCACACAAGCACCTAACTGTAGACAAGATCCCACACCAGAAAGTGGGAAAAAGGGCTGCCTAAATATGATCCCCAATCAGGCCAACATAGACATACAAAACCCCTAGACATACAAAACCCCTAGACATACAAAAACCCTAGACATACAAAAAAAACTAGACATACAAAAACCTAGAGTACCCACCCTAGTCACACCCTGACCTAACCAAAATATATAGAAAACAGAGATATCTAAGGTCAGGGAGTGACAATGACCAAGGGTTTAAGGCTACTATGGAGCTAATTTGGGAGTTAACTCATAGGCTGTCTGCCACCCCTGAGAAACCCCAACAAACCGGTAAATTATTTCCTATTAGTGGTGAGTTGGTACAGCCTACCCCAGGTCCCCGAGAACCCCACTTACCTCCTCCGGAGTAATTTTCTGGGAATCTTGGTACCGGTCTGGGTTTTCTTTCTCAGTGCTCTCTTATTTTTGAGCAACAGCCATCTATGTTCCCTTCGGTCCGATCAAATATGGCATATATTATTACGCTAATGACGGGAAGGGCGCTCTCCTGGGCCACGGCTGTTTGGGAACAACTATCCAGCCTTTGATGTCATCTGGAATATTTCATGGCAGAGGTGAGGAAGGTATTTGAATCTCCAGTATCCGGGAGAGAGGCGGCCAGTAAACATCTCTTCTATGTTCGGCTACAGGACTCTCTCCTTTTGAGTGCTCTTTGGGGAATCAACCTCCACTCTTCCCGGAACAAGAGCAGGAGGTCATCGTACCCTCGGCCCAGATGTTTGTCTTCCACTTTCGACGTACCTGGAAAAGAGCTCGGAGGCTCATTACTCCATGCGAGAAATTGCCAAGGAACTGAAGATCTCATACAACGCTGTGTACTTCTCCTGTCAGGATTTGGCCAGGGTTGTTCCGGTTTTTGGTCACTAGATGCCCCCATTGTGCCTTTTGACCTTTTGTTTTCCCTTGATCCCCATTATTATTTGCACCTGTGCCTCGTTTCCCCTGATTGTATTTAAACCCTTAGTTTTCCTCGGGTTCGTAACCGGGTCCTGACAGAAACACAGAGCCAAAAATGAACCCAGAGGCAGCCAGTTCCCAGGACCTTGTTGCCATGCTGTCCCACCACCAGGAGACTGTCCAACGCCACAAAGCCGCCCTGGTTCAGCAAGAGGCCTTAATGGCTAGACATTCTCATCTTCTGTCGGAGATGCTGACTTCCATAAAGCAGATATCTGATCGACATACCCTGGCAACAGTTCCCGTCCCAGTACCTCAGATTCACATACCCATGGCAGTTAACCCCCTGGCTGAACCTCGTCTTCCACCTCCCCAACGGTTCTCAGGTGATCCAAGTGCTTGTAAAGGGTTTCTCACCCAATGTTCTCTCTCCTTCGAGCTGCAACCCTCGTCGTTCCCCACCGACCAGGTCTAAGATCGCATATATCATCACCCTGCTGTCGGAAAAAGCCCTGGCCTGGGCTACTGCTGTGTGGGATGCCCATAGTTCCTGCTGTGCCAGCTACTCTGCCTCTGCTGAGGAATTCAAACGAGTGTTTCAAGGCCCAAGCAGTGGTCCTGACTCAGCCAAACAGCTCCTGACTCCCCACCAAGGTCGGCGCAGCGTGACGGACTATGCCATCCAGTTCGCACGGTGGCAGCAGTGAGTGGCTGGAACAACGAGGCGCTCACGGTGTGCTTTCTGAAAGGCCTTTCCGACACTATCCAAGATGAACTGGCCACTCGGGAACCACCGGACAATCTCGAGTCCCTGATCAAGTTGGCCTCACACATTGACCAGCGTCTGAGAGAGAGAGAACTCAACCGTAGACCTCTAGCCCCTATCAGTCCCAGCTCCGAGTCCCCACCTTTATCCTCGCTGGCTCCACCAGAACCCATGCAGATTGGACGCATCTCCCAGGCTGAGAGAGACCGCCGGATGAGGGAGCGACGCTGTCTATATTGCGGAAAACCAGGCCATTTCCGTTCCACGTGTCCCGGGCTCCAGGGAAACGCTCTGACCCGTACAGACCGGGGAGAACTGTAACGGGAAACATAACCTCCTCCCATCCGTCCAACTCCCATCTGCTCATTCCAGTCACCCTTTCCTGGGACAACCAGAAGCTTCACCTTCAAGCCTTGGTAGACTCTGGAGCCGCAGGTAACTTCATGGATGGTGTCTGGGCGAAGGAGAATGGTGTTCCCTCTGAACCTCTAAGTGACCCCATGAGGGTTACTACATTGGATGGAAGCCCTTTGGGATCAGAACTTGTCACTCATGTCACTACCTCCTTGCGACTTTCAGTTTCACAACACCAGGAATTGATGAACTTTCATTTGATCTCCTGTTCCGAGTTCCCTCTCGTCCTTGGATACCCCTGGCTTCACAGCCATAACCCTCACATCGACTGGTCTGTGGGCACTATCAAGCAGTGGAGTCCTACATGCCAAGTTACTTGTATTTTCCCGAAATCCCCGAGTTCTACTCCCGAGTCTTTAGAATCCATCGACCTGACCCGAGTTCCCGAGTGTTACCATGACCTCAAACTGGTATTTAGCAAACAGAGGGCCACCATGCTACCACCCCATAGACCTTATGATTGCCCAATCGAACTGTTTCCGGGCACTTGCCCCCCCAGGGGTCGGATCTTTTCCCTATCTCCACCCGAACGAGCTGCTATGGATACCTACATCAAGGACGCTCTGGAAGCAGGCCTCATGCGTCCATCCACCTCCCCGACGGGAGCAGGGTTTTTCTTTGTGGCCAAGAAAGACGGTGGATTACGTCCTTGCATAGACTACCGGGGACTCAATGCCATAACCGTCCGTAACCGTTACCCGCTACCCCTTATGGCCACAGCCTTCGAGCTACTCCAGGAAGCAGTTGTTTTCACTAAGCTTGACCTGCGGAACGCATACCATCTTGTGCGGATCAGACCTGGTGACGAGTGGAAGACCGCTTTCAACAATCCTACTGGTCACTATGAATACTTGGTGATGCCCTTCGGCATCCAGTTCTCCACGACGTCTCCAGCGCCTGTCACGTGCTCAGTGTGAACCTGCTTTCATCTTTGAAGAGCACAGGACGCCAGTGGCGAATTTGCTAATCTTTGTGTTCTCTGGCAAATGCCAAATGTTCTGCACGGTGTTGGGCTGTAAGCACATTTGTGGCCTGCTGGAGGTCATTTTGTAGGGCTCGGGCAGTGCTCCTCCTGCTCCTCCTTGCACAAAGGCGGAGGTAGCGGTCCTGCTGCTGGGTTGTTGCCCTCCTACGGCCTCCTCCACATCTCCTGATGTACTGGCCTGTGTGCTGGTAGCGCCTCCATGCTCTGGACACTATGCTGACAGACACAGCAAACGTTCTTGCCACAGCTCGCATTGATGTGCCATCCTGGATGAGCTGCACTACCTGAGCCACTTTTGTGGGTTGTAGACTCCGTCTCATGCTACCACTAGAGTGAAAGCACCGCCAGCATTCAAAATTGACCAAACATCAGCCAGGAAGCATAGGAACTGAGAAGTGGTCTGTGGTCACCACCTACAGAACCACTCCTTTATTGGGGGTGTCTTGCTAATTGCCTGTAATTTCCACCTGTTGTCTATTCCATTTGCACAACAGCATGCGGAATTTATTGTCAATCAGTGTTGCTTCCTAAGTGGACAGTTTAATTTCACAGAAGTGTGATTGACTTGGAGTTACATTGTTTTGTTTAAGTGTTCCCTTTATTTTTTTGAGCAGTGTATATATATATATATATATATATATATATATATATATGGGGGATTAGAAATTATGCAGACAATTTCATTGGATAGAGGCCACAATCTACCTGCAAAATTTAAGCTGATCTACCCCCTACATTTTTTTATATAAATGTTTTACTTTACTGAAAGCAGACAATGACCACTACATAATTATATAGTAACAGCTTATGGTGTCTTATATCGCTCTGCCTTAGGCATTTCATCACTTCACCTAAAGCAATTCTAGATTTCTTTATAGGGGCTCATGAGTACGCTATAACACACTATAACAAAGATTATGATGCAGTAATAATGATGTGCTGCTTATTGATTTTTTTAGTTTAAAAGGCATCGCATTATAATGCTTTATGAATGAAAAAATGATCAGCAATTATGAAGCACTATGTTGCTGTACGCTATAAGTCATTCTTATTATACTTTTAATGCATTATGATTATTGGTATATGGAATTATGAGTCGATATGAGTCTTCATGTGTGTCTATAAATATGCTTATACTGCAATATATCATTTACTATGAGTACATGTATAAAGCTGTACAATGTATTATGTGTGTTAGCTTCATAGAAGTGTTTCCGAAACTTCAGTTTATGCGATTTAAAAGCTACTTTGCCCCAACAGTCAACACCTGTGTGAAGTGGAAATGATCTTGCTCTTAACCTTTAATTTTCACTTTAAAAACGTGGGATGTGTGAATTGAGGTCTTCGGAGAGCCAGCTGAGTGAGATGAATAAGTTATGAACCTGCTGTTAGAGCCTGTGGAAGGTTCTTAATTTCAGGGGTGTTCTAAGCCGCTGTCCAAAAAGATGAGGGAGACGTGAAGACCTTTCCTCATGAAAACATCCTCATAATCAGGGTGCAGTCTAATAGCAAGATTCTGTCTCGAGTTTAATGCATCACGTCAGTAGAAAACACACTGGGATTTGGTCTTTTTTCTCTTTACCCCCTATCTGAATTACATTTCTTTCCCTTTTGGAACATTCCTCTGGTAGAGAAATGAAGACATCTTGAGCTCAACTTCAAACACACTCTTCAGTAAACAGCCACTGTGAGAGAGAGCGTTTCATCTGTGCCTCTGGGATATTATTAAGCCTCTCCGGTAGCGCCGACTGCAGAGAAGCACAGGATAAGAGAGGTAACTCCTGTCTTTCTGCCTGCCCTACACATAATAATCCTGCAACCTGGATTGGCGATTGGCGATGTGCATCATTGTTGTGGTCGACCATGCCCTGAGTTAATAAAAAAAAATGCCCCACAAAAAATGCTATAACGATGCACAAAAATGGTTCGAATTTCGTTTCCGACTCTGTCCATAATTATGCTGGTAAAGCATATCTGTGCTGCACAGGTTTTTTTGAATCATATGGGAAAAAGTGCTACTTTGTAGCCCTGACCTTTTCCTCACCTCCCTCTGTCGTCCAAATGAGTTACATAAACTATGACATCTATTAAAATCTTCACAATTGCTCTATTCATTACCACCTCTGCTATTCCTCATTCCCACTCAACTTCGGTAATGAACCCGCATTCCTGATGAATTAATGCTCCAGGAACATTGCCGAAAATGAACGATGCTGACAGCTCTAATAGGATCAAGAAATGTTTACATACGCACTTATACATTTTTTTTGAGTGGGACTTTAGATCTACTAAGTGTATGTATGTACTGTAGGTGGCTGATGCAATTCTGGAGTGTGCCGTTAAGATTTTGTGGACATTGAAAGTGGTTCAGTTAAGCAAATGAATGGTTAAATGTATGCACATGAATAAGGTAATTAACTGAGTTCTCAATTACAAAATGTGCAAGAAATAAGTGGATGTATGCACGTGCATAGGGCCACCTTTATGCGCTGAATGAACTGTTTTAGTGAATAAGGTGGGGGGGAAGTATGATTTTAATTACTGTAAATTAAAAGTGAAGAAATGCAATACTTATTTTCCATGATTTTCAAAGCAATCTAACCATAAAGCAAGCATGGAAGTCATATAGCATGGTACTGTACAATATTCAAAGTTCACAGAGATTTATTCCATTTCACCCACCCAGACTGCACCTTGAGCTATAGCGATATCACATTACAGTTCATTTTGAGGTCTTACATTAGCATAACATTGATTTTCTCTACATTTTAGGTATTTGATTCAAATGCATTTTAAAATTCTGTTTTATATGACATGATATTGAGAAAGAAACCGCCATCAAAGGTGGTTGGTTGTTATATTTTTGACCGCTCAATCGGCAAAAGAGAATTATGCATTCAGTATGCAGTGCAACGTCCTCAATTCCCCCCCCCCCCCAAAAAAAAATAGCAGAGATCACAGAGCATCCAATTCATTGACTCACACTGCTTGCCTTCATGGCTGACATTTCACATTTTTTGTCAGTAAGTTTCACAATTTACACAGTTTAGTCAATTATTTCATGTTTGGCACAGAAAGCCAAAACATATTTTTATACTTTTGTATAACAAGCAGAACATATGTGAATGTGAATAACCACATACAGCACTGGCAGACCTATATCATTACCCGCTGTAGCTACTATCAAATATCTTTATTAGAGACTAGAGTTTATAATAGAGTTTCATCAATATGATTAAAGCATCACCTAGATATACATTTTAGAACACTTACTAGGGTCTTTCTTTTTTTACTATTTTCTACAATATGGAATGATAGTGAAGACATCAAAACTATGAAATAACACATATGGAATCATGTAGTAACCAAAAACATTGTTAAACAAGATTCTTCAAATAGCTAAACTTTGCCTTGATGACAGCTTTTCACAATCTTGGCATTCAACCAGCTTCACCTGGAATGCTTTTCCATTCAACAGTCTTGAAGAAGTTCCCACATATAGTCATGGTGTGACTATGTCCACAAACACATGCATTATATCGAGCAGGGGAATTCAACTCTTACCCTACGAGGTCCAGATCTTGCTGGTTTTCTGTTCTACCTGAATAAGTCCCTGATTATAGGGACAGAATGGAGAAAAAAAACAGTGGAACTGGCCTTGAGGTCCAGAGCTGAGTCAAATCAAATTAAATCAAGGTTTATTTGTCACGTGCGCTGAATAAAACAGGTGAACCTTACAGTGAAATGCTTAATTACAGGCTCTAACCAATAGTGCAAAAAAGGTATTAGGGGAACAATAGGTAGGTAAAGAAATAAAACAACAGTAAAAAGACAGGTTTAACTATGCCACTTTTTTACATACTCATCTCATATGTATATACTGTACTCGATACCATCTACTGTATCTTGCCTATGCTGCTCTGTACCATCACTCATTCATATATCCTTATGTACATATTCTTTATCCCCTTACACTGTGTATAAGACAGTAGTTTTGGAATTGTTAGTTAGATTACTTGTTGGTTATTACTGCATTGTCGGAACTAGAAGCACAAGCATTTCGCTACACTCGCATTAACATCTGCTAACCATGTGTGTGTGACAAATAAAATTAGATTTGATTTGATACAGTAGCGAGGCTATAAAAAGTAGCGATGCTACATACAGACACCGGTTAGTCAGGCTGATTGAGGTAGTATGTACATGTAGATATGGTTAAAGTGGCTATGCATATATGATGAACAGATAGTAGCAGTAGCGTAAAAGAGGGGTTGGCGGGTGGTGGGTGGGACACAATGCAGATAGCCCGGTTAGCCACTGTGCGGGAGCACTGGTTGGTCGGCCCAATTGAGGTAGTATGTACATGAATGTATAGTTAAAGTGACGATGCATATATGATAAACAGAGAGTAGCAGCAGCGTAAAAGGAGGGGTTGGGGTGAGGGGGCACACAATGCAAATAGTCCCGGGTACCCTCTGTAGTGCCTTGTGGTCAAAGGCCGAGCAGTTGCCGTACCAGGCAGTGATGCAACCAGTCTTGCAGGAATCAGGAGGATAGAGTTGTGGTCGTATTTACCAAATGGAGGGCGAGGGAGAGCTTTGTACACGTCTCTGTATGTGGAGTACAGGTGATGTAGAATATTTTTCCCTCTGGTTGCACATTTAACATGTTGATGGAAATTTGGTAGAACGGATTTGTTTACCTGCATTAAAGTCTCCGGCCACTAGGAGCACCGCCTCTGGGTGAGTGGTTTCCGGTTTCCTTATTTCCTTATACATCTGACTGAGTGCAGTCTTAGTGCCAGCATCTGTCTGTGGTGGTAAATAAACAGCCACGAAAAGCATAGCTGAAAACTCTCTAGGCAAGTAGTGGCCTGCAATTTATCACAATATACTCTACTTCAGGTGAGCAAAATCTGGAGATTTTCTTAGATTTCATGCACTAGCTGTTGTTTGCAAATATGCACAGACCCCCCCCCTCGTCTTACAGGAGTGTGCTGTTCTATCTTTCCGTTCTATCTTTCCGGTGCAGCGTGTATCTCGCTAGCCGAATATCCATGTCGTCATTCCGCCATGATTCCGTGAAACATTGGACATTACAGTTTTTTATGTCCCGTTGGTAGGATATTCGTGATCGTACCTCGTCTCGTTTATTGTCCAATGATTGGACTTTGGCGAGTAGTATTGACGGTAACGGCAGCTTTCCCACTCGCCTTTACCTGGTCCTCACGAGGCATCCGGCTCTTTGTCCTCTGTACCTGCGTTGCTTCCTCTTGCAAATAACGTGGACGTCGGCTCTGCTGGGTGTTTGGAGGATGTCTTGTGCGTCTTGTTTGTTGAAGAAAAATCTTTGTCTAATCCGAGGTGAGTGATCGCTGTCCTGATATCCAGAAGCTCTTTTTCTGCCGTAAAATACATTTGAAGAAGTTTGAGGGTTGTAGAGTATGGAGGGATGCCACCTTAGCTCAAACAAGTCATATACAGTGCATTCAGAAAGTATTCAGACCCCTTCCCTTTTTCCACATTCTGTTACGTTGCAGCCTTATTCTAAAATGGATTAAATAAAGCATTTCCTCATCAATCTACACAAAATACCCCATAATGAAAAAGCGAAAACATATATTTTTTTATTTGATAAAAACTGAAATAAGTATTCAGACCCATTTGCCATTTAGCCATTTAGCAGACGCTTTTTGAAGTCATGTGTGAGTATGGGTGGTCCAGGTCGAACCCATCCTGTTACAAGCGCCATGCTCTACCAACTGAGCTCATGAGATTTGAGATGTTTCGTTGATCAATTTGAGATGATTGGAGTACACCTGTGGTAAATTCAATTGATTGGACATGATTTGGAAAGGCACACAACTGTCTATATAAGGTCCCACAGTTGACATTGCATATCAGAGCAAGAATCAAGCCATGACTTTGAAGGAATTGTCCATGGAGGTCGGAGACAGGATTGTATCGAGGCACAGATGTGGGGAAGGGTACCAAAAAATCATGCAGCATTGAAGGTTCCCAAGAACACAGTGGACTCCATCATTCTTAAATGGAATACATTTTTGAACCACCAAGACTCTTCTTAGAGCTCGCCACCCAGCCAAACGGAATAAACAGGGGAGAAGGGCCTTCGTCAGGGAAGTGACCAAGAACCCGATGGTCACTCTGAAAGAGCTCCAGAGTTCCTCTGTGGAGATGAGAGAATCTTTCAGAAGGACAACCATCTCTGCAGCACTCCACCAATCAGGCCTTAATGGTAGAGTGGCCAGACGGAAGGAAGCCAGTCCTCAGTTAAAGGCACATGACAGCCAGTGTTAAAGGCACCTAAAGGACTCTCAGACCATGAGAAACAAGATTCTCTAGTCTGATGAAACCAATATTAAACTCTATGGCCTGAATGCAAAACAATACGTCTGGAGGAAACCTGGCACCTTCCCTACGGTTAAGCATGGTGGTGGCAGCATCATGCTTTGGGGATGTTTTTCAGCGGTAGGGACTGGGAGACGAGTCAGGATCGAGGGAAATAAAATAACTGTGCAGCAATACTCCTCATCCAACCTGACAGAGCTTGAGAGGATCTGCAGAGAAGAATGGGAGAAACTCCCCAAATACAGGTGTGTACAATTTTGTAGTGTCATACCGAAGAAGACTCGAGGCTGGGCGGCCATTAGATATTTCTGTTTTTTTTTATACATTTGCAAACATTTATAAATGTTTTTGCTTAATGGGCTATTGTGTGTAGATTGATGAGAAAAAACAAACAACTGAATCAATTTTAGAAAAAGGCTGTAATGTCACAAAATGTGCAAAAAGTCAAGAGGTCTGAATACTTTCCGAATGCACTGTAGCCAGCCTGTAGGATGTCAGCCAGGTCATTTTACACCTGGTTATTTGTATTATTGCTGAATTTAGAGACACTTTGCATTAATTCATCTGGATATAGCTGTGTTTCTGTTCAATCTAGCCAGTAGCGTTTTTAGCATGTAAATCTTGGTGGGGCAAGAAATGTTGATGCATGCACAACACAGCACTAAACAATAAATTAATTAGACTATAACGGTGACAAACGGTGCCCACAAACTGTTAGGGCACACCCAACAGCAGAGTCCAAACACCTTACCACTGTTACACCTGGCTATCAGAGGAGCCTTGTCTGGCAATGAAACAGTTAATTCAGCCTCATTTACCGCTTTTTTAAAAACATAACCGATATGGCAATTGAGACGTACAAACTATGGCTTAAGGGGATGACGAGCGTATAAGAGTCCATCTGTAATTTCGATAATGACAATAATGAGTGAACTGGGAAGCGATGATGATGACATTTCTCTATAACAGGCTATAGGCTACGTGTGCACCACCAAGTCAGAACAGTAGGCCAAATTGTAAGGGGAAAAGGGACTAAATTATTATAGTGAGGTACATGGGCTACTAACAGCTTGCTACACAATGTACACTTACAGCAGTTTTACTTTCTTAGCTACATAATTTATGCAGCAGCATACAAGACATCTTTGGACTCACCTTGTTGTGTTGTGCTCACTTGAACAGGAAGGTGGCACGGCGGTCCTTTGTGGGAAATGTTGTCATCAAACTTTGTCATAAAAGTCTGGCATGATTTTAGGGATCTTCAGGCCAGAGCTCTAGAAAGGGGCCCAAGTTCCTGACTTGGATATAATGGATATTGGATAACATATTTTCCCAGTCGGAGCACATTTGTTTTCAGAGTTCTTGAACTCACTGAAGTCTGAGATTTTCCAGTTCTGAGTTTCCAGTTGTTTTGAAAGTGGCAGAAGTCATGCTGGATTGACAGCATGGCCAATGTTGAATGTTTATCCTTTTATCCTTGGAAAAGAGACCCTTAAACCCAGACATGGACCGCATATCCACTCCACTGAATAGCAGACTAGTGATTGCTTTGCGGTGCTTGTAGTTAGCCAGCGATTCCTACCAAACCACTCATTGTTGAATTTGCCATTTCCAAATTGTTGTGTAATGTTTATGTCCAATGGCCGATGAGCACCGATACTTTTATCTATCATTTCTCTTCATAATTTCTCTTCATATGTCAAGGCTTGAAAATGATTTGCCAGTATATTTTCGACTTGATTCATGATGATGACTATTAGCTTGCTGGCTAAGATTTTGAAAGAATGATGTTGACATGATCAGTTCAACTAAAGCAACTGTAGATATAACGTGATTTGACGTAATTTTATCAGTGGCCAATGACATTGAGCCTTCATGGGATGGGCACCTCCATTGTAGCTTTATGGCAGCACCCAAGGGGCTACAATGTTCAAGCTCTCCCCGTAGAGTTTACAGTAACGTAGTGTCCCTATGAGCGACAGAACACTGAGCCAATCATGGCGCAACTAGAGAACATTACCAACCCCTATGCTCCGTATTTTCCACCGGCTGCCCCACAACCACAGAAAGCACCGAGCTAGGCTGCAACACCTGCATTTTGGAGCTGCCTTACTCAAGAAAGCAAAAAATAGATAACGTTTGTATGCGGATTTGTTAACTGAATTCTTTTTTTTAAAGTATTGTTTGCAAACTGATATGTGACACGTGTTAATGCCAAAATAACATGCAACAATGGCAAACAAAATAAATGTTGCTAAACAGGTGGGGCTCAAAATGGCGGGTCACCACTGAGTCTAGCAAAGCATTTTAATATTCTGTTTGACAAGGAATGTACTCTGTCATATACTATAACATGTCTGGCAAGTCTCTGTGATAAAAAGCTAATTCATGAATGATTTAAACCGTGATATGCCACATAACCAAACAGTCAGAATAATTACAATCAAACATTTAAAAGAGAATGTAAGTGCATCAGGATAAAAAGGACAACATTAGTCTCCTGGTAGTTCACTTCACAGGGTGGAGTACGGAGTAAACTGGCCTCCTGTTGTAGGCTACAACATGACTTGAAACACAACTCTGAAAGAAATGTGAGTGATACATGATCAACCTAATGGGAAATGCAGTGTGTGTGACAAAGGGATTTTTACACGTCCCAATGCATATGGAGCCTATAAATTACTACTGCATGGACACAGAGATCATAAATCCCCAGTTGTTCTGAAATCACTGATATTCTGTTTGAAAGGCCCAGCTCTGCTGAGCAGCATTAAGCCACATTCACGTGCACAGAGAGGGCTCAACCAGTGCCTGGGCACCTGCCCGTTTGCGCTCCTATGAAAAAGTGCCCTTACAGGGCCACTTAAACAACACAATGTAACTCCAATTCAATCACACTTCTGTGAAATCAAACTGTCCACTTAGGAAGCAACACTGATTGACAAGAAATTTCACATGCTGTTGTGCAAATGGAATAGACAACAGGTTGAAATTATAGGCAATTAGGAAGACACCCCCAATAAAGGAGTGGTTCTGCAGGTGGTGACCACAGACCACTTCTCAGTTCATATGCTTCCTGGCTGATGTTTTGGTCACTTTTGAATGCTGGCGGTGCTTTAACTCTAGTGGTAGCATGAGACGCAGTCTACAACCCACACATGTGGCTCAGGTAGTGCATCTCATCCAGGATGGAACATCAATGCGAGCTGTGGCAAGAACGTTTGCTGTGTCTGTCAGCGTAGTGTCCACAGCATGGAGGCGCTACCAGCAGACAGGCCAGTACATCAGGAGATGTGGAGGAGGCTGTAGGAGGGCAACAACCCAGCAGCAGGACCGCTACCTCTGCCTTTGTGCAAGGAGGAGTAGGAGGAGCACTGCCCGAGCCCTGCAAAATGACCTCCAGCAGGCCACAAATGTGCATGTGTCTGCTCAAACGGTCAGAAATAGACTCCATGGGGGTGGTATGAGGGCCCGATGTCCACATGTGGGGGTTGTGCTTACAGCCCAACACCGTGCAGGATGTTTGGCATTTGCAAATTCGCCACTGGCGCCCTGTGCTCTTCACAGATGAAAGCAGGTGCACACTGAGCATGTGACAGACGTGACAGAGTCTGGAGACGCCGTGGAGAACATTCTGCTGCCTGCAACATCCTCCAGCATGACCGGTTTGGCGTTGGGTCATTCATGGTGTGGGGTAGCATTTCTTTGGGGTCCGCACAGCCCTCCATGTGCCTGCCAGAGGTAGCCTGACTGCCATTAGGTACCGAGATGAGATCCTCAGACCCCTTGTGAGACCATATGCTGGTGCGGTTGGCCCCGGGTTCCTCCTAATGCCAGACAATGCTAGACCTCATGTGGCTGGAATGTGTCAGCAGTTCCTGCAAGAGGAAGGCATTGATGCTATGGACTGGCCCGCCCGTTCCCCAGACCTGAATCCAATTGAGCACATCTCTGGGACATCATGTCTCGCTCCATTCACCAACGCCATGTTGCACCAGAGACTGTCCAGGAGTTGGCAGATGCTTTAGTCCAGGTCTGGGAGGAGATCCCTCAGGAGACCATCCGCCACCTCATCAGGAGCATGCCCAGGCGTTGTAGGGACGTGGAGGCCACACACACTACTGAGCCTAATTTTGACTTGTTTTAAGGACATTACATCAAAGTTGAATCAGCCTGTAGTGTGGACTCCAAATCCAGACCTCCATGGGTTGATACATTTGATTTCCATTGATAATTTTTGTGTGATTTTGTTTTCCACACATTTAACTATGTAATGACAAAAGTATTCAATTAGAATATTTCATTCATTCAGATCTAGGATGTGTTATTTTAGTGTTCCCTTAATGTTTTGGGGCAGTGTCAATAATTTCATAAACTCCAGCCCAAGCGTGCACTCGTCTGACTTCTGCACGCAGTCGCCACTGGCTACGGTGGCGGAGAGTACTGGTAGGTATAGGATCCTTTTAGGTTGAATCTGTCATGTGTGTCTCTAACAGACGGGGGGGGAAATTCAACTGCTTGTTAGTAGGAGGCAGAGGTCAGCAGCAGAACAAACTAAAATCAAGTAAAAGCAAGTTTGTTTCGACAGCGTAGCCAGCTAGCAAGTAGATTTACACCATCATTCCCTATGATCAGCTGATAGCCCCAGTGTCAATCACCTTTAGTTGTCTCTAGTTAGTAGTCCTAGGAGTCACTGGCACTAGCTTGCTTACAGTGTGTGATTGTGTTGTAGAAAATAAATAGGCCTATACATCTTGAAATGTTGGCAACAGAGACAGTTGGTAGGCCTATGGTATGAATTTCGAGTTCTTAATTATAAAAAAATGCACAAAGCCCTGATTAAGCCGGATTGGCAGTGGAAGTCTTCATTAAAAGGCGATCAACATTATTAGCCTGGATATTGATGGCTGTGCTGCTGTCAATCAAAGCTCAGTGGTGATACATCAGTGCGTTGCTATGCCTGCTCCCCTTATCCCTAATGACCGCATCATTGATTCTAACTGCTTGCTATTCATTACATTAATGAGTGGGAACAGCAGAGCACTTGTAGGAGTCACTGTAGAACTGCATCCAAAATGGCCCCCTATTTCCTTTAAAGTGTACTACTCTTGACCAGACCAATATGGGTCCTGGTCAAAAGTAGTGCACTATAAAGGGAATAGGGTGCCATTTGCGACACAGAGGGTGTCGGAGAGGGAAGACCGAAGTCAGACATGCAAGATGATGTATTCTTTTTAACATGACTATGAGTACGGTCACGGTTGCTTTGCAACAGATGCCACTCCGCCAGAGAGTCTGTCAGCATAAGATCTTCATTACTGCTTTCAAAGGCAGGGCCCTCTGGCCAAGCACAAACAGCCAGCAGTATTAAACAGCAGCCACTCCTCCACTGTGGGATAAAACAACATAACCCCTCATTCCTTACCGTGACATTAGCATACAGTGTATTATTCATGAGGTTTCTGCTTCTAGATTTGCCCACTTTATAAATTGTTTTTAAAGGACGGATCTCTCTCGTACACTTACGTTTACAGTATTCACTGCATAAAACATATCTTCCCAGGCGAGGGTAAAGAGGAGGAATGTTCCGTGTACAGATCCAATTTTAGGGAAGAAAACATGAAAGAATCCACAAAATTCATGGATTCAGATATACGCTTGGGAGATGTAGCTATAGGTGCCGCTGCCACATGCCTTTACAAATGATCACTTGGAGAGAGAGATCCATCCGGCACATTCTGAAATCCAAGAGGAATTGGGGATGTCTGTGGCTTAAAATGTCATCTTTCTGTTATGTACTGTCTTTCACTCATTATACCCAAGGTAGAACAAGCATGTGAGAATGTGTGTGCAAGCGTGGCTAAGTAACTGCATGAATTCAAAATGCCACATGCCAATGTGTTTGATAAGGAGGTGGTCCTACTGTACTTGTAAAAATGATCAATTTGTTGTAAATTCAGATACTTTAAAAAAATGTTTGTGAAACATACTTTGACGCCTGTCGTCTCAATTTAATTCAGCGTTGAGAAAAGTTAGTGTGTTTACGCCTGAACGAGTCTGACCACAAGTCAACGACCACTATGATGACACACCAAATGTGTTTGTTGGATCACGGGAAAAGAGCAGGAAAAAACTTTTGTAGACTACAGTCCAAGCCAAGGGTTGGAACCGGAACCAGAACAGAACCGAAAACCGGGAAAATAACTAAATGACTTGAGGAACAGAACCCGAACCGAAAGCTAAAGTGACCTATACTGTTTAGGAACAGAATCATTATTTTAAAAGCATGGGAACCGGTTAATAATGTTACTATATGAACTGTTATTTTAAAAGGTTAATAATTGTATGGCCTTTTTTTCCCAGTCCCATAAAAATCACAACAAAGGCCTATGCATTGCAATGCCATCACTCTGTCACTCAGAAACATATTCCAGTGTCTGCCTGCCAGCTGGAAGTCTTTGCCAGTGGGTGTGGGTGTGTATGTAAGCTACCTGCCCCTCCGCTCTGAAGCATAGGTTACTGTAGCCTACTGATGTCATTACGTAGCGTATTTTAGAAATTAGGGAGAGATATTTAATTAAAGAGGAATGGATTTACTTGTTCAATGCTAGTTAAGGATACTACAGTTATCACGTTTCACATTGAATGTATTAACTACCAAAAGGTAAGACTTTATTTTTTCAAGTGCTGCTCTGCACACACAAGCTTGTTAGCTAGCTAGCTAACGCTTGCTCTGGTCCAACGTTAAACCAACTTGGAAGTTCAAAGACATTCAAAGTTCATTCATAAGACATTCATAATTCTGGGTCTAATTCAGATAATGCATGTCATAACAAGATCCCCAGCGCTTCAAGGCAAGCTTACAATAACTGCTCCCCGGGCCCCACACCTCTCTGATTCAGAGGGGTGGGGTTAAATGCTGAAGACACATTTTGGTTGAATGCGTACAATTGTTCAACTGACTAAGTATCCCCTTTCCCTTTGCCTCCATCCTCTCTCGCTTTCTCCTCACCCTCCAAATGTCAGTTACATCTCATGGTCTACACTGTGACTGACAGCCCAGAGTGTGTTTGTCTTTCATTATGATTAAACCAAGCTGTTACGGCAAAATACAATTTGCTCTTAACGACTTTCCCATACAGATTATATCGCTTACCCGCTCCACAGCAAGCTGCTCTATTCGCACTGATTGGTGAAGTAATATAATTTCGAGCTAAATGTAAAAAAAAGGGGGGTTGTTAAAAAGTTACTGAAAGGAACGATTATAAGCTGGTACTTTTTGGGGATTTGGATCGGTTCAGAACTTTCTTTTGCTGGTCTAAACATGGAACGGAACAAACTACGGTTCTGTTCAGAACGAAACGATTGGAAAACTATTTCGGTTCCAACACCTGGCCCAAGCTATTTCCTGCAATAGATATTGTTCAATTGCTAATATAAATTGTCTTCTTCTAATGCTTGTTAAGGGTAAAGTAATATAAAAAATAATTGAAAGTAATCGAGTTTGTTTCATCCAGTAGTTAATTTTACATAACAGACGCTCTTAACCAGAGCAACATACAGTTAGTGCATTCATCTTAAGATAGCCAGGTGGGACAAACAAATATTACAGTTATGTTTTGGATTACAGTGTTGGTCAGGTAACTAGTATTTGTAAAGGATTACGTTTAGAAAGTAACCTACCAAATTCTGATTGTAAATCTTTAGGCTTTACTTTGTGTTCGCACCCAGGTGCTGGTTAGGGCACAGGTGACAAACTAGTTGATCACAGTTGAGTCGGTTTACGTGGTGCAGGGCACAGCACAGAGGTTGCATGGGCTAAGGCCCTTAGTGGTATGGCGACTTGCATTAACCAATGCATGTGTGTGGTTCTGAAATGTAAAGGGAAGTATAAGACAATTGTGAGAGGCATATATAAATGTTGTACAACCTCCAATTCACAGTATAATAAAAAACCATCCCTAGCCAAATCAGTCAGTTTAAGCTAGAGATACAGCATCTGTTTTTTTTGCACGGGCTGCGTCTCAATCCACCACATGCACCGATGTCGCCCTTCCGCATCTGCGGTGTAAGGTGGCAGAGTTAGAGTTGTGTTTGTCAGCTGCACCATATCCCGAAAATCAGTCTTATCGTGAAAACAAGCCACCCAATCGTCAAGGGATTTCTCTGAAGTTGGTTATAGCTAGATGGTGCAGCTGACCTGCAAATTTCTGTCTGTAGCGTCCAAACAGTTTGGGCTACACACTAATATTGGGGTGGCAGGTAGCCTAGTGGTTAGAGCGTTGGGCCAGTAACCGAAGTGTTGCTAGATCAAGTCCCCAAGCTGACAAGGTAAAAATCTGGCGTTTTGCCCCTGAACAAGACAGTTAACCCGCTGTTCCTAGGCCGTCATTGTAAATAAGAATTTGTTCTTAACTGACCTGCTGTCATTGTTTCAATATGGTGTAGTAGGTCAGGGAGTGACTAGGGGGTGATTTATTATATGTATGTCTATGTTGTATTCTAGTTTATTATTTCTATGTGGGTATTCTAGTTTCATATTTCTAGGTTGGTGTGCTTGATATGATTCCCAATTAGAGACAGCTGGTTATCGTTGTCTCTAATTGGGGATCATATTTAAGTAGCATTTTTTCCACCTGTGTTTAATGGGATATTGTTTTGAGTTAGTGCATGTAGCATCTTTGTAGTCACGGGTTTGTTGTTAGCAAAGACATAAACAAATAAACAATTAAACAATTAACTAAGTTTCACTTCATTCATTAAACTATGTGGAACTCAACATCCGCTGCTCCTTGGTCCGATATTTATTCTAAAGAATGTGACAGAATATCCCATCAAACCAGGACCAAGCAGCGTGTTCACCAGGTGATGGATGTCTGGACATCGGAAGGAGATAATGGAGGACAGCGACGACGACAGGCTTCGCGGCTACAGAAAGCCCAAGGACAAGGGGGGGGGGGCATATGGAGCTGGCGACTGAGCAGACGGAAGAACCAGAGACTGTCAGGGAAGCAAATGCGAAGTTGGGAGAGAGTGAGATGAGAGAGATGTGCAAGTGTGTTCTGCTCAACATCCGACCAGTGAATCCGGTTAGCAGTCTGGTGCAACCTGTGCCGGTTCCACGCTTCTGTCCTCAAGTGCGCCTCTCCAGTCCGGTACATCATGTGTCTCCTCCTCGCACTTTCCCTGAAGTGCCTGTCCCCAGTCAGGTATATCCTGTGCCTGCTCCTCGCACTCGCCCTGAGGTGTGTGTCACCAGTCCGGTGCCACCTGTGCCGGCCCCACGCATCAGGCCTCCAGTGCGCCTCTCCAGTCCGGAGCTTCCGGTGACGGTCCCCGGTCCGGAACCTCCTGAGACGGCCCCCGGTCCGGAACCTCCAGCTCCATGGCCGGAGCCTTCACCTGCGCTGATGCCCAGTCTAAGCACGGCGTCCAGTCCAGCTCCAAGGCCAGAGTCTTCTTCTGCGTTGGTGCCCAGGCACAGCGTCCAGCCCCGTTCCATGGCGGGAGCCTTCCCCTGTGCCGATGCCCAGTCCAGGCATGGCGTCCAGTCCTGCTTCAAGGCCGGAGCATTCTCCTGCGCCGGTGCTCAGTCTAGATATGGCGTGCAGTCCCGCTCCATGGCAGGAGCCTTCCTTGACACCGAGGTCCAGTCCAGGCACAGTGTTCAGCCCGGTTCCATGGCTGGATCCACGAGATGAGCGGGTTCTTCATCCCGCACCAGAGCTGCCACCGACACTAATTACCCCCTCTACCCTCCCCATTTGGTTTCAGGTTTTGAGGTCGAAGTCCACACCTTTGGGGTGGGGGGGGGGTGTACTGTCACGCCCTGACCATAGAGAACCATTGTTTCTCTATGGTATAGTAGGTCAGGGCATGACTAGGGGGTGATTTAGTGTATGTATATGTTGTATTCTAGTTTATTATTTCTATGTGGGTATTCTACTTTTCATATTTCTAGGTTGGTGTGCTTGATATGGTTCCCAATTAGAGGCAGCTGGTTATCATTTACATTACATTTACATTTAAGTCATTTAGCAGACGCTCTTATCCAGAGCGACTTACAAATTGGTGCATTCACCTTATGACATCCAGTGGAACAACCACTTTACAATAGTGCATCTAAATATTTTAAGGGGGGGGGGGGGTGAGAAGGATTACTTTATCCTATCCTAGGTATTCCTTAAAGAGGTGGGGTTTCAGGTATCATTTGTTATCATTGTCTCTAATTGGGGATCATTTTTAAGTAGCATTTTTTTCCACCTGTGTTTTATGGGATATTGTTTTGAGTTAGTGCCCGTAGCATCTCTGTAGTCACGGTTCGTTGTTAGTTTATTGTTTATTTGTTTTTGTCTTTGCTAAGTTTCACTTTATTCATAAAATTATGTGGAACTCAACATCCGCTGCGCCTTGGTCCGATATTTATTCTAACGAACGTGACACCTGCCTAGTTAAAAAAAAGGATCAAATATGACCCCTCTCTGGAATGGGACATGTTCGTCTCTCACATAAATGTACATGTCGGTGGTTTTGCCACAAGCCTCACAAGACTAGTCTGAAGGTAGACAGTTAAAACAATTAATGGAAGTATATATGGAAATAGTTTAGTGCCTTAAAAAGGGGTTAAATACATATATATATATATATATATATATATCTAGTTTCCTGATATTTCGTATGTCTCTCAGATATAGGACAGACAATTCAGAACAAACTTCTTTTAGATGTTGTTTTTATTATCTGTAAAAAATCTTAGACTGTTAAGGATGAAAGATCAAAGGGTGTGCTGCAGCACATGTACTTACACCAACCGGAATGAACTTGAAATGCACCTCTAAACAATTCACAGTCAAATATCCACATAAACAAAGCACGAGGAATGAGAGGACGGCAGAAATGGAGCTAGCAAGCTTTCAGTAGCTCTCGGTAAAACAATGAATTAACATAAAAACAAAAATATGACGTAATCGTTGCCCAGTACATCTATGAACATAACCATATGAAGGATGGAAAATCTGTACTTGCATCTCTGCAAGGATGTACACTGGCCTTGACTAACACAAAGATGCTAGCTAGTTGAAAACACAGGAGATGGCTGGAACTTCTGACTTGACTTCTAAATGATCTGTGAGCTAGAGATCGCCCAGCATGCTCTGCTCCACATCACCGGTGGGCGGAGCTACATATCTTTTGTGATCAACTTCCATTTATTCTGCTATTTCTTCATAGCCTTTCACACAGTGCTGTATGCTGACCCGCAGACTAACAGCAGGAGATGCTCCTTGCCAGGCATCTGTCTTCCAGGGGCCACTTCATTCTTCTTTTGGCACACTTTGGCCATGTCACGCCAGTGCTAATACGTCTGCTAAATTAGTTGACATCGTTAGCTCTGACAGTCTGTGTCTTGCCAAGACCAATTAGAGACCTACGTGTTTTAGCCAAATTAGGTATAGGCCAACGAGATGTTAATCGTGGAATGTGTTTTTCTTTCCTGTGGTCTTGTAGCACTTTGTCAACCTTTCAAAACGCATGGCCTGGAAAAACAGTAACTAGACAAACAAGTAAACAAGGGGAAAAAGCAACCTCATTCGTCAATGTATAGGCTGCGGCACAAGGTTTCCTTGAGAATGTGTTGCGTGGAGACTTGAAATGCGGCTCGGAAATGTATCACTGACTAGACTGAGAATGCATAGCCTGCTACAGTTATGACAGACGTGTGAGACACCATGTCATTGGACGACATCTTCGGAATGAAACAACTTCATCCACCACAGTTCTACTCAATCCCTGTACAGTAAAAGGTTTACAGTGATGTAGTACGATATCAATGTGATATGAGACTAATACTCTATCTCCGATTGGGGTTATGCTACACTGCTTAATATGCTGCTGTTTTTCCACTACACAGATTTCCCACATTACTGTAACACTAATGCAATAGCCAATATCGACGGCTTAAATGTAATCCCAGGCTGGATTCAAAAGGAAGGTCTCGCTCTCGTTCGTGGTTTTGGGTTGGTTGTATGCAAATCCATGCAGTCTGTTGCATAGCTGGAAGCGTCCTCTCTCCCCCTCCCCATGTTCACCCTCCTTTTGCTACTCTGTTTGAACTCAATGGGCCAGTGGGAAGTGCTGTTCTCTCACATTCTCATGTTCATACATTGCCTGTACAACAGTAGCCCAACAACCTATTCACCAGGACTGGTTTCATACGGTATCAGTTATATTCACTAAGGATGGGTTGGGGGGTCTCACAGAGATTGCCCTGGCTGCTGTTCCTACTGTATCTCTACATTCTACAATGTGATTTGGAATGAGTGGGGGGGGGGGGGATATTGCAGAGAGAGAGATAGAGAGAGAGAACGAACTAGGTTGAGATTTGTAATAGAAAAAGCATTTATAATCCGATTTAAGTTCATTTGAATACACTCATCTAGATAAAGTACACAGTCCTTCAACCTCTTTTCCCACAGGTAGTTGTCATCCCATAAATCCTCACAAAAACAATGTTTTAAAACATTTAATCTCCATGCAAGCAAAATTCTCCCTAAAACAGGAGTTTACGGAGTCTCTGGTTAAATGTATTGGGCCTCCCCCTAGGTGCTGCAGTTAACACAAACTTAGAAAAATGACTGCAGGCTACATTTCTTATATTCATGCCTAGCGCTTGATCTTTAACCTTCATGATGTGGAGTTAATTATTCAGCCTAACATCTTGAACATGAAGATGGACCTAAGACAACCACTGCACTGCTTTCTCGACCTCTGGTCTTCGATATTCAACTCTGCCAATCCCCTGTTCTCCCGGTTGGAATGGAAGATGAGCAGCATATGCCTGGACATCTGCTGATCACTTCGTCCACACCTCAACCATTCCTCCATATTATTAGGACCAATGAATCAGCATTGTGCAACCAAGCCACACTGCATAAAAAGCCTTTGGAAATGAAAGTACCTCATTTCCCCCCAGCTTTCAGAGTGGATTTTCATATTTCGTCTGTGCCAGAAGATAGCACAATGTTGCTTAAATTGACAGCGGCTTCATATGAAAGTTTGGGAGAAACGAATTGATCAGGGAATGCTCAGGTTAAACGAGCAACATCGTATACTCTTGATCGGGTTGCCGTTTCAATATGTACATTATATCATATATTAGAAAATTCAACTTTGTTTCTTAATTATACATTATCATCTGGGACTTAGTTAAGTCAAATGTATTTGTGTTCACCAAATTCCCAAGGGTTAGCTACTTACTCTAGAGGATCGCTGATTCCGAGCCTGCACAAGCACAAGCAGCACCATTCTGCATGGCAGTGGAAGGAAGGATATCTGATAATGAGAAGATTAATCATCTGGTAGAAAAAGCAAGCTCACTGTGCCTGTTTTAGGATAAACATTGCAGAGGGCTATGAAGAGAACGGAAGGGTTTATAGGGGTTCTGTACTCAGCTTTCTCTCTGGTGAGCTGAGGCTTCATACTGGAAAAGGGATACTCCGTCTCCATCGAGTGAATGCAACAAAAGAGCCCTGAGACCGGGTCAGCGTTCAAAAGACCTGTTGAGAGAAACCAATATCATTACGGGCAATGGAGGAGCATGAGCGCTGAAAAGATCAGCCGGTGAATGGAAGCCGATGGGTTTCAAGAGAGGCGGTGCTGTGACGATGCTGGGAGACTGCAGATGGTGGCGTCTCTTTGTTTTTTTATGCCTTATAACACCATGGCAATGCTGCATTGTTTATAGAGCTCGGTGTTTGTTAAATGCCTTGTTTTTGGTGTTTGTTACGATGCGCGTATAACCCTGTAATTCGCAACACTCTAGCCTATTAATGGAAGATTCAAATTAATATTAATACGTTACTAATTTATTTTTCTTTCTTTCTTTTGCCTGGGTGATCATAGGAAGTAAACAAACAAAAAAATATTTGTTTCATGTTAAGGGTATTCCTATATTCCAAGTGATCCATATCAAACTGCGAGGCTCGTCTAAGAGGTTTGTATTTTCCGGTTGAGTGAATTAAGTGCCTTTGCAAAATGTAAAGTCACTTGGTAATATACCGGTCTAGCTGTCATGATTTGCTGTGAATGAAACAAAGCCCGAGCTTAGCCCTAATGCTGGGGACTGTCCTGGCGCACCCAATGATCACGGTGCTATTACTGCTCTCAAACGAACAGGTTACAACACCAAATACACTGTGAGTCACACAAAGTCTCTGGCAGGGGGCACAGACAGAACTTTCTTTTGAAATGAAGATCAAAGCCGCGTCGACGGCGTTGGCCCTGGTGGTGTACAGAATATTCATGAATGCGAGACATCTGTCAGCAAACCACACAGCACTGCTATGGCTTGGGAGGGAGGTGACATTTTTTTTGCCGAACAATGAGGGATGGGTTTCAAATAGAGGGAACGTAAACACCCCCACACCCGGCACTGACTCATGGCTGCTTGAACCTTATTCACAGTGGTGTTATCTCTCAGCACATCCTCAAATCCAATGGACATGGCAACGGTAGAGTTCACTTCTAGAAGTATGCCTCCTGACAGTGTTGCAGACCCATCTCCGTGTGTGATTCTTATGTAATGTATGACAAATAGAACCTTTTGAAGCGTTCTTCTTTTTTTCCCACCAAGTGTCTGCAGAACTCCACTGACCTTCCTCCAGGCGGAGTGTGAAGGATCAAGTCACAATGTCATCACAGATTGAATTTTCATATTAATCAAGTCGTTTTGCATAGCACGCTCAACTGTATCTCGTTTAATGGCTTCTGACCAGGAAGAGGTAAAGGGTGCTACTTATTATTATTATTATATTGCACAGAAAGGAGGAAAGAGAAGGTTTGAAATGGAGACAATCATCACCGGGGCCGGTGGGTGAGTGTACAGTAGCTCTTGGTGTTGTTTGGGTGTGAGGGACGTTATTTATAAGGGGGTCCGTGTCAGAGATTGCTCGACAAAGCACAGAACACCTGCTGGGAGGCTCACATGTCTGGCTACATTAGGTGTGGGAAGGTCAGTGCAGAGGGCACTGCTGCAACTTTGGTGAAAACTGATCGGAGCAGTATACTGTCAGATTCCAAAGTATTTTCTTTTAATGATGATAAAATAGTGGGTCTACAGGTTTCCCAACAATTTTTGTTCCGTTCCTGTGTCTGCGGCACCTCTGGGAACACGTTATTCATTTTCATTTACACTATAGCCATTTGTGTCAAATTTGAATAGAACTCATTTTTATCATAATGAGCAATCATTCGTTTGTTTTATATACTGGGTACAATTTATTACTGGCACAATTGGGAGGCTACATTTTACTTACACATATTCTAGTGGTTAAAATGTACTGCCACAGAAAATACATTTGTGAAATCCCTCTTGTGGGAATAAAATGCATTCATGATATGGAGCCGATGATTATAAGAGTAACTATGTAGAACTGAGCCTAATCCCATGTAAATAATCTCTGACCAATGGAAATACTTGCCAAATGGCTTTTGGACTTTTGAAACAGTGGTCCTATGTTTCACTTGAAGCAGCCAAGCTTTTCCCTGCAAGTAAGACTTTCTAGTTTGTTTACATCTAACTTAAGATCCCTAGTTCTTTGGGGTCTCTTGTTGCAAGAATTCTCACTGGGTCTTTGTTTACATGTTGAATTGTGCGTCTGATGTAATGTCATGTTCCAAGTCAGGGTAATTGGCCATGACAGTGTTGAGAACACACCAAAACAAGACAATAAAAAAAGGACTGGCCTTGTCATGGTATTAATATTTACAAAAGTTCTGTTTCTTTTACATAAATTATCTTGACATTTGGAATTTCAGAATTCAGAAACATTTCAGAAACAATGTGCATCGGATTACTTTCTTCTCAAAGACTTGTGTGACATTGCGTAAAATCAAACTACGGGTAACATCGACAGAGGAAAATATTATTTTGTCTATGCTTTGTAACCACCTGAAGACAGAGCGAGTCATGTTTGAACCTTTTTGGCAAACATATTACCAAGATATGGTAACAGCCAGATTGTCACGGCTTTCATCGGAAGAAGAAGAGGAGTCATTGGACCAAAATGCAGCGGGGTAAGTGTTCATCTTTATTTGCTTAACTGACTGAACACTGAATACAAAATAACAAAAGAATAGCCGAAACAGTTCTGCAAGGTGCAACCAACACTAAACACAAAATAACCACCCACAACTAACAGTGGGAAAACAGGCTACCTAAGTATGGTTCTCAATCAGAGACAACGAAAGACAGCTGTACCTGATTGAGAACCATACCCGGCCAAAACATAGAATTACAAAACCTAGACATACAAACATAGAATGCCCACCCACATCACACCCTGACCAAACAAAAAATAGAAACATACAGGGCAATCTACGGTCAGGGCATGACAGTACCCCCCCCCCCCCTCCAAAGGTGCGGACTCCGGCCGCAAAACCTGATCCTATAGGGGAGGGTCTGGGTGGGCATTCCTCTGGTGAGGGACATGGACCCCGCCCCACTTCTGGCTCGGCCCACTTTAGTAATGCCTCTGGAGCGGGAACCCTCACCGCCGACCCCGGACTATAGGACGCCACTGGACTGATGATCGAGTCTGGAGTGAGTGGCGCCTCCGGACTGACGGGCGGCTCCGGACAGGAGGGCGACTCTGGCGGCTCCGGACAGGAGGGCGGCTCTGGCGGCTCCGGACTGGATGGAGAACCTGAAGGGACCGAAACGGCACACCGGAGACCAAACGCGCTGAGCTGGCACAATCCATCCTGGCTGGATGCCCACTCTCGCATGGCACTTACGGGGCCTGGCATATAGCCCTCCGGGCTATGAGCGCGCACTGGTGACACCGTGCGCTTCATCGCATTACACGGTGTCTGACCAGTACCACACTGCTTCCGGTAAGCACAAGGAGTTGACTCAGGTCTCTCGCCTGACTCTGCCAATCTCCCCATGCCCCCCCCCCCCCCCCAAAAAAAAAAAAATGTTTTGGGGCTGCCTCTCGTGCCTATTACGCTGCCTTATCCCATATCGCCGCCGCTCAGCTTTAGCTGCCTCCAGTTCTTCTTTGGGGCGGCGATATTCCCCAGCCTGTCTCCAGGGTTCCTTGCCATCTAATATCTACTCCCATGTCCACTGCTTGGTCCGTTTTTGGTGAGTGGTTCTGTCGACGGTCAGGGCGTGACACAGATAGAGCAGTGATGATGTGGAGCACTTCAGGCTAATACAACCATCATGTGGATTGGTGAATTTAGAATTAGAAATGGAATAAAAATGTCTTCTCAGAATTGGTCCAGGTTGGCGCATGTCACCTCTGGAACTGGACAATTGCAGTGTTCACTGTAATCACTGTGAATGACTATCATATTCCTCATCACTTTTGGTTATCACTGGTGCACCTCTTGCTCATTGTTATTGGTTTGATGTGTATGCATCAGGAAGTATTGTAAAAACATCAGTGGCACAATTCTCATGGACCACTTAGGTCTGGCGAGATGGGTCACCATCACATTTGTATTCATGAGCCGAGAAATGAATGAATGAATAAATGCATAACAAGAATGTACTAAATTGTTACGTAAATGTCAAAGGACGTGTGCTCTGCCTAAGCTCCCAGAATTCAAACCACCAGAGAGGAAACCAGTTGATTGGCTCTTGGACGTGAGATATTAACATTTCTACTTACACAAAACTTTTTTTTTTAAGTTTCCTGGCTCTTTAAAGCAGAATACCGTATCCTTGATTGTGGTCATAGAACATTTTTTGATTAAGTGGTATTCCTATTTAGGTGAAGCTCAACTCAAATGTGCCTAAGCCTTTGTTCAGAATCAGGCCTTTGAGTTATAGCTACTAGAATCTGCTCAACCAGGGAGAACAGCATGCAACAGAGAATGACAGACTATCCCGTGATCCAGCATGTTATCTCTCTGTTTGGTCCTTCATGTCTGGCAGGATAGAGATGGAGGTCTGTGGAACATCCAGCACAATCTGCCTTAACAAGACAGTCGGGCTTATCACTAGCACCCAAACAGGCTGCAGCAGCAACGTCTGACTGTTATTTATAATACAATATGTCTTTGATATTAGGCTCTGGCGTGGCTTTGAAGTCAATTATATAGCCTTATTGCACCAGCGTTGCTTTGAATCCTGCCTCCTGATAGGAACCCATGGTCTCTTGTCTTACCAATACCAACTGTATCTGAGCTCTCTATTTTTAAGCAATGTGTCGGTGGGACCACTGTGCTTGTAAATAGTTAATATTACAGGAATAAAAGCTCTGTATTATTTCAAAGAAACCTTTTGTGTTGTCTTTAGAACATGACTACAATGACCAAGTTCCTTTGGCTAGCCTAATTCTTTATGAAGATGTTGAATGGATAAAAACAGAACGTGTGATACAGCATTTATGACTTATTTACACTTGTTATTATCAAAGTTGATCTCTCACGTGGGAGATCAACTTTGGAGACTTTGGAGACAGTGATTAGACAGTGTTCAGAGATTCATGAACTATTGCCTAACATTAGCCAAACTCCAGAGGCCGGGGTCTTCCCACAGGAGCGCAGAGCAATAGGAATGTGTAGTTGGAGATTGTGCACTAACTGATAAAACTGTCTCACGTCCTGTACAATGGCATCTTCCCAAGAGGCCTTAACGAGCAGTGGCACCATGTCTGTGCCTGGAAGAGCCATGCACGTGTCCGTGTGCACACGTGTGGGTGGGCGTCCATGTGTGTGAGGAGGTTGCACGTCTTCAATCAATAGCAATTACGGTGCAGCATGGCAGCAAGTCCAACTGTGGTGTATGATGAGGCATTACATGTCCCTCCCCAGGTCAAAATGTCATTCTGGTTTACCTGATACATTCATGAATAGTACATGTGTCACTGATAAAGGATGTACATGCTTCAGCTGTTTTTCAAAAGGCATTACAGAGTCGTATCCGATTGCAGTGAAAAACACGTTCTTAAACCTTGCTTGACATAAGGCTAGTAAGGGGAGGAGCAACCACCCTGGGAAAACATGCTGTGCTGTGCAGAACCTCACCCCATTCATCATAATCAACCAGATTATGCCATTGGCTCAAGTAATAGCAAACTTGCCGACTGCCAATAAAACGAAAGCAAGAATTAAATCACGGCTGTAATATTAATCAATGATAATTAATATGAGCTAGCCCCAAATAACGAAGTGAGTTGTCTTTCTTACTCTAATGGGAATGTCTTGGCGGAGTTTGGTGAAGGTACAGTACAGCAGCGCTGTGCTTGATTCAAATGTGGCAAGATTATTCTGAAATCCCTCAAGCCATTTCAGTGTCCTAGAACATTTTATGGTATATAGTGCTTTTTTGAGTCATGCTACTGTTTAATGTCTTGAATATTCGGGCTCGTAAAAAAAGCATGTTCTTGCATTTTAGATACGCAATGTCTTGACATTTGTAATGTATGTCTTGAAATGTTGTAATAAGTGTACCATCAGGCGTACCATCAAGCCGAGCGTACCATCAAATTGCATATCATGTTTTTTGTATGTTACCTTGAATCTTTGATAAAATGGATATTGGCAACATCATGGATATTTTTTTGTCCTCAGTATTACCATTCGCATGCTAAGTCTAGTCTAGTGAGCCAAACTGGACCTCCCACGGCTGCCTCTGAGGCCGTCACTCAAGCCAGTCTAAAGGTGACAGGCGTTGGCCCCACTCCATAACAGCCCCCGCACTGTTCAGGCCAGCCGGAGAGACACAACCTGCTCTGCATCAATCTTACCCCTGAGCTCAGCTGTCTCCCCTCACCCTGAGCAGACATGGCACTCAACGCATTCTCCTCCGGGCAAACACACACTTCTCCCGCTCCAGCCTTCTCCCTCCCTTCTGCCCCAGCGTGGATCAAAGCCATCCACACGGTAAATAAACATATCAAAACAGCCAACAAAAGAGCTGGTAACTGCTCAGTGGAGAAAAAAAGAGCGAGCTGAATAACAACAAAGTAAGGGCCTCTTGGCCATTAGATCATAGGCAGTGAAAAATGAGATGAGAGCGCATGGAGATGTGAAGGTAAACACGTGGGTAGAGGAGACTAGGCACCGCTGCACAGGCCTCTGTCCCAAATGGCACCCTAATCCGAATCCCTATGGGCCCTGTTCAAAAGTAGTGTACTCTATAGGGAATAGGGTGTCATTCCGGACGCTGAACAGGCTATTGAAGGCCAGCCATAATGATGTCACCCAAGAGATGGAGCACTTTGGAGAAGCAAAATATTAAATAAAACCTTGATGTTAGATAGAGAAGAAGACTTTGAAAGAAGTAAACAACAGAGGTCTAAATACGCATTGAGGTTAAGTGCAGGAGCTTTGATGGCAGGTACAGTCACCTTCAAATGTATTGGCACCCTTGATAAAGAATAGCTAAAATGACTCTATAAAATAAACAATAAAAAGATATATTGTATGCTCCAAAGATGTGGGAAATTATATTATTGCATTCTAAAACAATAACTCAGAGAAAGAGATTTTCTTTAACAAAAGATATGTGCTAAAATGATTGGCACGCCTAAAGACTCCTATAAATACAATAAAACATTAACATTCTACTTTCTAAACTTAGTATCATCTTAAGGAACTGCATTAGGGCCTTCCATGGGTTCCTGTTTCACGGGGGTATAGAAATGCATGTAAAATCCCTTTGTCATCCATCGTCATGGGGAAAGGCAAAGAACTCACACATGAAAAGAGACAAATGGATGTTGACTTTCATGAATCAGGCAATGGGTAGAAAAAACAACAACTGAAATAACAAACATGCTACCTACCACTATTAAGACAACAATTCAAACCGCTGGAACAGTGGTAAACATGTCTGGTAGAAGAACCAAGAGTATCTCATTCCCTTTGCACAGTGAGGAAGATGGTTTGGGAGGCAAAGAAAAGTCCAAGGGCCACAGTTGAAGAATTACAGGACGGTCGCATCTTGGGGTCACTAAATCTCCAATTATACGCCACCTCCAGTGGCGACCAGTCATTCAGGTCCGGTAAGGGCTAAGCCCCACCTGTTTTGAGCCCCACATTTTTATACAAAAAAAATATGTTTTGGTTTTAATACATGTCACATATCAGTTTGAAAATGATGTAAAACATTTTTAATAATCATGGAGTTAATAAAGCCTCCATACAAACAAGGTCTCTTTTTCCTTTCTTGAGTAAGGCAGCTCCAAAATGCAGGTGTTACAGCCTAGCTCGGTGCTCTCTATGGTGGTGGGGCAGACAGTGGAAAATACGGAGCATAGGGGTTGGTAATGTTCTCTAGTTGTGCCATGATTGGCTCAGTGTTCTGTCTCTCATGGGGACACTACGTCACTGCCAAATCTAAGGGTAGATCTCGAAAATTGAAGCCACTTGGGTGCTGCCGTAGAGTTACATTAAAAGTGTTCATCCATGAAAGCTCAAGGTCATTGGCCACAGATAAGTAAGTCGCTCTGGATAAGAGCGTCTGCTAAATGACTTAAATGTAAATGTAAATAAATGTATGTCAAATCATGTTATATCTACAGTAGCTTTGATTGGACTGATCATGTCAACATCATACTTTCAAAATCTTAGCTAGCAGTCATCATCATGAATCAAGTCGACAATTTACTGTCAAATCCTTTTTAATCCTTGTCATATGAAGATAAATAATGAAGAGGAATTATACATAATGGTGCTCATCAGCCATTAGACATAAACACTACACAACAAGTTTGAAATCGCAAATCCAACAATGAGTGGTTTGGAAGTAATCCGTGGCTATCTGCAAGCATTGTAAAGCAACTACTATCCTGCTATTTAAAAAAAAATGTTTTAACCTTTATTTAACTAGGCAAGTCAGTTAAGAACAAATTCTTATTTACAATGACAGCCTACCAAAAGCCCCCCTGCAGAGATGGGGGCTGGGATTAAAAATAAAGAAATCCTAAATATATAAATATAGGACAAAACACACATCACCACAAGAGAGACAACACTACATAAAGAGAGACCTAAGACAACAACATATCAAGACAGCAACACATGACAAAACAGCATGATAGCAACACAACATGACAACAACATGGTTGTATAGCAACACAACATGATACAAACATTATTGGGCAGAGATAACAGCACAAAGGGCACAACAGTGGAGAGGGTGTGTGATCCTAATTCTCAGTTTAAGGGGCTCTTTCCAAGCTTAAAATTATAAACATTCAACATTGGCCATGCTGTCAATCCAGTATGATTTCTGCAGCGGTCAAAACAACTCAGAACTGAAAAATCTGACATCAGTGAGCTCAAGACTGGGAACTCATGAAAAACAAGCTCCGATTTGGAAAATAGG
This sequence comes from Oncorhynchus gorbuscha, assembly GCF_021184085.1. Lineage (NCBI taxonomy): Eukaryota > Metazoa > Chordata > Actinopteri > Salmoniformes > Salmonidae > Oncorhynchus > Oncorhynchus gorbuscha. The sequence continues at coordinate 47,579,853 of NC_060186.1, forward strand.
TTTAATCGGTCATCCAACTCGGAATTGTAAGTCGGGAACTCGGGCCTCTTTCAAGAGCTATGACCTGAAGATCACTGACGTCATCATTATTTGACCTTGTTCCCAGTTTTCTTGAAAGCACCATAAATTCAGAGAATGACAGTTTTTGATGACAACGTTTGTCCACAAAGGACTGCCGTGCCACTTTCCTGTTCAAGTGAGTACAGCACAACAAGGTGAGTCCAAAAATGTCTTGTATCCGGCTGCATAAATGATGTAATATGCCAGGGAGATATGTATACTGTTGCTAAGAAAGTAATACTAAGTGTATGTTTTCGTGTTTTTGGCTATGCTGGATTAAGTGATATGACATGCTATTCTATAAAATCCTTCCTCTGTAATTAATATTACCTGATTGAGCTCATCATGTAAATGTAATTAACTAGAAAGTCGGGGCACCACGAAATAATATTTATAGAGCAGTTATCTTCGAATAAACTCTTAAAGACCTAGTAATATTTTACATCAATAGCAGTCAATATTAATCGTCACCTTATTTCAGTCTTATCTGAAAGTCGTAAATTCTTGGTTATGTTCATGAACCCTGGCTAACAAGTTGAATCAGCAATATAAAATTGGGTTTAATTATTTATTTACTAAATACCTAACTAATCAGAACATAATTACATATACACAGAATGAATCATACCTTGATTACAAATTACATCATAAAGGAAAACATCCCTAGCGGACGGAACAGGTATGACAGTTGGTTACCCAAAGGAAAGGGTTGGGTTTGAGTGAAAGAGCGGGAAGACTGAAGAACACAGGGAGAAGTGATGTCTCTATCGGGCCGGGCCGTAGGAAACTACTCTATCGTAAATACAGAATCTTATGCATTTTAAATTACTATAAATAATAAATAAATAATAATAAATATTTACTTTGAGCTGCACTTCGTTAGGTTGGTAATAGATGGAAGGCCGTGTTGCCAAACAGAGTCCTTTGAAGAATGTCTCCGTGCTTTTACACCTGCATTGTTTGCTGTTTGGGGTTTTAGGCTGGGTTTCTGTACAGCACTTTGAGATATCAGCTGATGTACGAAGGGCTATATAAATAAATTTGATTTGATTTGATTTGATTTGGTAAATTGGATACGATGTAGTAATGTTGTTGTGTGGTACTCTGTCTGTTCTTTCCTAGCCCACATTTGCAGCTGCTGTTGCTAACTCAACGGCTAGGAGGTATCACTTCTGTAGTAAATAAGAGTTCAAAGTTCATACAATTCGCAACCAAAGCTCACACTGAGGTTGGCTTTGTTCTGTAGTTATTATCTGAACTCTTCTGACATCGGATCGTCATCCTAATGTACCCGGAACAGGAAGTTATATTGTCGTCAAGGCTTTATATAGGAAGGGAGAGGAGGGCGTGTTTCATAGTTTATAACCAATGTCTCTTCACGTGGGCGGGCCACTGAGTTGGGCCTAATTCACTAATGAAAACTTAATTCTCACATTTTAGAAGTTAAAATCACATTTCATCCCCTCACAAATAATTTCATATTCAAACATTTAGATTGCACAACAATTCCATGTGAATCTGATAACTATAATGTGTAGACTTTCCACTGTACCGTTTATGTCATCCTATCATTGATGAGAATGTCTCAGATGACAACCGAACTGACATCATATTCATTAAGTACCAATGCATACCTTTCAACAGGTTGGATTACCAAAATATGGTTAATTTCCAATCCACTTGTTTGATGTTCCCAGACTCTTTGTTTAACAAAGGCTATTCAAGAGTCCCTCTGTAGAGTCAAGACAGAGGGAAGGGAGAAAGGTATTTATGGGGGAGGTCATAAACCCTACCCACAGGCCAACATCATGACAATGTTATATCGTAAGGTGTTAGTAGCCCATGTGACTCAACCTAATAATTTGGTCTATTTTCCCCTCTTAATTTTACCTACTGTTCTGACTTGGTGGCGCACATGTAGCATATAACCTGTTTTAGAGAAATGTAATCATTGAATATTGTAAGAGCTTTCATTATCTGCTATATGCCCCCTTTATTTATCCTACAGTTCTGACTTGGTGTACAGGGAGAACACTGTAAGAACGCATCTTGGGGTCACTAAGAAAATGTTCTGAATTCTGTCGCTGTACAGTTCAAAATTGCTGAACAAATAGTTATATTGACTATGTCCATCCTAGCTCGCTCATTAATATCTTAAATGAAATTACGGATTGCCTCTTATCCGCTTGTTCCCTTATGCCATAGTTTGTACATCTCAATTGTCAGTAGAAACCATACTTGTTTTAGCAAGACAGCCACAACAGCTATATTTTTTTAAAGACTGTAAATGAGACCGAATGCCAAACAAGGCTCCTCTGATAGCCAGGTATATCAGTGGTAAGGTGTTGGGACTGCTGTTGGGACTCTTTATGTAGGCCCTAACAGTTTGTGGGCACCGTTTGTCACCGTTATAGTGCAATTCATGTATTGTTTAGTGTTCTGTGTGTTGTGTAGTGTCAAAATTTTGGGGTTTGGCACCAAGATTTTCAGGCTAAAATCGCCACTGGCCAACTCCATGCCAATAGGCTCTTAGGAAGGGTTCCCATAAAAAGCCTACAATGAGAGCAACCAACAAATGTAAACATCTGGTGTTTACTAAATGGCATTGGCACTTGGGTTGGAACCGGGTACTATGGTCAGATGAGACAAAAAGCTCTTTGGCCACACCCACCAGTGGTGGGTTTGGTCTCGAAAGAAGGATGCATATGCAGAAAATAACCTTGTACCTGCTGTAAATTATGGTGGTATTCTTTAAAGTTATCAGGCTGTTTTGCTTCCACTGGTCCTGGTGCCCTTGTTAACGTCAACAGCATCACGAACTCAACCAAGTACCAGGATATTTTAGCCAAAAACCTGGTTGCCTCTGCTAGCTGGATGAAAATAATAGATCATTTACAACAGCAAATAAATTCTCATTTTATTGGTCACATACACATAGTTAGCAGATGTTAATGAGAGTGTAGTGAAATGCTTGTGCTTCAAGTTCCGACAGTGCAGTAATATCTAACAAGTAATCTAACAATTCCCCAACAAGTACCTAATACACACAAATCTAAAGGGGTGAATGAAAATATGTACATACTGTAGTAAGTGTATGGATGAGCGATGGCCGAGCGGCATAGGCAAGGTGCAGTAGATGGTATAAAATACAGTACATATACATGTGATATAATGTGAGTAATGAGTAATGTAAGATATGTAAACAAAGTTAAAGTGGCATTATTGAAAGTGCCATTGTTTAAAGTGACTAGTGAACAAGTAAGATGGCACCGGAGAAGAAGGCAGACGTTTTACGTACCCCCAACCTATTGTGTTTTGTGTTAGTTTATTTGCCTTGTTTGTAACTTATTTTTTTACTTATTTTGTACATGATGCCGCTACCGTCTCTTATGACCGAAAATAACTTCTGGACATCAGGACTGCGATTTCTCACCACGGACTGGCAGAATACTTTTTTTCCTTTAACGAGTCTGATGAGGCCGACATGAATGATATACTGCTTTCTCGGGAACAGGCCCAGATCCCTGTGATTTGTGTGAAGAGGAGGTGGAGAAAAAGGGGCCAGAGGGCGGGCTGCCAACTGAGAATTTGTAAGCGATCAAATAAACCCCCACTTCCTTCCATTCTGCTAGTAAACGTGCAAACTTTGGACAATGAAATAGATTACCTCACATAGAAACTAAACTACAAACAGGACATTCAAAACTCTAATATCTTTTGTTCCTCGGATACATGGCTGAATGACGACACTATCAACATACAACTGGCTGGCTATAATCTGCACCGGCATGATAGAACAACGGCGTCTGGTAAGACAAGGGGTGGTGGATTATGTATTTTTGTATTCTCGCCTGAGGTAGAGTATCTCATGATAAACTGTAGACCACACTACCTACCTAGAGAGTTTTCATCTGTATTTTTCTTGCTGTTTACAGTACACACCAACACTGTCAGAGGCTGGCACTAACACAGCATTGAATGAGCTGTATTCTGCCATAAACAAACAAGAAAACGCTCACCCAGAGGCGACGCTCCTAGTAGCCGGAGACTTTAATGCAGAGAAACTTAAATCCGTTTTGCCAAATTTCTATCAGCAAAAAACTCTGGACCGCCTTGACTCCACACACAGAGACGCATAAAAAGCTCTCCCTCGCCCACCATTTGGCAAATGTGACCATAATTCTATCCTACTGATTCCTGCTTCAGAGCAAAAATTAAAGCAGGAAGCACCCCTGACTAGATCAATAAAAAAATTGTCAGATGAAGCAGATGCTAAGCTACAGGACTGTTGTGCTAGCACAGGCTGGAATATGTTCCGGAATTCTTCCGATGGCATTGAGGAGTACACCACATCAATCACTGGCTTCATCAATAAGTGCATTGATGACGTCATCCCCACAGTGATTCTACGTACATACCCCAACCAGAAATCATGGATTACAGGCAACATCCGCACTGAGCTAAATGCTTGAGCTGCCTCTTTCAAGGAGCGGGACTCGGAAGCTAATAAGAAATCTAGCTACGCCCTCCGACAGACCATCAAACAGGCAAAGCATCAATACAGGACTAAGATTAAATCGTACCACACCAGCTCTGATGCTCGTCAGATGTGGCAGAGCTTGCAAACCATTACAGATTACAAAGGGAAACACAGCCGAGAGCTGCCCAGTGACACGAGCCTACCAGATGAGCTAAACTACTTCTATGCTCGCTTTGAGGCAAATAACACTGAAACATGCCAGCTGTTCTGGAAGACTGTGCGATCACGCTCTCTGCAGCCGATGTGAGTAAGGCCTTTAAACAGGTCAACATTTACAAGGGCCAGACGGATTACTAGGACGTGTACTGCGAGCATGCGCTGACCAACTGGCAAGTTTCTTCACTGACATTTTCAACCTCTCCCTGTCCGAGTTTGTAATACCAACATGTTTTAAGCAGACCACCATAGTGCCTGTGCCCAAGAACACTAAGGTAAGCTGCCTAAACGACTACCAACCCGTGGCACTCACATCTGTAGCCATGAAGGGCTTCGTCATGGCTCACATCAACACCATTATCCCAGAAACCCTAGACCCACTCCAATTTGCATACCGCCCCCAACAGATCCACATGCAATCTCTATTGCACTCCACACTGCCCTTTCCCACCTGGACAAAAGGAACGCCTATGTGAGAATGCTATTCATTGACTACAGCTCAGTGTTCAACACCATAGTGCCCTCAAAGCTCATCAATAAGCTAAGGACACTGGGACTAAACACCTCCCTCTGCAACTGGATCCTGGACTTCCTGGCGGGCCGCCCCCAGGTGGTAAGGGTAGGTAACAACACATCCGCCACGCTGATCCTCAACGCAGGGGCCCCTCGGGGGTGCGTGCTCAGTCCCCTCCTGTACTCCCTGGTCACTCATGACTGCACGGCCAGGCATGACTCCAACACCCTCTAAGTTTGCCGATGACACAACGACGAGACAGCCTATAGCAGGAGGTCAGAGACCTGGACATGTGGGGCCAGGACAACAACCTCTCCCTCAATGTGATCAAGATAAAGGAGATGATTCTGGACAACAGGAAAAAGAGGACCGAGCACACCCCCATTCTCATTGACAGGGCTGTAGTGGAGCAGGTTGAGATCTTCAAGTTCCTTGGTGTCCACATCATCAACAAACTAACATGGTCCAAGCACACCAAGACAGTCTTGGAGAGGGCACAACAAAACCGATTCCCCCTCAGGAGACTGAAAAGATTTGGCATGGGTCCTCAGATCCTCAAAAGGTTCTACAGCTGCAACATCAAGATCATGGTTGCTCTTTGCCTGGTATGGCAACTGCTCGGCCTCCGACTGCAAGGTACTACAGAGGGTAGTGCGAACGGCCCAGTACATCACTGGGGCCAAGCTTCCTGCAATCCAGGATCTCTATACCAGGCGGTGTCAGAGGAAGGCCCTAAACATTTTCAAAGACTCCAGCCACCCTAGTCATAGACTGTTCTCTCTGCTACTGCACAGCAAGCGGTACTGGAGTGCCAAGTCTAGGTCCACGAGACTTCTAAACAGCTTCTACCCCCAAGCTATAAGACTCCTGAACACGTAATCAAATGGATAACCAGACTATTTTCATTGCCCCCACCCCCTCTTTTACACTGCTGCCACTCTCTGTTGTTATCATCTATGCATAGTCACTTTAATAACTCTACCTACATGTATATATTACCTCAACTAACCGGTGCCCCCGCACATTGACTCTGTACCGGTACTGGCCTGTATATAGTCTCGCTATTGTTATTTTACTGTTGCTCTTTAATTATGTGTTACTTTTATTTCTTATTCTTTTCCATGTTTTTTAAAACTGCATTGTTGGTTAGGGGCTCGTAAGTAAGCATTTCACTGTAAGGTACCTGTTGTATTCGGCGCATGTGACTAATACAATTTCATGTATTAAAGTGTCCCGTGATTGGGTCTCAATGTAGGCAGCAGCCCTTCTGAGTTAGTGATTGCTGTTTAGCAGTCTGATGGCCTTGAGATAGAAGCTGTTTTTTGTTCTCTTGGTCCCAGCTATGATGCACCTGTACTGACCTCGCCTTCTGGATGATAGCGGTGTGAACAGGCAGTGGCTTGGGTGGTTTTGTCCTTGATTATCTTTTTGGCCTTGCTGTGACATTGGATGCTGTAGGTGTCATGGAGGGCAGGTAGTTTGCCCCCGGTGATGCATTGTGTAAAACGCAAACCCTCTGGAAAACCCTCTGGAAAACCCTCTGGAAAGCCTTGCATTTGATAGCGGTGCAGTTGCCGTACCAAGCTGTGATATTAACATCCAACTTTGACTTAAAGAATATATTTTCTGTACTACAAATATTTAGCTAGTTAGCTGCCCATTGCTAGTTGGTTGGATTGGCACAGCTAGGTAGGTTGGTACTGCATAGCTAGCTAGCATTACAGAACGACTAACAAACAAGACAACATTTATTATGGAACCTAGGAAAAACTAGCTTGCAACCTTAGCTAAATGGGTTATGAAATGAATTCCCAATTCTAAAATAGTTAGCCTGATTGATGTCTTTGATTTGCTTGAAAGTTATCACGTTCAGCAGCAGCTTAATCACACACTTTTGGCCGTGCAGTCCATCCCGACTGTAAAACAAGTTTAGGTTATTCAAACCAGATCTGTAATCGATGATAACTATCAGGCTAGGTGATGTCGTTTTCTCATCAATATTTACATTTACATTACATTAAAGTCATTTAGCAGACGCTCTTATCCAGAGCGACTTACAAATTGGTGCATTCACCTTATGACATCCAGTGGAACAGTCACTTTACAATAGTGCATCTAAATCTTAAAGGGGGGGTGAGAAGGATTACTTATCCTATCCTAGGTATTCCTTAAAGAGGTGGGGTTTCAGGTGTCTCCGGAAGGTGGTGATTGACTCCGCTGTCCTGGCGTCGTGAGGGAGTTTGTTCCACCATTGGGGGGCCAGAGCAGCGAACAGTTTTGACTGGGCTGAGCGGGAACTGTACTTCCTCAGTGGTAGGGAGGCAGTGGTAGGATTTATGCTGATAAAGAGGGACACTGCTTCTGGCTTGCCTCAAGCTATATACCTAGCTGGGAGATATACATACGTAACATGCATGAGTCAGGACACTTGATCAACACTCATCTTTTTAGTTTTGTCTCATCTATATTAATTAGCAATTAATAGTAGTATCTTTACTTAGAAACCAGTTTCATGACTGGCTGGCTATCCAGACAGAAAACCACAAACTATGATATAATGTTTCCACTCACTAGAAACAGATCCATCAAACTTGTCTGTTTTTACAGTGGCATAGAAAACCCGTGTTCATGCATTTATTGTTTTGAATTAACATTTTAGCACTTTGGCTTCGTAGCTTGAAATACAATTTCTTCAGAAAGTATTCAGACCCCTTGACTTTATCCTAATTTTGCTACGTTACAGCCTTATTCTAAAATTGATTAAATAAATAAAAATCCTCAGCAATCTACACACAATACCCCATAATGACAAAGTGAAAACAGGTTTTTAGAAATTTTAGACATTCTGATTTAGGTAAGTACTCATATGTAACCCTTTGCTATGAGACTCGAAATTTAGCTCATGTGCATCTTGACAGTCGAGGAACAGAGCTCATGTGCATTGGCATTGAAACAGTCGAGGCACAGATCTAGGAAAGGAAAATCTCTGAAGCATTGAAGGTCGTGAAGCACACAGTGGCCTCCATCATTCTTAAATGGAAGAAGTTTAGAACCACCAAGACTCTTCCTATAGCTGGCTGCCGGGCCAAACTGAGCAAAAGCAGGAGAAGGGCATTGGTCATATATATATATATATATATATATATATATATATATATATATATATATATATGGTTATATATATATGGTCAGTACCAGTCAGTTTGGGAACACCTACTTATTCCAGGGTTTTTATTTATTTTTGCTATTTTTTAAATTGTAGAATAGTAGTGAAGACATCAAAACTATGAAATCACACACATAGAAACAATGTCATAACCAAAAAAGTGTTAAACAAATCAAAATGTATTTTATATTTGAGATTCTTCAAAGTAGCCACCGTTTGTCTTGATGACAGCTTTGCACATTCTTGGCATTCTCCCAACCAGCTTCACCTGGAATGCTTTCCCAACAGTTCCCACATATGCTGAGCACTTGTTGGCTGCTTTTCCTTCGCTCTGCCGTCCAACTCATCCCAATCCAACTCAATTGGGTTGAGGTCGGGTGATTGTGGAGGCCAGGTCAGAAGTGAAATATGGTGAACAATTCAACAAACACCCAAAATCAAATTGCAAAATGATCCTGAAACAAAGTGGGTGGGGTTATATGTCTGACCCCTCCTGTCTCAGCCTCCAGTATTTATGCTGCAAAGTAAGGGTCAGTTTGTTTAAACAAATCAAAATCCTATGTTTAAATTTAAGATTCTTCATTCTCTCCTTCTCTCCTTCTTTCTCTCTCTCGGAGGAAGTAGCCTAGAACCATGCCCCTTTGTCCTGACATGATGAGCTTTGCTGTCCCCAGTCCACCTGGCCATGCTGCTGCAGTTTCAACTGGCCTGGGCCCAGACCATGTCCCAGGACTACCTGACATGAGGACTCCTTGCTGTCCCCAGTCCACCTGGCCATGCTCCTGCTCCAGTTTCAACTGTTCTGCCTTACTATTATTCAACCATGCTGGACCTGAGCCCTAGGACCTGCCCCAGGACTACCTGACATGATGGCTCCTTTGTCCCCAGTCCACCTGACTGTGCTGCTGCTCCAGTTTCAACTGTTCTGCCATTATTATTTGACCATGCTGGTCATTTATGAACATTTGAACATCTTGGTCATTTTCTGAGCACAGCCAGAAGAGGACTGAGCCCGGTTCCTCTTAGGTTTCTTCCTAGGTTTTGGCCTTTCTAGGGAGTTTTTCCAGCCACCGTGCTTTTAACCTGCATTGTTTGCTGTTTGGGGTTTTAGGCTGGGTTTCTTCAGCACTTTGAGATATCAGCTGATGTACGAAGGGCTATATAAATAAATTTGATTTGATTTGATTTGATCCTTGGTATGACCTTCTTAAAAACAAATCCATATAGGTTAGTAGAACCCCCTCCCTTTTTAGACATTTTAGAAATGTCTAAAAAGTCAGTGTGAATTATTTTTGAAGGCACTGTATTTTCCCCCTCAACATGTTTTGATTGAAAAACAACTGCTAGTATATGCTATAGTGATCTGCAAATAGTTTTTATTTCTACTTGTAAGGTTCTGTATTTATTTTCTTAGTCAACCTTGTGTTCCGTTTCGTTGTGTTCTTGACCGTAGCCCTGTTTGTTTGTGTTCTTGTACGTAGCCCTGTCTTTCATTTTTGTTCATTGATTTCACCTGTTAGTTACTCGCCTGGTCTCGTCAGGTCCTTATTTAGTTCACTTCATTCTGTTTGTGCCTTTGTGAGGTATTGTTCCTTTTGCCTTTTCCTATCTCGTTTGTGACAACCAGTTATAGCCTTCAGTCCTAGTTTTGACTCACCTGCCTGTTTGCCTACCTGTGTATGACGATTGCCTGCCTATGACCACGATTCCTGACCTCTGCGAAGGCGAAATAAACACAAGATACGCTCTGCGCGTGAATCTACACCTTTTTCTCCTTGAATATTCATTACACTACTGGCTCGTAGTCAATGATCTAAATAATGTTTATTGGTTTATTACATGTTGTTTTTGTAATTACAAGCATTTATGCTGTCAATAATTTGGACCTAAACATTTCATCACAGAAACATATTTACTGTATATTTAAATGGAAAAGTAATGTTTTCGATAAATGAAACGATAAATGAGTTTCTTTGTTTACCACTTAATTTAATGTATGAGAGCACATGTATAATCCATTCACAGCTGACATTTCTTAATAGGGAAGAAAAAGTGTTTCATGGTAAAATTATGAAGTTAACTTTGAAATGAAAATGGTCAATATAACAGAACTGAAATATGGTTAACAATGCAACATTTATCCCAAAAAATCCAACTCACCCTGAAGTACGAGACCATACCACCACATGGGGTTGTCCAAGCCTTCATAGTCTATAGTTTCGCCCCCATTGTTCTTCTTTTTAATATGCCAACTAATTCAGGTTGATTCAATTCAGGCTTTGTCTCACGCGGGGTTTCGGCTGAAGACCAGGGGGTGTCTTAATAGCTTCTGACAGGGAAATCAAAGATCAAGATGGAGTGTCGTTCTAAATGGCAGGACTTTATTAATTACAGGGCAGGTGGGCTAGCAGCCTTCAGCCAGGCAGAAAGAGTGGCTCCCTCCGCCTGTAGTGCCGTACAGCTGCCCGCCTGCGTGGAATTTGGCTCAATAATTAATGAATCAGAACCCCCTCCCCGGCGGAGGAAGCCGTAGAATAACAGTTAGAAAAGCCACTATTTAAACACACGCTAGTACAATGGAACTTTCTAGACATGTTTTCACGCACTTCCACCCGGATATCCGTCATGACTGAGGAGTAAAGGCAGTGGTCATGAAGTGAGATATCTACTGTAGATCTGTGAATAAAAAAATATTTAGTTTTAGAGGAACCAGTCAAATATTCACCTGCAGTGTTTCACAGTTGATAAGACTTGGGTTTTTGAGAAAAGTCCATAGCCATAGGCTATTGCTAAGAAATTGCAACCGCAACAGAAACGTCGACTCGATACTTTATTAATGGCTAGATAAAACATATTGTATATTTGCATTCCATGCAAATGGCAGCATAGTGGATATGGTGGGAGGAAACCATTTCCCAGATGGAGATAAGCTCCATTACAACCCAAGAACTGCCATCCAATGTCAAAGCGATTTCCGTTCATACGCTCTTTGAAGCACTGTGTCTGTTGTGACAGAAATGGAAATTTCACATCTGTCCCTCAAGAAAGCATGTGTACAGTTAGTCATTTCATATTCAATGTAATTTCATGCTGTTAGTGAACAACATGTGGGTGGCAGCTCAGTCAAAGTCTGTGAAGGAAACCTCTGAAAGTGTATTTACCATTCAAACATTCATTACCTTGAATGGGACCTGTCCATCAGATCAAAATTAATTGATTATCAACTGTGCTATCAAGCCTGAAGCAAGAATGTGAAGAGGATGGCTAGTCAACTGACCCAACATAGTGTCACCTTTATCTATATTCTTTGGTCCCTGATTTAACATAGTACCCCTCCTCTGTAATGATGCAAGATCAGTGTAACTTTCAGTGGAATTCCTACTACCAGTTAATGGCAAGCAGTATATTTACTGAAAACTATTCAATACTTGACATAGAATATTTGTCATGCTTGAGAAAAACAATCAACGGAACATAAATATTGCTGTCTCTCTCCTCTTTAATGACTCACCAGTGGTGGTCATTGAGAAGCTATGTGTTTTGTATATGTTAGAGTCAAGTAGGGTTCATTCTCTTGGCAGACGACCTAGGAGTGGCCACACATTGCGTTTGGTCCGGTCGTCTGACCTCTGGACACTAAGTCCAGTTGAAGGGCATTGCAATTTGTTCCTTTTTTCCTTTCGAGGTAGGAGGAAACATTGACATAGCCTTCCACACTGGATGGATTTTCTTCTCTCTCTCTGCCTTGTTGAGTTTCCTGAATGATTACTGCCTTCCGAAGTAAAGCAGACCAACCTTTCTTTCTAACATAAACACACATGGTGTGGATTTGTCTCATATAAAGACATGCATTCTTTGCCGCTTAACTGTTATGGAGACAGCGTAATCTTGCATTCTCCACCAATACGGTATTTATGTCTGGCGTGCCAGGCCGCTATGGAGCCAATGAAATGACAAAATACTTCAAACAACGGCTGTCACGCCGGTGCCTACAACAAACAGCCAGGCTCTCTCTCTCTCTCCTCACCAGGTTATCGTGGGCCATTTTAAGGAAAGGGCCATTACATCTTCACATGTGGGCAATGGGGAAGCAGGGAGATGAGAAGTGATGGGACTGTCACGTTTGTCAGTTGACAGGGGTTTGTGTTTCTCGCGGTCGACATCCACTGAGAGCCACAGACAACTCACTCTCTCGGGCTGAGGTGTCCATTTATCTCAAGTAGAGCTGTCAGGGTTATGATGGATGGAAAAAAAACACATTATATTTCCTTCACCTGATATCCAGTCAGCCGGCAGACAGCCATTTTTCCCACGCAGTGATTGTGTCTCCAGGGGTTTCTGCGCATGAACGGATAGAGACTCAAGACCTGAACTGAACGTTTATAGGCAATTTAGATCTCATTCGTAGCCAATAAGGGTTTGGAGTTTTTATTGTTAAAAAATCAACATCAGCAATCAGCGCTGGCTGCTGATGCTCTGGTCTGGAATCTAAGTCTACTCCCTAACATTGAGTCAGGGTCAGCCCTCATTACCAAGTCAGTTATCATTATACGCTTTATTAGGGGGTTTAGGAAACTAGATGTAAATTTGACCTTTATCTTCCAAGCAAACCAGTGATATTAATACCCATAAATTATAGAGGGAATTTCCTCTGTAATAAACGTCATTCGTTTTCATGCTGGCCAAAAGCGTTCAAAACTGCCATTGGAAGGTAAAGATTAAGGAAAGGATTCACAATGAGTCACTCCCCTTAAATTCCATCATTTGTCTGTGCAAGATCATTTTGGAGTCACTGGTCCATGGTCATTTCCAATGAATCCTGTCACGCTCCCTTTGTTTCAGATGGGACTGAGATGTGCATGTGATTTTCTTGTTAACACCATGGACCCTCTCCAAAATATGGTTTCATGGTTTCATGGCAACATTGAGACTAAGAATGGATGAAACTGACTCTACCGGCATATTTGCTGACGTTTGCATGAATGTGTATGTAGGTGCAGTATGTGAGAGAGAGTGTGTGTGTGTATGTGAAATTTCAATCAATGTGTGAAATTCACCTGCCCTGTACAATGTACATGATACATACTGTATCACTGCTTACTTTTGACAAGCCAGCACTTTGCTTACATCCATTCATTACACTGACGTCGGGACCGACAGCAGTTACATCATTCAGGTGTGTTTATGTTCCATAGGGAAAGTAGCTTTAGACATTTTTGAAAGTCAGCCAGCCAAGCTGCGGTTTTACTGTAAAATTGATGAATACTCATTTTCACTGTTTATTTCTAGATAAAGAGTCCTTAAACACAAAGTAAACACACTTAGACCACTTGCCATGGTAACATTACAATGCTGCTGTAGTGACCTGATGTACATGAAAGATGAAGATGGATGAGGAAAGAGGCAAGTCATTAGTGACTCAGAACTTGCACAATTGAATCCATTTCATTATAACCCAGCAGGACATTCCGTAAAGACCGCTTTTAATGGGTTTAATCCAAGTCATCGAGGACACACTTCTCTTTGAAATGGTGTATCCACTATCCACTGTAACATACCAGGAGCTACAGGAGCCACGTGACACAATTTACTCAAATTGACACTCACCATTGGGGCGGCGGCGTAGCCTAGTGGTAAGAGCGTTGGGTTACTATTCAAAAGGTTGCAGGATCAAATCCCCGAGCCGACAAGGTACAAATCTGTCGTTCCACCCCCTGAACAAGGCAGTTAACCCACTGTTCCTAGGCCATCATTGAAAATAAGAATTAGTTCTTAACTGACTTTCCAAGTTAAGTGAAGATAAATAATTCTTAACTTGAAAGTAATTAGGTTTGTATGAGTTACAGCTTTAATGAATGAGTATTACCTGTGCTCTATTGTAACAAATGCGTTCTTTAATATGCCTGCAATTTGTAAAGTTCTCCCTTTGGTAACGCTGTTATAATAATATGATCTGAAGGAAAGTTAGTGATCTCAGAATGTGAATGGAATGGTTTGTCAAATTGACAGGACATCAACTACATAAAAAAATATATATTCTCTGTATTTCTAAGTTCGTAAGAAATACAGTATTTTGTAAGCGGAAAATGTCCTCCAGAGAGAAGTAGGGCGATATGAGGTGAGGGAGGGGCACGATGACAGCAGAACAAATCCAAACTGAATGGGTTTTTCAACATAAATCGGTTGTAAATTCCACAGCTCTGCATGTAAAGAAGTAATTTTATTCCAGACATTCACGTTCCCAGTCTCAACAGATGCCATTCTAAACTCAACAACACAGTAGGCAAGCAATTCTGGAGGCAGGCCAGATAAACTTTCTCCTAAACATGCATTGGAGGTTTGATTGAAAGTATGATTCTACACCCAGATATCTGACTGATTAGTTTCCCCGTGTTAGGGATGTGCACAATCACAGCACCAGATTGCTAATGTGTACTTATACAGGTTCAGGAGTAATGCTGGGAAAGGTACTTTCTTGTATACTGGAGCCTCAGAGTGGAATGAGTTGCCTCTGCCCATAAAAACGACGTCCTCTCTGGGCGGCTTTGAAAATAAAGTTTAAAAAACAGTTTGATGTATTCTGTGCCCATTTGAATGAACCCTACGATGTAACTACAATGATGAGATAGAGGCTCTTCTTTGTTTTTATGTTTTATTATCTCGCTGTCATACTGTGTTTAACCGTGTTTGATCTTGCCTTGTCTCAATAGGAGCACAATGGAAATAAGTCCCAGACTTTATTGTATGTTGCCAAATCATCAATGATTTTATTCATGTGCATGTATGGATTTTTCAAGTTTTTTTGTGTGCTTGTTTTTTTTAACGATCTAATTAATAAACTAAAATGTAAGTATTTTCTGCAGCCCTGGTTGATTTGTCAGTTGATTTTCAACACCTACAGTATACCTGTGAGACAAAGGAACGAGCGAACAGATATTTCCACTCTGAAACTCAAAGCTGTCAGCTAAGTGGGCGGGGCCACTCGACAAGGTATTGTGTAACAACAATGCTCTCCTCTTTTTAATCAGTTCGCTCTTAACAAGAAAATAATGTCACAACAGATTACTGCTGATTTACACAACTGTAGTTGTGGTCATTTATGCAGTGACTTCTATTAGTTTATGACCAGCCTGTCAGTAATGTTCTGAAGACTGTTCTGAAGGACTCAACCGGCAGAACAGGCCTACGCACCCCAATGTCTGCAGTGCATGATGAGTTTTCACCGACATTTCAGCGACAATAACAATATGAAGCAGTTGGTCAACGATGATAAATCCTGCCGTGTGGATTGATCAGACATGTCATTTGTGAATATGACTTTAAATTTGCCTTGAGGATCCCATGTCATTCAGCCCAAGCATGATGTCACAGAAGCTCGTGGGTACTTCACATGTAACACATGGCCCTTCTCCCATTTAGCATTTTCAGCTACCATGTTCCAGGTTCATCTTCACTGATGAAACATTCAACGCTACAACATCTCTCTCTCTCTCTCTCTCCGTCACTACTGCGGCTGGTGTGGCATTAAAAGTTTGTTGGGGAATGCACCTTGAAGATGATTAACTATCTTTGCTATATTAAAGCACACCCTCGCAGCCATCTGCCAAGTGCGATTGTGTTCAACCACCGAAACCATTTCATGAGAAAACTAATTTTCAGCCTCTTAATTATTTTTCATTACAGTGGCGCTAGCGGACTAGATTGGAATTGGACAGTAATTGGCTGGCCTGACCAGTGTGAACAATCGTGATGCATCAGTCTAGATGAAGTGTGACAGGGAGACATCTCGCCGCCGTGCAGCACCCATTAGGCCGCTTCCTTGTTCCTGATTCTGTAAAACCCCCTTGGAGTGTGGTCAGTGCATGGTCTTCATAGTGCCCTTATAGGGAGCTGAAGTGAGGCAATGTGCTGGCAGCAATCTGTGAGATGGTTATAACCTTTTCGCCCAGTGGTGCACCTGTCCTCAACCGTGTCCGATTGAGGGGGGGGGGCTCTCACATTCTAATGCACTTTAACATTCTCCATGAGCTGGAAGTGGAACTAAAGGGGGCAGCTACTGCAGGTTTAAGAAGGATGTGTTCAGCACAGCTAGTGTGGCCGCTGTTAGGATGATGTTTTTTCATAATTTTTTTAATTTTCTGGACTATGATAGAAAAGCCTCTCCAAATGTACTTGCCTGAGCCGCGCTGCCAATCAATAAAGATCTTTCTGTGAAAGGTGAAACGGAGACAAAGTCTCTGCCGTCATTTCTCTCCTCTTCATTGTCCCAGCCGGGTCTCTGATAAGGGGCTGTCTGGGTTTGGCCAGGATGAGAGGTTGTGAGGAAAATGAGAGCATGAAAAAAAGCCTTCGGAAAGTATTCATACCCCTTGACGTTTTCCACATTTTGTTACGTAACAGCTTCATTCTAACGCAATGTACACACAATACCCCCTTAATGGCAAAGCAAACACAGGTTTTTAGAATTTTTTTGCAAATTTATGAAAAAAAATATTAACAGATTTATATATGTATTCAGACCCTTTGCTATGAGACTCGAAATAGAGCTCTGTGGAGATAGGAGAGCCTTCCAGAAGGACAACTATCCCTGCAGCACTCCATCAATCAGGCCTTTACGGTAGAGTGGCCAGACGGAAGCCACTCCTCAGTAAAAGGCACATGACAGCCCGCTTGGAGTTTGCCAAAAGGCACCTAAAGACTCTCAGATTGATGAGAAAAAAACTATTGAATCCATTTTAGAATAAGGCTGTTGTGTGATAAAGTAAGGAAAAAGGTCAAGGGGTCTGAACACTTTCCGAATGCACTGTATTTCAGATGACTAGTTCCTCTCTTTCGGTTCAGTACCTCAATACCTTAAACCCTCATTCAGATGTTTAAATAATGGTAACTCTGCAGTATAACACATTGTTGTTGCAGAGTTGTTTCACCGTGTTTTGCTTTGATGGGGGGGGAGGGGGTGCAATGAGTAACCAACCAGAAAAATGCATGTCGAGTCAAAGCAAACATTCCACTCACCAAACAGAGCACTCCACCCAGCTTAGGTATCCTTTCATTGTCTGGATGGCATTCCCAGACAAGTGGCTGTCAGCAGTTGAAAGGGATGTATTGTGGCTTGGTCAAGGTGAGTGGTTTGAGGCTCTGTTCACTCTATAGAACTGCCCGCGCAGCCACGTCAGGTTTCACAGATGGGTGGACATTGACCGTGGAGGTAACAACAAATTGTCCAGCAGATACACCTGAGTGCTCAAGCTAGAAGACCCTGCAACTCTTCATTCTTCTCCTTAACCTGATTGAAGCAAGGTCAATCTGTTTGCTGTGAAACAAGGACACACCGGAGTTCCTGGGGGCAATGTAGCTGCCGCTCAGATCGAACCGAGCCCGCAGAGCCCCATGGGCTCATCCGAGTGTAAAAGGCTCGATAAAGACGTGGCGGGCTGTGACAGTGCAGTCAGGGTATTTAAATGTTGGGTATAAGAGTGGGGACTGTGGCTGGGTTTAATGGAGCAGTTTACACATGGCAGAGCTGTGTGTCTGATGCCAAGTATGTCGATCCGGTGATATGGTTGAATCCAAATCATCTTCGAGGGGTGTACTGTATTTGTATTTTAGTCTGTCTGCGTTGAGTATAGGATTGCTATGAAGTTGGAGGAGTTTAATGGGGAAAGGTCAAACTCAGACGGTCAAAGACTTCATTAGCACTGATAGGGAACTAATTGCAGTATTTATTTTTATTTTTTTACATTGATAACCGATTCAATAAACATTTATCCTAAACTTAACATGGTATAAAGACCTAAATGTTAACCCTAAACTTGACACGGACCCAGCATGTTTAGCACATTTTTTAAAGACTCAAGCCATAAAACACGATCTAACAGAGCACAACTATGCTTGTCGAAAGTCATACTGTACATTAGAGTCACAGGCTAATGTTGATGTAGTCAACATACCTGAAGTGGATTTATCTGCAGGTTCGTTATCACGAATAGACACTCACATGATCAACTAATAATAATAATATGAACAATAATTCAGTTTAAGGTTAATACTATACAATGTGTTTTAGTATAATTCTTGCTCCATCTGTATCCAAATCATCATCAAAGGGGTCCAGTTAATTCTATGTTGATGAGAAAATAGACGAGAAGAGATGGAAGGTTGTTTCATGGTTCAAGATGTTCTAATTGTATCAGGTTAATGCTTTCGGATCTAATAAAGCATGATGAAAGACCATGGAAAGGTCCATGGCATGACATAATTCCATTTTGTCTTGATGTGTGAGAGATCATTTCAACTCTGCTTAGTGAATCTGACACAGGTTTCCATTGTTCCAGCTGGTCATGGTTCCGTGTCACTGAGATGCACCTTGAGATAAATGGGATGTGACTTAAACCATGACTCATCTGATGTAGAATGCAAGGAAATATCTGCCTTTTAAGCCTGACATTGTTTACTGAATCTAATAAATCAGTGAATAGCATTCAAGGAGTCTGCAAAAATACTATTGTAAATACTGAACGTGATTCAAACTGCCAATCATGTGAAAATGATGTTATGAAAACTGTGAAAATAACTGAGATCCTAGATATCTGGACAGCCTAGTTTGGTAACTTACTGTAATGGGCACACCTGCAGTACTTGGTATGAAGTAAGAGTACTTCGTATGAAGTTTATTATATAAAACAGATGGATGGGCATGGTAAGTTATGCGTTCCTTTCCAACCTCTCCATATCGAGACATATTAGTACATGAAGCAATGTGCCCTGAAGTGGATGGATAGTTTAAAGATTAAAACAAAAGTGTGTATGGTTGAAAGTCATTTTTGAACAGTTGATTTTTCAAGAATAATGTATAAAGGAAATGCATTATCCTCTGGAAGAAATGTTTGTGTTGTGAGAGAAAAACACTTTTTTTAGGAGGAGGAATGGAAGGAGAAGTCTGATCTATTTTTATCTTGTTTTTTATCCAGCGGGGGAGAAAAAAAAGTTCTCCACTCAAGAGCTGGCAGTATTGTCTAAGGAGCAGCTGATCGGTATGCTTTACCACCAGCAGAAGCCACTTACTCCATCATCACAGAAATCCCTGCAGTGCAGACTTCTCTTGTACATTTACAGCCGGAGTTCAGCCCTGTATCCTACCTGTCAAGTTGGGGAGCTAAACATGTCCATCTTCCTCCATTTGGCAGAAATACACAGGGAAAAGCCAAAGAGGTGTGCTTTTTCTATCCTGACTTTTGTTTTATTTTCTTCCTGTTAGTCCTGGAGACAATGTAATCACAGGGGCGAGTGGGTTGCGTGTTTATAAATCATTGATATGGCGAGTGTTGCATTGTGCTTGAGTGCCCAGTTTGGCTAATAATTACGTAGCTAGGAGTTTGACACAAGACACTGTTTCTTGAGGTTATTTGCTTTACGATTTTGAGTTGACATTTTTTTTATTGATACCAGTTAGGAGAAACATCAGAGTATACAGCTGACCTTCCCGTCCCAGGCCAATCCCTCCCTTCCTAGCTCCCACCCGCCAGGAAGGTGGTGAGATCCCTCCTGGCTGTCACACCTGTCCCCCCACCCCACCCCCGCATACACCACTCCCCCTCCCTCCCTTCTACCTGACACCGACCCTTCCTCCGCCTTACCCACCAACAACTCTCGCCTCCCTCCCCACCACCCGCCACCCATCCTCCATCCTGCCATTACCAGATATCCTTCCTCCCCCATCCTTACTCATCCAGAATTTGACAAGGGCTGCCATGCTCTGTGAAACGTATCTACAAACCCGCGAGTGGTGTAGCGGATCTTTTCAAGCTTTAGAAAGAACAGAATATCCCTCAACCAACGCGCGTGAGAGGGTGGGGCAAGTCTCCTTCCAATTCAGCAAAATAACTTGCCGTGCCAGCAAGACAATGGTGTCTTGTTGCAATGTTGGTAAAAGCAACTCTTCTGGGTGACGCCAAAAAGAGAAATCAATCAAGAATGTTTCAAAAACTAAAGCCTCTCTAGTTTGTGGTTTTGGAAGTCAGGCAGGCATGAGAGCTTTTCGTACTTATCACGTCAAGGGTCTATTTCAGGGTTTATTTTGGCCAGCTTTGTTTTGGAGATGTCAATTGAATAAGAGTGTGACGGGCACAGATGGAAGATGAGTGCACATGCTGTAGTATGTCCTCCCATTATGTCATCAGTGAATGCGGAATCAAGATCCTATTCCCACGCTGTTCTTATAGCTGCCATTAAGTCATAGACTGGATAAGGCATCCAATGGATTGGCAGGGGGTAATTGAGGAAATTGGGGTGATTGGCAACGAATGGAGTTTTGTACCTGTCAAAACCTAAAGAAATTGGACCTAGAGATGCCGTACTTTTCAGATATCTGGTTAAGAAGCAAAGCAATCATCAATAAGCCGGTCTTTAAAAGAAGTCTTTCCCGTGCCAGTCACGAAAGGTGACATTTTGAATAGAAGGAGGGAACAAGTGGTTGGCCGCTATGGGCATGAGCAACAAGGATGGTTGTAATCCAAAAACTCCGTCAAGACTATGTCCATATCCTTAGCGAGTGACTTACGGTTGTTGCGTGACGCCGCGTCGGCAGAGGGAGGAGCAGCACCGATCAGAACCGGTAAGGATAATGGGCTGCAAGATCCTGCTTCCATAGGTGGCACGTCTCCAGAAAAGTGTACTATAAATCACAGGCTGCCGGTGGCACCGTAATTGGGGCGGATGGGGCTCATAGTAATGGCTGGAACGGAATCAACGGAATGGTATCAAACATCAAACAAGCTTTTCCATGTGTTTTAATATCATTCTATTCACTCCATTCCAACCATTACCTTGAGCCGTCCTCCCCTCCGCTGCCTCCTGTGCTGCAACTATGGAAGTGAATCATTGCTGTGATTTGTAAACACAAGCTTTAGAACCACGTGACCACGCTTCCGTCTTTACAATAGACCGGTTGTTGGAAGGGGGAAAAAAACGGTTCAGTGTTATTCTCCAATGATAGAGACATCAATATGTTTTCGGTGTTTACCTGACACGTACAGTGACTTTCCAAAAGCAAATAAATGTGTGTGTAAGGTTACTCTTGTCAACACCTCCTGCAGATGCGCACAGTTCCTTTTCTTCCTGCAGATAAAGTGAATCCTACTGAGTGTGCTGATCTGATCGCGGAGCACAGTGAGCTGAATAATCAGACGTTGAACATTTCATGGTTGACCTTTCCAAGTCTACAGTAGGAGAGGCAGTAATGTAATGGGAAAGCCCGATGCGGCAGAGAGGAGAGTGATAGCGGTTCAGAGGATTGTCAGTGATGGCCTGCGCCTCCTGCTTGCTTTAGAATGGAATGAATTTCCAATGACATTTTAATACTTCATCCGATAGGTGTTTAATACAGTAATGATAGCATCCATTTGCGACGGCAGGCAAGTCCCTGGCAACAAAGCCGTGCTTTGAAAAGGGTTATCGTTTAAGTGGTAGAGAGCACCTGGGTGCATTTGGAGGTGAGACATGGTATGAACTCTGAATTTAAGTGGATGCCATTTTGTCTTACGTATGCTCCATGGAAAATGCCTGTTTTTACCTCGGATCGAGCACTGAATAAAACCCTTTATTGTATAAAAACAGTAGCATCTGCATCTGCTTTGCTTAACAAATAGCTGACTGAGGAAGATGTAACGGCGGCTTTTTTTCCCACTGGGGTCACTGAGATTTTTTTTACTGCCGACCTTTGAACGTCCACCCTCTCCAAGTGTAAAAAACAAAGACATGCCCGTACAGTAGAAAAAAGCTGTGCAAATTCACAGACCCTGACAAGGTGACTCATAAATGGGTGTTGCAGACAAAGAGCAAGACACGCCATGAAATGCTGGAAACTCAATCTGCCTTTGCTCTCCTTCTGATGGATGTGCCATGGTGGACCTTCCATCAGCGATGCAACCTCGTAAAGATGTCATTTACTGAATCAAAGACAAAAAAGGAGACTGTTTTTACCAGTCTTTAAGGGCTCTCCAAGTACACGTCAGTCAGAAAGTTATGAAGTGTGCAAGAGGGGCAACAGATAGAGATCCCAGATCAAGTGAAGATCACTCACTCTACAGGTAATGTTTTTTACTGCCGTTGAATGATCACTTCCTGTTTTTTCTCCCAGTCTGTTATTACGTACTGTGGTCCCCTATGATCTCCGGCATTTTCTCCATTATTCCCCATCTGTCTGTCTGTCCTGACTGGAGGCCTGGCCTCTTCTCATTCCTGAAGGGAAGTCACCATTACTCACTTCTGACTTCTGGTGTCTGTACATCACTGAAAACCCAACGTAGATGAAGATGTCATTTTCACATTCACAGATGAGAATTAATGCAAACAAGCCATTGTGTTGGAAATGTATACATTCTAGTTTGCAGATGTTGTGTCAGCACAGGCATAAGGACTGTAATACATTATAAAGTGTTGTTTTTTGTCAGTGAGACAAACAGAGAGCAAAGGAAAGAGAGAGAAAAGGATCTCTATTTGCAAAGGAAAAACATCAATCTAGCAAAAGATACTCTGTCAAGAGACACTCCAGCCTTAACTTAGTTGTTCTGAATTCTCAATGAAATAAACAGATTTATTTGATTTCAATAATATATGCCATTTAGCAGACGCTTTTATCCAAAGCGACTTACAGTCATGTGTGCATACATTCTACGTATGGGTGGTCCCGGGAATCGAACCCACTACCCTGGCGTTACAAGCTGGGCATGGTATCGGGATATGATGTTTTCTAGTTCAAGTAAATGCCTCCTCGGCTCCCACACCTATGTGTATCTGATGCAACGGCTGCAATAAAATGGAAAGCTATTTCCCTGCATTTCTTCACTCCTCATTCTTTTTGACCTGTATTCAAAGTTACTCTGCTCAACATTTTTAGGTGAACGGAAGTTCATGAGTACACGCGCACAGAAAACAGCGACAATAACAATATCATTGTAAAACAATGAGGAAGAGACAGGGTTGTATTACATTGGTAGTAAATGTTCACAAATAGACACACACACACACACGCACACACACACACACACACACAACTCCTCACAACAATCAAGATATCATGCCTCCCTCCTTGACAACTCTGCTTTGATGACCTTGCTCCGTTTGTTCTCTCCGACACAAATTGTTTAAAAGCCCCCGCTGCTCAGTGAGAGAGCGTAGTAGCGTCCTGTGTGATACGGATCGATTGCGAGCCCCGGTGAAGTGCGCATCCTTTATAGCCACTGAACCCGAGCTCGAAGGGTTAAAGGAGGCGAGGAGAGCAAGGGCAGGCCGGCACACAAGCAGAATCCCTGATGAGGGGAGGAATGTGGACCCAGTACAAAGGAACACCAAGGCCATCCAGAAAAGGCAGGCTGCACACTGGCTCTACCCCCACAGGTTTTGGGGGGAGAATAGAGAAACATATATCAAAACAGCCCATGAGATGGATGGTGGAAAAGAGAGAGATAATGTCCTAAGGAAATCTTTTAGAGGATGATTTAAAAGGAAACAGGGCAGCCGAAGGCCACGGGAAGAAGAGAAGGGGGGGAAATGAATAGAGAGCCAAATTAACATTTCAGATTCTCTTTTGGTACTTAGAAATAAGAGCTGACTAGATTTAGCTGCTGGTTAGACATGTCTGTGAAGCAATAGTTATGAAAAAAAGGAATCCCACAAGTCGTATCAACAAAGTTGTTGGACAGGGAAAAGCTTCATGTCCTAATGAGAGAAGCTGTAAAGAATATGGCTTATCTTGAAGTTGCCGATGTTTGTTGTGTGAGACCTATGTGTTATGTTGAACCTACAGCAACAGTGTTGCGCTAATGCCGGATCCAGATCATCACTGAAATGTGCTTTCAAAGCTCCACTGAGGTCATTCTTCTGCTTTTGTGATTTATATTTTTGTATGGTCAATTATCTGGAGAATCCAGGCCTGTGACATTTTGTGTCATATGTGGGTGTTTTGGCATGGAGACTTAGGGGGTTGTGTGGCTGTGACTGGTGTGGTTAAGATCAACTCAGTTGCGGAAAAAAAAGCTGAACCAGTGCTTTGGGAGAGCAAGGGAGTAGCACACGTCGAACCATCACGTCATGTTGTGCGTGTGCTTCTCCTGAAAAAAACGATGCGCGTCATTGGACGGCACAGATGATTCACACATGATTCAAAATAAAGCAACAGGAAGGGAAATGTAATCTTTACATTTACAGACCATTTCCGGAGACCTTCTCCCTTACCTCACCTCGCTCATCAACTTATCCCTGACCGCTGGCTACGTCCCTTCCGTCTTCAAGAGAGCGAGAGTTGCACCCCTTCTGAAAAAACCTACACTCGATCCCTCCGATGTCAACAACTACAGACCAGTATCCCTTCTTTCTTTTCTCTCCAAAACTCTTGAACGTGCCGTCCTTGGTCAGCTCTCCCGCTATCTCTCTCAGAATGACCTTCTTGATCCAAATCAGTCAGGTTTCAAGACTAGTCATTCAACTGAGACTGCTCTTCTCTGTATCACGGAGGCGCTCCGCACCGCTAAAGCTAACTCTCTCTCCTCTGCTCTCATCCTTCTAGACCTATCGGCTGCCTTCGATACTGTGAACCATCAGATCCTCCTCTCCACCCTCTCCGAGTTGGGCATCTCCGGCGCGGCCCACGCTTGGATTGCGTCCTATCTGACAGGTCGCTCCTACCAGGTGGCGTGGCGAGAATCTGTCTCCTCACCACGCGCTCTCACCACTGGTGTCCCCCAGGGCTCTGTTCTAGGCCCTCTCCTATTCTCGCTATACACCAAGTCACTTGGCTCTGTCATAACCTCACATGGTCTCTCCTATCATTGCTATGCAGACGACACACAATTAATCTTCTCCTTTCCCCCTTCTGATGACCAGGTGGCGAATCGCATCTCTGCATGTCTGGCAGACATATCAGTGTGGATGACGGATCACCACCTCAAGCTGAACTTCGGCAAGACGGAGCTGCTCTTCCTCCCGGGGAAGGACTGCCCGTTCCATGATCTCGCCATCACGGTTGACAACTCCATTGTGTCCTCCTCCCAGAGCGCTAAGAACCTTGGCGTGATCCTGGACAACAAACTGTCGTTCTCAACTAACATCAAGGCGGTGGCCCGTTCCTGTAGGTTCATGCTCTACAACATCCGCAGAGTACGACCCTGCCTCACACAGGAAGCGGCGCAGGTCCTAATCCAGGCACTTGTCATCTCCCGTCTGGATTACTGCAACTCGCTGTTGGCTGGGCTCCCTGCCTGTGCCATTAAACCCCTACAACTCATCCAGAACGCCGCAGCCCGTCTAGTGTTCAACCTTCCCAAGTTCTCTCACGTCACCCCGCTCCTCCGCTCTCTCCACTGGCTTCCAGTTGAAGCTCGCATCCGCTACAAGACCATGGTGCTTGCCTACGGAGCTGTGAGGGGAACGGCACCTCAGTACCTCCAGGCTCTGATCAGGCCCTACACCCAAATAAGGGCACTGCGTTCATCCACCTCTGGCCTGCTCGCCTCCCTACCACTGAGGAAGTACAGTTCCCGCTCAGCTCAGTCAAAACTGTTCGCTGCTCTGGCTCCCCAATGGTGGAACAAACTCCCTCACGACGCCAGGACAGCGGAGTCAATCACCACCTTCCGGAGACACCTGAAACCCCACCTCTTTAAGGAATACCTAGGATAGGATAAAGTAATCCTTCTCACCCCCCCCTTAAAATATTTAGATGCACTATTGTAAAGTGGTTGTTCCACTGGATGTCATAAGGTGAATGCACCAATTTGTAAGTCGCTCTGGATAAGAGCGTCTGCTAAATGACTTAAATGTAAATGTAATGTAAATGTAATCTTGACAAGGGAAGAGCTCTATCTCCTGGTGCATGGTGGTGTCCATTAGTCTTCTAAAAAAATGGAGATTGGTGTTGGGGGTCAGGATACTACCACAAGACTGAGAAAACATCCCTGAAATTGAGCAATCAGAAACTTTGCTGCTGTACAGCAGCTGAGACAATGTACGCCAAGCCAGTGACCTGAACTAAATCTGGTCTTTTTTTTTTTTGAAGATCTTAATGGGAAAAATGTACTGGGCTAAAATGCATTTACTAAATGTTGTTCTAATACAGTATATGCTGCAGTAGAATAGCTAGCAGACTACAGTATATTCATTGAACTCAATTGAAAGCTTATGAACAACTTGGAAATGTGTTTTTGAGAGCTGTGGGTTTTTGCATGCCTGCGATCATTTC
Source organism: Oncorhynchus gorbuscha (assembly GCF_021184085.1). Taxonomy (NCBI): domain Eukaryota; kingdom Metazoa; phylum Chordata; class Actinopteri; order Salmoniformes; family Salmonidae; genus Oncorhynchus; species Oncorhynchus gorbuscha. The sequence continues at coordinate 47,606,524 of NC_060186.1, forward strand.
CCTCAAGAAACATCTATTTAAAGATTTATGTTACATTCTGTACAAAGGTTACATTTAAAATTCGTTGCATGTTTAAGATCCAATTTTGAAGTTTGTACTCATTATGAATGAGCATCCATGTGCATAAAATCGCTAAATGTGACCTTTCACAAAATTATTGGTTTTATTTAGCAAAGGACATGAAGGATATGAATCTGCTAGCTGATGAGCGTCTGGTCTTATTTAAATGATGAATACGAAAACATGAATTTGCTTGGACACATTCGAGGTCTGGAGCTTAATATAAAATGCTTTGCGTTATACAAAGTCTGTGTAAGTCCCATAGGTTGTAGATTCTGAGGGTGGAGCGTTCACTATTCTATTCTCTATATCCCGCTGTAAGTGCATGAGTTTTAACGATCCTAAAAGAGCCTTTTACTTTGTTGGATGACAACCACTGCCGTAGCAGAAAACACACCTAATCCAAACATTTCACTAAGTCAAATGATTTGTACATTCCTATGTGCTGCGTAGCTATCGCTGAACACAAACGAATGAAGAAGTTAGCACTGTTTCAACAAGGTGGACTTGAGTCCGTATAAAGGACTAGCTATAGTCACACATAGCTACAGTGCAGTATGTACACATAGCTACAGTACAGTATGTGCACACAATACACCATTTCTGTGAGATACCTTAGAATAAGGTGGATATATTCAGGATGCTCAGGTGAAATCTGACTCAATGGCGTCTGGAATGGAATTATAAAAAGGTGAATAATAAAAGCTTGTATTCATTGTATTCTCTTGAGGGCCTACAGGAAACACAGTTATACATAACTGAAATATCTCCTTGTATTCCCAGTATGTTTTTTTCCATTATGCTTTTTCCAATATCCATTTATTCACCCTGTGGTACCGGCCATTTTCCTTCTATTATGCCAAATGCCGCATTAGATTAAACCAATGTCTGCCGTAATTACATTTTACAAACTCACGTTGCATTGGAAATGTGTTGGCCTGTCGTTGTAGTGCTAGAATGTAGCCCTGTGATTTGTTCCGGGTTCCGAACTGTTAGAATTATCAGACGCTACACATTCACACCGAGTAAGATTAAAGTAAAGAATTTGCACACGTTCAAGTCATTTACAAGTCAAGAAGACTGTTGCACATTTCTCATCCGTTTCAAGCCGTCATTTCAATAGTACGCGTCTTTACAGTTCAGAGGTCGTCAGGTTAACGGAAAGATGTCTCTACCGGGCGTAGATTGTTTTAGTTGTGTCAAGGTCATCTGCAGGTGCACCCACTGTGGCTGACAACGAGTTGATCTCTTGAAGCTTACGGCTGAATTGTTACGCTGGGTTTTTCCTCATGATGCATTTGACTTATTAAGAAAGAAAATATGGCAGACTTGAGATGAGCCCACGATTCACTGGGAGAGATTTACAAGAATAAAACGTGTCGAGAGGCAGGTCAGCATTTGTTTCGTTTGAGACAAGGGTACGCAACGAAAAGAGCGCTACTATTTATAAAAGACAGCATATGCAGTAATCAGGAGGAATAAATTAACGCGGACAACCCAGATAGAATATGTTTACTTTAGGTTTGGCTTTTGTATAACTTGGCACGACGTACCGTATGACAGTTTGCACAATCGCGTGGTTGCAAGTGAAAGCAAGCAGACCTTTTTCACACAGCCACTAATTACTGAGCTGGACACAACGGGGGCTGAGGCCGTTCTAGTGTCATGTGGACTGAGAAGTTAAGGAGGAAGTTGAGCTCTAAATAAAACGTCTGGCCAAAGTGCACAATGTGCACAAGGCAGGAGAAGTGGTTATTAATTAAACTGTCCTTTTTTTTCAGATGAATTTGTTGAACTGGAATGCGAAATCTTGATGAAGCTTTCAAAGAATCTGACGCTAATCAAACACTCATTGTTGATTGCTTATTTTCTGGGGGTTTTGCAATATATGCATGGGGGTCTTGTGTGTATTTAGTATGGGGGTCTTGTGTGTATTCAGGCCCTGCAGATCTGTAGGAAAACCCATACGGTCACAATGACAAACTACTGTATGTTTCTAGGGGTTTTCAGCAATAAGTCAATGCAAAGTTGACTTGGCCAAATCTAAGGCCGTTTTCGCCTCTTTCAATGCAACTCATTGTTCAACTGTTCAAATAACTTTCCGTTGTCGTACATACAGTAAAGTGAATGTGAAAGTCACATTTCATACATTTACATACAAAATCACGCATGCGGTATTAACTAAACAGTTCCTTATGTTCAAAGAAAAACCTTATTCCACACATTTTTACGGTCTTTTTCCCCAACCTGTCCGATCTTTGAATTTTCAATTCCCGGTGTGGAGACATTATCGCCTCACTCCCTCCAATCTAAAGAAAACACACCATTGTCCCTAGTGCCCTATTTAGGACCTTATGGTCTTGGCACAGTGTCAGGACCTGTTGAGAGAGCAGTCTGACGCTTAAAAACATAATCAACAACTGATGATTACTTGCCTTTAGTGTGCCTTGTATTCAAGGACAGCACGTGCTTAGCTATTTCATGGCTTAACATCCCAGCGTTCTTTATGCTGTTTCATCCAACCTCACCTTTCTACTACTTTCTTCATCTCCCTTAAACTGCAATCCCCAGTCTATTTGACACTTGGTAATCTTGTATTACGGAGTTTTGGCAGGGCTTGCTGTTTGGTATACAGAAGCTCTAGCAGAGCCCAATACCCCAGTAATGCCTCCGCTATTAAAATCAAATCAGATTGCAAACACTTCATTAAACGGCCTGGAGCGCTGTCATTGTTTAATGACATATCGATGAGCGTGTTCGATGGACAGCGTACGGCTCCTACTCTGCTCTTTCCAGGCCTTCCCTGTCCTGTCTCTCCCTGGGGGTGTCTGTAGGCTACCACTCCATCTACCTGCTAATAGATGTCTCTAGAGGATAAAGAAGTGGTCCCACAGGTGACAATGTACATGAAATATGTAGCACTGTTATTTGTGTTGAGTTCTCCACGAATTTTACATAGTTTGTAGGCCTTCGGGTTGTACAGGTTTTCACAGACTTGTGTTTAACTGTGGTGACTGTATTTCCTGTGGCATTCTGTATATTTGGAGATAGAGATGAGATTATCGAACAGCGGATATCAGACCCACAGTTAAAACGCTCTGCTAAATCTTAGCCAATGAGTGCAATTCATTATCTGTGTTCATGTCACGAATTGTCAAATTCACAGTGCTGCGAATAAAGCATTATAAGTATCTGCATTCTGCACTGCTTGGATTAATTATGTATTCTAGATACAAAAAAAGAAGGAAGGTCGACCTTGCATTTTGACTTACATGTCGCCTCATGTCCTTATCCCTCAAACCCACTTGGTGTTGTCTGGCCCTACACAAAGGGTGAAAAGGTTAAACAAAGGTCATTTTTGATGGTCTGGCACACTCAGTGGCCACTAGCATACCAAAGACCAAAGCAAAATGGGAATACCATACCAGTCATCCACTAACAATAGTCATCCATTGTACCTATCAGCACCTGTGAGCCCATGCTTGTGGAGACATGCAATCTGTGTCGTAAGGGGAGAGGATGTCCATTTACCCCCTCCCACCCACCCACCCACCACCACCAACCTACTAGCCCCATGTACTTCTGAAAGCCTGTATAATGTAACATGTTTTGGGTGGGAGTTCAAAACAACACTAATGGCCTCTCAGAGCTCCTGAGAACCTTCTGAGGGGGTATCCGTTACACACTGCAGCCCTTCCGTTCAGTCCCAGCCCCTCGGAGGCGTCACCCTTCAAATTATTTTGATGTTACATAAATCGCAGATCCCAGCTCTGACAGGGCCGGTGGGGGATCGCATAGGGGTCAAGAGGGTCGGCCAGTGGCCTTTGAAGGCAGGCCTGTGCAAGATGTCAAATTAGAATTCCTCCCTCTACCTCACACTGTGATCCTGCATGCACTTCCTAGCAACAGGGGTCAAATCTTCTTTCAAATATGCATGAGTAAGTGGGAGTGATGATCCATTCCCCAGAACACCAAGCTTTGAAAACTGCCCTGCTTTGTTTTCCTATTTGCGCCAGGGCCGCACTCCAATGGCTATAACGCAGATTATTACACATCAATTTACATTTCATGGTTCCAGTTTGAGACGAGACGACCTGCGGTAAAGGAGAGTGGCGTTACTAATCTGAGACTGAATGTGGAGGGACAAGCTGGAGCAGTTCTGCCACTTGAGCGGTGTGTGCCGCCCTCCTAAGCCTGCCATGCAGGAGTTGTCACCTGTGCTTGGCCAAGCCTCCTAATTTCCCCTTACCCTCCCAGCTGTGCTCCGGTCACCCACAATGTTGGCGGGATCATTAACACAATTCATTCATTTGAAATTAGACCATAGGAACAAAGCTCTCATTGTTCGACCCTCTTACAAATAGAGAATAGAACTACAATGATATAGAGCAAACATTGTAGTTACAAAGCCCATGAAATGTAAAAACGTAGATATTGTGAAGAATAATCATCAAACAAACAAACTGTAAACTACAAATATGACTTGTATATTATTGTGAGTATCTTAAGTAGTTCCATTGAACAAGAGAGGAAAAATTCTCTTTGTTTTCTTGTCGTCTTGTTTCTCTTTTTCTTTGTGAACAAGGCACTACATTTGCAAGGACTTTGCACAATAACAAATATCTGATCGAATATTTTCATCTGTTCTGAATCAGTGTGAATGATATTAGGATTATAGGGAGGACACCGGCTTTAGAGAGGAACCCAGCTAGCACATTTGGTTCCTTGAAAGTTGTGGGAACGTATGTTTTTTGTTTCACATAGGGTTGTGGGAACGAAGCCACACGCTTTCTGACTGGTAAAACGTAATGGGTTTTTTTGCACAGAAGTGGAAATTTGTTTTTTTTGCCATGGAATTAGTCCACTGCACCACCAGGGTCGAGCTAGCATGCTATGTTTTTTATGTGTACAAAGCTGTTCATTTTAGTTAACTCAAACAGGCCCCATTTAAAAGGAAACAAGCAATCGTTAAGATCAGGTGTGGCCAATTAGTAGGTGCGGCCAACACACCTGAACACACTTAACAAGATAGAGGATAGAGAGAGTTCTGTTGTTGCTGAGAACAGAATGTATAGTATATGTTTTAAAATAATATTCTTAGAACTTTCTCTGAATGTTAAAGTTTTCTTGTGGTTTTAATGTTCTTGGAACAATTTGAGGACCATGAGGAAACCTGTAGGAAATGTTATGCTGACGTACTGAAATTCCCACAATTCCCTGAACTACTTGAGAACGTTCCCAATGTCAAACCAATAATGACATTTCAATTTTAAAAAATTGTCAAGTTCCTTAAATTTGCTGAGAATGTTTCAAAGCCAAGGAACTACTGTATCCTGCACTATTCCCAGAAAGTTGTGGGAAGGTTATATGCTAAATAACTATAGGACAACCACTCTCTCACCAAGCGCTAAGAAACGTATGGTTCTCAGACCGTTGTGTGCCAGCTGGGAAGGCTCTTGAGAGATTAGATTTATAGATTTATCCCACGCCAGTGATGTTTCATATCCAATGTTCACATGGTCCCAGTATGCATTATTATTCATGAATCTGTCTATGTTTGTCTGTCTCCATTCACACTCTTGTGCCAGAAAGATATTAGAATCATCTTATGTGTCGGCCATCTTAACTTTGATTATATTGTAGACCACAGATAAATGCTGTGGCAATGATTTATTTGTGGTCTGGCTGCTAATACCGTGGCACTAAAGATGAGTGTGGATGCTGAACTTGGGCAGCCTCACAGCGAATCCAGACACGCTATCCAAACCAATCCATGTCATAGGTTAAAAAAAAATCTGTAATGATAAATTGTAGATGAGTGATTATGCTGGATCGGTCCCAAGAATTTATGAAATTGGCTAAAGCCGAGTTAAATGTCTCCAGCTGCTGGAATACTGCACTCTGTGAATTTCCCTTCTTCAGGCTTCAGATTGAACAGCCTCCATAGGCCATAGCCAGCTTTTAACAAAGTCCAGTTGTTTTTGAAATGGCACACTTAAGTGTTGTGCCAAATACTTTGGAGAGTGATGGATTATCACCAATATAGGTGGGAAGACTGGGGGATGTCATCAGGGTTAGACAGAGTTCCCACTGGCCATGAGTGACAGTACAAATGAAAAGCAAGCTGAATCGTGTTAGGTGTGACAGGGTATGAGGATGCAGAGAAAACGAATCCACCACCGACCTATCATTTGACTAATATCTCAAATAAATAAGGGCAGGGGTTTTGGCACTTTGAAGTACTGTAACTGAAACACCTCAATGAAATGTGTCATCGTTTTCACATTCAATGAAGAGGCACACCGTGCTGAGAGGGCAGTTTTCTGCTCTACAAAGTCATGGACATATGACGGAGAGCAGTTGAATCAATGGCGCACTAATCAAATGTATCGTCTTGACGATATCAAATTGAAAATGATTTCTTATGACTTTTCCCCACACCCCTTTCTCTGCCTTAGTAACTTCAAGCGTTTCACACTGTGTGGCCAGTTTTGAAGGCGACAAGAAATATTGTGTTAAACTCTCTTAGACAGTGCATAGGCTATTCAAAACTGTATCTGGGGCGGAGGAGATGAAAATCAACCAGTCATTTCCTCCAAAACGTACTCCAGTGATTCAGGAAGAATGATGCCTGCAGGAATGTGCAGCATTGCTGAAAAATAATGATACAAACAAAGGGCAGGGCCTAAACAATTCATTCATCATGTTGCCTAGACTACAGCACAAATCAAATCACTCTTTGACACATTAATTACATAAATAAAAACGGGTTAATAGTAAGAATTACCTGTCACAAACAACAAACATCAAATATCAGGTGTTTTTTGGGGGTGGTTGATAAAAAACGGAATCAAATTTTAATAACCAAAGCAGCCTCGAGTTGGATACAAGGAAAGCAGTGGGCTGTGTCGTTTCCTATTGTCTGCAAAGTTGCAGGTATTCACAAACAACAGCTTTGCCGCCATTGAGCACCATCTGTTTATGCAGTGGAGTTGAGCTGAGGACATTTGGTATGTATGAAATACACACACCGGCAGTGAGTAGTTCTCTAGCCCATCACCAGGAAACAAACAGGGCCTGAGGAGGGGTCACAGGAGGGTCACAGGGGTGGAGGACTGGGCAAACAGGAAGTCCCTTATTATTCCTGTGTTTTATGATGCCTTATTTATGCTCTGGGCTTTGGCCGTGTGCTATGAATATGAAGTGGTGGCCGTCTTATAAACCCAGGTGATCACGGGCCTGGAAGCCATATCAACGTCGGTACTCAAGGTCAGAAGGCATAATGATAGCTCCCATTTTATGCAGCTTGATCTCTGATTGGCTGCAGCACACACCTAAGTGGAGAGCCTAAATGAAGAGGACTGGAGGAGATTGGAATCACATGACCCCATCTGCCAGGGGCACTTCAGTCTTTTAAAAGTTAGCAGTCACTGCCGGAGAAGGCTAACCCTTTGAAGTGCCACTGAAAACAACCAGGGAAACGTGTCGCAGTCAATATTATAGCTGTGTTGCTTTCCTCCTTACAACATTCGATGGTGTGGTTTGTCAAAATTCTGTATCCTTCAAATGAGTGCCCCTAACTGAATCATTAGAGATGCTGACATACTGTAGATCAATAGTTGTTGGTCACTGGTGTTGGCCAGAGGGCTCAGAGAAGTACAAGTCAAAAGCCTACTGCTACTCCATGTTTACCATGTTGACCACCGGTCCTCCGAAAGCATACAGTTGTACTGTGTAACATAAACAATGAAAAGGGAACATGATATTCGATTAGCCAGGAATATGGATAACAACAACGTAGATAGGGCAACTGGATATATCACAGGACATAATCAATTATGTTCGACGGTGACATGCATGAAAAGATGCAGGTAAGATGAAACGGTAAGAAAAAAGAAAGATCCAGAAATGTTTGGTTTATCATTGGTGTTGAACATGCATGTATACACCTACCAATACGCAAGTCAACTGTTACGCATCTTAAGACTTGATGTTTCTAATACTTAAATGATGTTGTGACGGATGGGAAAGGCGGGCAAACACAATCGTCTTTACCAGTAGCTGGGTTTCCATCCAATTGGCAACAGTCTTAGAATCTGCATAAAAAGAATATGCACATTTTCCCACTAGAGATGTTGACCTGTTGCCAATAAAAGGCTATGCATGATGACGTAGTGCACATTAAAATAACTTTTGCGGTTAAATTCCCAGGTACGGAATAAAAAATACATGTTAAATGGGTTTCAATCACATTTTCAACTCAACTGATGGTTTTGTCACACAAAAATGGGCTTTATATATGTGCCCATTCTAGTCTTGGCGTGTGGGCACTAGACAACAGCTCGCAGATACAGTGTACTGTAGGCTACCTACAGTACATGATGACATTATTATGGACAATATAGCAAGATCATTTGTATTTGTTGAACGGCTGCCAAGCATCGGTCATCATTTCACCAGAGTAAGACGCTCAATATGAAATATATAATACATTTTATTGGTAAAGGTGCATCAAGCTTATCTCCGTGCACTTTCATCACCCGTGCACTATTTCATCTGTAGCCTAATAAACTGCATGCTTCCCTGAGTCATAGCGAGAGGACTCAAAAGGCTATATTGAGTCGTTTCATCTGATCGTCCAAGGGGAATGCATGCAGCCGGCTATACACTATACACCAAAACATTCTGCAAAGGCGTCGATTTCCTCCTTAACTGGATGCAATTCTGAAAAGTGAGGGCAGAAAAGGGAAAATATGCATACTATTTTTTAATGAAACCCCATTTTTCACCCCCATGCTAGTGGCTAATGCTGCTTCTTTAAACAACAGTCTGCTGCAACCTGATTGGCTGAACAATTATATGCGTTCCTAGGCATTAGCCACTCTAGCATGGTAGTGGAAATGGGTGTTTCGAGAAACATTCTGCCTTCTCCACATTAAATCTAGTTAATGAGGAAAGCAACGCCTTTGCAGCCTTAAAGGAGAATGTGTCATGTACGAGTGTATATCCGGCTGAATACATTCCCTTTGGGCAGGTAAGATGAAACGACTCAATATCGTTATCGGCCGGACATTGGGCTAACGACATATCATTGATTGACTAAGTTCACTTCAATGTGAGGCTTATTATATCAACATCTGCCCATAAAGGCGTTTCCACGGCCATTTCTCGCATAATAAATGTTACAGACACAAAAAGTGTCCACCCCGTCTAGCGTATTTTGTTTTATCTGTCGTGTTTTTTTATCCAGCATGTCCTTTACTTGCATAAAAAAAGGTTGGATGGAAAGCTGGATAGTGAGACAAAACTAAAGATGAACGATATGTTTGGTAATGATAATAGCATCTGGGAATCATGACCGCCGCCGGATTTGGTTTGCTCATGCTCAGATTTGAATTAAATAACATAGTGAAATGAATTAAGATTACATCCCTTAGCCATGCTGAATCAAATTCTTGCATCTCGGTGTGTGCGTGTCTTGGAAGTATAATTATCTTAAAGACAAGGGGGTCATAGGTGGATTGCTAAACTCTCACCCTTAGTCATCCGCATTTGTTGACTCCCGAAAGGCCACTACATGTCTGGGTGGATGTAATATTTTTTCCTTTTTTTCTCCCTCCATATTAAAAAAAGCAAAATGAATTACTCTGCACCCTATGACCCTGAGTACCTTGCCATGTAGGACCAAGTATCATAGTATATTTTGCATAATGCGATTTTACAGTACTTGGTAACTAAATTACAGGGAATTGAACCCGCCTGAGGGTTAGAGCTCGTGTGTCCTTGATTGACGACTTTCAACAGAATAGTCTTTTTGTAAAAGGTGCATGGAAACCAAACCAAACATGTATCTACAATATAGCCCAATCATACCTCTGCAGAGCGGTCACAGAACCTCGTCTCCGTTTAAAACGCGAACCTCTGGACACTGCCTTTGAACGAGGCTGATTAGGCTCAAGCTAGTATGTAACATTGTTCTGGTCTAAGAAGAATTTTTGGACGGAAAGAGGGCACTCAGTTCGAGTCTTGGTGGAGTGGTCTTTCTTTTGAGGATGATTAATGAAGGCTCTTGCCCACGGAAACCAGAAGTGTTCTTCCCCATCAGACAAGTGATGCTGATGAAGCCACTGAAGTGCTCTCTGATTACTGGCTCACCTCTCATTCTCGTTGGCTCAGGGGCGTTGCTGTGTATGTGTGCGTGCGTGTGTGCGTGTGTGTGTGTGTGGGTCTCTGCTTGTGCGCTTGTGTGCGCGTGTGTGTGTTGGGATATGAGGGAGCACTTAGGAGGCTGGGGTGGGGAGGTGGAGGTGTGTGTTGGGAGGTTTATTGGCAGCTCCCTACTCCCAGCACTGCCTGTCTGTTAGTTCTGCATGGCCGAGTCCACTTCATCTTTCATCACTCTGATATCCGCCCAGAGACCCGGCCAGATTCGCATGTGTGCCACCAGCTCAGGTTCTCAGGATCTTCGGGCCCTTGTCAGGCTTCTCTCCGTGTAATACATTTCCGCAGCATGAATATACCAGGCTTCACAGGACAGCGGTTTTGGACTGGAGTGTCCTCACTACAGGTCAGTCCGAAATACCTCCAAAACAAAATGTTGCTTAGATACATAACCATAACATAATTTCTGTATGCTTCTGCAATTATGTTACTCTGAGCTATGGAGTGTTCTAAAGAGTGTTTATACCACTCAACGAATTCTACTATGTATGAAGTGCTGTTGGCTCGTCGAACATCGTGGGCCAACATTTAATTCACTAGGCACTCTTTTCGAGGCTCAACACACACAACACACATGCAATATTGACTGTTTTCATCTTTGGCCAAACATATCCTCTCGCCTGGTGTTGATGTGTTTATTTGTGTCAACACACCTATCAACAAACCTGTGTAAATAGAAAAAATATAGAGTCAATAGAGAAAAGAATCTAGGACTGTAGTATGGCTCGAGTCGAGTGTGTTCACAATGAGGTCACTCCTGGCTGCTTCCTTCACGTGCAGTTCCACTGACCTTCACTGACCTATAGAGGCTGGCTTTGTTTTTGGCCGCTGATGCATTGAGTCACCATGAGCATCTGACCTCACACATGTAGTCAACTGCAGTGTGCCACATGACTTCACTTCTACACCGTGAAGGCGTCCCCTTGATGTCCAGTAATACGAGCCATCTGTAGAGGGGTGAGAATTCCGAATCAGGAGTCATCCGAACAAGGAGAATTATAATTATAATAACTTTAGTTCTATCTATCAAGTCTAGGTGTCCTATGTGAACAGTATATAGTGCATTTGCAACAGTGTCGTTCCGTCCCTCTTCTCACCCCAACCCGAGCTCGAACCAGGGACACTGGAAACGTCGACAAACAGTCACCGTCGAAGCGTAGGTACCTATCGCTCCAGGGAAACAAACACTTCGAGGTGATGTCAGAGAGAGTGACGTCGCAAATTGAAATGCTACTAGCGTGCACCGCTAACTAGCTAGCCATTTCACACCGGTTACACATGGCACAAACCAGTCTGGTTCATACAAAACAAAACGGACATGTTAACTTCCTCTCATAGCCTCAAAGACACAGGACCCTTTGATCTCTACCTCTGCTACTGTAATCAGGAGGCACAACATCTGAGGGGGCAGAAAGTACGTGAGGATGACTGGGGGTGGTGAATTTAGCATTTTTCAAACACTTGAAACAGATTTTTTTCCTGCAATCTAGAGCCATAACCATTATGCTTAATTGATGTCAAAAATATGTCTATTTTTCTGCATGTCTTAGCATACCACTTTAGCTGTCTGTATCCTTTTGACTGGTGTTTTTTTTTAAGAAGCTAAATATGCTTCATTGCGTCTCTGCTAAAATCTGGGTAAAAGATTGAAAGTAATGTGAGTCTCATTCAGTACATTTAGTAATTGTTTGTTTTTCTAAAGTCTACCAACCTTGCCAGCAGGCATGCCAGATGAGATAGCTAGCTACTCTAACTTGGGTCGCTATTCAATCCGTATCGCAGAAGTTCAGCTTCACAGCATGAATTGAAATTGAAAGGAGATGTTCCCACTTTAGCGGAGACTGTATTCATGGTAAATGCTGCGTATGTCATTTCAATGGCACATGACCTTTACATTTCTATTGCCGAATCTGTAACGCTTCAGCCTGAAATGGCTTCTTGGTAGCCAGTTATGAGGTTGGGAGATTGTGAAACTGTCCGGGCTAGCTAAAGCCAACTTCATAAAATGACTAGGTCGCTAGTAGTATTACAGAGAAACAACAACAAACCATTTTACGGCGTTCTTAGTGTTTTGTACACTCAGTGTACATCACCTACTGTGCTGTAGCCTACATTCACCCACTGTAACAAAATGGTGGGAATGGGGACTGTATAATATTAACAATATTAGTGACGTATACTGTATATTTTCCTGAATGTTTTGATGTCATTGTGGTTTGGACATGAAACCCATAAAATCATCTAAAAAGTATATCAATTCACATGAATCCACTGTGTCAATCTTTTTAATTAAATTGTGTATATGTATCAGCATAAGCCTCACAAAATTCTTATAGAAGTGACATCATCAACGTCTAGAACTCTTTTTTTAATGTTGACGTGTTCTCTAGAAAAAAATAATGTTTTGATGTTATGACTGATGTCATACTGATGTTCCCTTTCTTTCTCCTCGGATCTGTAATCAAAATGGGCTTACATCTGGAGAAACAAACAGCAGCCTATGAGATTGCTTCAAACATTTCCATTTCCTGAGCTCCGAGGCATTTAACTGCATGTGAGTAATTGGATGCTGAGTTCTAATATGACCTCTCGCGGACCTCCCTTCACCTTCCCTTCTCAGTACCAGGAAGTCGTTGTCATGAGAGACAGAAGGAGAGAGCGAGATAGAGAGAGAGAGGGGGACAGAGAAGGAGAGAGACCCGTGACAGACATAAGTCCCACGTCAGAAAATGGTCAGGAAATTCCAATTGGCCATGTTCGTCTTGTTTAAATTTCAAAGAAATAGCATTCTTTGGCATTCCCAGAGAAAATGGAAACAAAATGTCCATATTTTAAAGTTTAAGTCCCTTTTGCCTTCTCTGTAACTTGTTCCCACATGTATGTACAGATACAATAACACTAACAAGGTGTAAAACATTTGGCAAAGCATTTCAATTCGCTCAGTGGTCAGCACAGGCCTCACTTCTGTTTTGAAGAATTGTCCTTGCATGAACTGTGTTAGGACAATGGATGTTGTATTGTGTAATGAGGCGATGAGGAGCTGCAGGCCACTGATCAATAGGGTCATTTGTTAATCAGTGCTAGGGAAGGTTTGGATTTGTGTACTCCCGGGGACTTCATTTGTGAGAATCAAACTGACACACTTTGAAACGTTGTCTTTAATGGCTTCTCTGGAAAAGGATCGACACCAAATCAAATTCTGTACATTTCGAATGAGCTCCAACTTCATTGTCGTACTTTTCATTATTCCACTCCCCCATTCATTTTTGGACAGACATGTCCTCTTGAGGTGTGAAAGTGAGCCACAACCTCTGAAATATGAATTTTGTCTGTCATGTTTCATTCAGTCAGCCATAAATTAAAGATGCATTTGATAGCTGGGGATGTAAATTGAGGTCTCGTAAACGTTCCCCTTTGCTCATCTGTCCAAACCTAGATCCCAGAGAACATTTTTGACATTGTTCCAAAAAGCATTTTAGCAGAAATAAGAGAAGTTCCAAACTCAATCAGTCTAGTGGCCAGCAACATGTAATTCATGACTATTAGACTGTGAAACTCAGAAGGCTCAGATGTTATAAGATGGTTGCTGGTCCAGTGGTAGCCTAGCGGTTTGGCCAGTAACCGAAAAGGTGAAACAAATCTGTCAATGTATCTTTGAGGAAGGCACTTAACCCTAATTTGCTCCAGGCATGCCGTACCGCTACGGCTGACCCTGTTCAACAACACATTTCACTGTTGTGTGTGTAACACAGTTTTAAAAAAAAACATTTTTATTTTATTACCCACAATAGCAATGGGCATTAGGATGACACACTTATCCAACTCCCTGAATGTCCATAGTGCTTTATTGCATTGGGCTATGGGACGTTTACTTTGTAATCCCAATAACAAACCGCGGCAAATGATAATGGGATATAAGACTCTCGCCATTAGACGTTCCTGCATATCTCATCTGATCCCTTGTGTTAACTTGTGGCGTTTTCCGTCTGCAATTATCACATCAAGAATGCTACTTTGTCCCTTGTGAATCTGAATTGATCATTTGCATCCACTTTGTGCAGAAATGTCTCTAAGATCCCTTTGCCGATCTGCAACTCGATATGAGAACACATTCTGATGCAGCAGTCTTTTAATCAATTTCAAAGTGTACATACAATATCAATCTCTGAATGGCTGCGCAAGAAATGAACAGATATCCACCGGGAAACGTTGCAATATTATTGGGCTTCATAGCAGTTTCTCTGTCTGTCGTGCTAAGCGGGTTTGATCAGAGTTAAAGCAGCAGAATAGCATGCAAATATTTTCCCTTGCCCATTGGTTGCATCAACATTCTTATCAAGCCAGTCACATCCATACTGTGGGCAATTTGAGATTCCCAAAAAGCACATTGAATTTTGAATTGATGGAGCCCGAGTAAGCCTACATTATTAGGCAAACACGTCCCTTGCATTATTATTTATTTTTTACAAAAAAAATGTACCATATATTGCTTTTACTTTTGATGCACTAAATTACTGACCAGCCAGAATGGAGAATTGGCAAAAATGTGACTGATTCAGGCCAGTGATGGAGCTCTTCCCAGATCACTGGAAAACAGTCCATCATGTCAGGCTCTGAAACTCTGGTCACACCAGCACCTGGGCAAGATTGAATGAGAGCTGTGAGGTTTGACTGAGATTACCAGTGATACCCTGGGTTTCCCTTCCTCAGGTTTTCCATACAGGGAAAATATAACATCCTCATAACTACCATTCATTTACATGTACATACAGAGCATGTATTTACGTGAATATGAGATACTGTAGACCAAAGGAGTGCCAATTAAATTTTTCCCCAGGGGGCGCATTTGATCTTCAACGAGGTCTGGAGGAATGCACAAAAATATTGGTTATATTTCCTTGAAGTCCAAATTTCCATCAGATGGTCCTCTATCCATTGTTTTTGGAATTTTCGATCCTCGCTGACTGTCTAGCTTTAATTTAGGTGATTATTAGAGAGCTGGACACAGTCAAGAAGTGGTATAAATGTAGTTCCATTATCATTTCTACACAGTTTTCGATTTGGTTTCAGTCATTTTAAATGACTTTTTTACACTGACGTTTTCTATTCTTCTTCTTTTTTTTCAACTCAAACCACCCATGGGCCAGATTGGGCCGTATGTTTGACACCCCTGCTGCACACTACATTTTCAAGTTAAGAACAGATTTAAAGGCCCAGTGTAGTCAAAAACGTGATTTGCCTGTGTTTTATATATTTCCACACTATTAGCTCCGAATAATACTGTGAAATTGGAAAATTATGATAATGCTATCTTAGTTTAAGAGCTGTTTGAAAAGATTGTCTGAAATGTCCGCTTGTTGTGGACCGCCTGGTGACATTACCAGGCGGTACATATTAATAGACCAATAACAAAGAGTTTTCACTCCTCTCTGCCAATAACAGCTAGTTTTCAGGTTACATACACCCCCCCCATTAGGCTCCTCCAATTACGCCCCTCACTCAGACACCTCCCAGACACACCTCGCTAAATTCTTGCTTGAGAAATTGCTTTTTGCCAAGAAGATAGTTTTGTTTATTTTTGACCATTTTAGTGAAAACAATCACAATAAGGTACTGAATTGTTACCCAGAGATGATCTGATATTGAGATAAAAACATCTGCATTGGACCTCAAACAAAGGGTCTGTGTGGATTATCCTGCAAAGATGAAACCAGGCTCAGTCTCAAAATGTGTTTGCCAATTGTGTTAACAACTTGGATTTTGATGTCACTGTGCATTTGGCGACATTCAAAATAGGACATTATTAATGCAACAAATGTTCCCCCCAATTTTGGTGAAATTAAACGTAATTATTTCCCCTCTATTCAGGACTGACACATGCAGCCTTGTGGAGACAGGCTAATATCCCTTAGCAATCCCAGTAGAAATGTTCTGACTGATACAGTAGGTCATTAACGGACCGGTCCACAGGGCCTAGATCTAGCGCAAAGAGCATTATTATGGCTTATGGCAGGTCCTGGAAAATAGCCCCATTGATAATTCAACCCATTGTGCTCTGCCTTTGTCATTTCTGATTCATTTCAGCAGTTTAATCTGCTGGTGTTTTTTGTGTCACATTGTGAAATGAATAATTAATATATAACAACCCTCTGATTCACTTATTAATTTAAAAACACAAACAATACCTTGTATCTGTGCTGCATGCTACTGGGGAGTGGATTTGGCTGGTGAAAATTCTAGGTAAAGAAAGAAACTAAGCAGCCATCTCCCCAAAATGATTTTATGTACACAAAGATGAAGTACATTGTTCATTCTGTGAGTTGTGAAAGGCTTTCCAAGGAACAATTGTTTGTCAAAAAACAAGTAGGGCATCCTTGTTTCTCATTTCCCAAGTTCACCAAAATGGCAATACCACATATTGGTTTCCTTATAATAAGCCATGCGTTTCCCAGGCACTTTATTTCCCCATGCTAACATTTCAAAACATCTATAAGTAACTTTGTTGAGCGTCACAATAAATATTAGATGTTTTGGATGATTTGGACATGATGCGTGAAAAAGGCTCATATCGGTCTCATGACTTGAATGGGATTTGTGCTACAAATGCTAAAACATTAGCATGCGGAAACAGTGCCAGGGAAACTCAAACAAAGCATGGATTGCTGTCATACCTTGTCCATAGACTGCTTATAGGGTAAGGAAACCAATGTGTCATTTTGTAATTTGGGTGAACTATCCCATAAAGGACTAAATAATCCCATAAAAGAGAAAAACAGACTGATTTCATGTACATTCCTGCCAGAATCCATTTCTATTTCGCATACTGCCAGCAATCCTCCAGAACATTCCAATCAGCAAACTATGGTAGTCTTCTTCTCTCTAAACAGCTATTTGTTCCCAGTATGGACAATAGGTATAACAAACATGAAGGTTTTTCATTTGATTGGTCACAGGGATAAAAGCCCCGTTAGCTCCTCAGCTCCACCAAACATCACGCCAGTCTCATCCACACAGAGTAATGGATGGCCCAGGCATATTCTCCTGGAGGTGTCTGTCACAGACTGTGTGTCAAACTTCAACAACAACAAAAAAACATTCGAGTCTGTCATTCACCATATGCGGGGGTTGATCCTGCATCATTTAAATAAATGCCGCCTGACAGAGCAATTAAAGTGGTGCCACCTAATTGTCAGTGTATGACCGAGGGTAGCAGTTAAGATACGGACTCTGTCAATCTCTCATATGCTACTAGTGTAAATTTGACTTACATTATGACTAGACAGTTCACCTTGGATGAATTGAAAAGTCCAACCACACTGTACTGTCTAGAATGTCTATGATGACAACATTCCAAATACATAGAAATGTCCCCAAAAGTAATGGGTTGCCGAGCTGGCGGTGACATTGTTTTTCTTTGGACCCTTGAGAAATGAATTATACTTAACTATCCAACACATTAGTTTTAGTATCAAAGCTTTTCAAACACGATTACTCAATTAAAGTACACTGGTCACATCCCCCAAACCGTCCCTGACATTTAAATAAGCTAAAACTGGGAGTATTGCAGTAAATCCTATTAAGTACTGTATAATGTTAATCCATGAAATCAATAAGCAGCTATTAGAAGTTCAAAAATTCACTGTCCAGAAAAAAAAAGATGCACAAATAACAGGATTACTGATGCTGAAATATTTTACTTGATTTATTCACAGAGGAACTTTGAACCAGATTAAACCCAAAATGTGCCTAATGCTTCATTTTCTATATAACAAGTTCTACTGCATAAGAAGAGAACATTAGAAAGCTTCACAGTTTAATGCTTCAAGTATAATACGTTTAACATGGTTCCCAAAATATAGACTCTCGAAATATGAAACGATAAGACCTCAAACAATTGTGGTTATCGTTCTGCGGTTCAAAGACTTCCAATGTATTTCTGGTGGCAGTGACCTACAGATACTCTCTAAAATGTTTAAATATGGTACCAGAGCAGCTCTATAGTTTGGTCAGATAGGTTTTTAAGACTGTGAAAAATAACTTTAGGGCTTTATATCGATCAGAGAGAAGACCATTGATAACGTGTCCGGGTTGCATGCTCTAGAGATGGTGTATCAATTTGGTATATCACCCTAGTTTGGTATAGCTGATGCTGTCTACGTGGCGACTGTGCTGTGCATCTCCAGAGACAGGAGAATGCCCATAGACAACATTGAAGTGATAATTCACTTTTACAGCCATTTTAGCTCCTACATTACTAGACTGCAAAGATTGCCATGTCTGTCTTTAGGTCCAACGCACCAAGACAATTACAAAAGTAAGCCATGCATATCAGTCATGCATTGGCTTGAAATGAAACCCAGCCATCACATTCCTGACAATGTTACCAATATAACCTTGTTTGGGAAATTGGACACAGTGGCAGATACTTATTACTCATCAGTACTAACTCATTATAAACCAGTGTCACCTTTCATTTGCAAAATTATCCATTTTCCATTTTCTTCTCTCTGGATGTGGGGGGGGGAAACAAAGTGCTGAAAAAAGGGAAATGCAACGATCTTTTTGTCTTTGAGTTAAGCCAAGAATGTATTGTTTGTATAGTTTTTTCAATGGTATTTTTTATTTTTTTACTTTAGAGGACAAATAACCTGAAAAGACCTACTTTGTATTTTTTGTATTTACTGTAAGTGTATTGCGGTCTTGCTGGCCATTGCTCCGCGTACATGTTCCCTACGAGTAAAAAATGGTTACTAGTCTCACTTTCAGTGTACAACACTAAATCAGTGCAGCTAATTGCCACACAGTATTCAGACAAAATCAAAGGTTTCAAAAACCTCTTGTGGTGATTTTTGTCAGCTCAGAATGCTGGCTTGCACAGTTGGATTTTGGCTTTCATTTTATGTTAAAAGTATCAATGCTGATTCTCTGGTATTTAAACAAGAATAAAGATGTTTCATAAAAAAATAAAGGAAACACCAACATAAAGTGTCTTAATAGGGTGTTGGGCCACCACGATCCAGTACAGCTTCAATGAACCTTGGCATAAATTCTACAAGTGTATGGAACTCTATTGGAGGGATGTGCCACCTTTCTTCCACAAAAAATTATCCATCAGTTGGTGTTTTGTTGTTGTGGAAAAAACTTTCCAAGGCTCCAGAATCTTCAATTGAGTTAAGATCTAGTGAATGAGACGGCCATGGCATATAGTTTACATCATTTTCATTTTCATCAAACCATTCAGTGACCACTCATTCCCTGTGGATTGGTGCATTGTCATCCTATGTGGTAGCCAAAATAATGTCCTTCCCACAATTTTTTTATACATGACCTCTAGCATGATGAGATGTGAATTGCTTACTTAACTCACAAACCACAGCTGCGTGGAAGCACCTGCTTTCAATATACACTATATATACAAAAGTAGGTGGACACCCCTTCAAATGATTGGATTTAGCTCATTCAGCCACACCCGTTGCTGACAGGTGTATAAAATCGAGCACACAGCCATACAATCTCCATAGACACACATTGGCAGTAGAATGGCCTTACTGAAGAGCTCAGTGACTTTCAACGTGGCACCGTCATAGGATGTCACCTTTCCAACAAGTCAGTTCTTCTTGTGAAGTGGAAACGTCTAGAAGCAACAATGGCTCAGCCACGAAGTGATAGCCTACACAAGGTAATGGGACCTGAGAGAGCTGAAAATTGTATGTCCTCGGTTGCAACACTCACTACCGAGTTCCATACTGCTTCTGGAAGCAATGTCAAGACAAGAAATGTTCATTGGGAGCTTCGTGAAATGGATTTCCATGGCAGAGCAGCTGCACACAAGCCTAAGATCACAATGCTCAATGCGAAGCTGGAGTAGTGTAAAGCTCGCCGCGATTGGACTCTGTAGTGATGAATCACGCTTCACCATCTGGCAGTCCGACAGATCAATTTTGGTTTGACGGATGCCAGGAGAATGCTACCTGCCCAAATGCATTGTGTCAACTGTCAAGTTTGGTGGAGAAGGAGGAATAATGGTCTGGGACTTTTTCATGGTTTGGGCCAGGCCCCTTAGTTCTAGTGAAGGGAAAATCTTAATGCTCCAGCATACAATTACATTCTGGATGATTCTGTGCTTCCAACTTTGTGGCAACAGTAAGGGGAAGGGATTTTCTTGTTTCAGCATGACAATGCCCCATGCACAAGGCAAGGTCCATACAGATATGGTTTGTCGAGATCGGTGTGAAAGAACATAACTGGCCTTCACAGAGCCCTGACCTCAATCCCATCGAACACCTTTGGGATGAATTGGAACGCCGACTGCAAGGCAGGCCTAATTCCCCAACATCAGTGTCCGACCTCACTAATGCTCTTGTGGCTGAATGGAAGCAAGTCCACGTAGCAATGTTCCAACATCTAGTGGAAAGCCTTCCCAGAAGAGTGGAGGCTGTTATAGCAGAAAATGGGAGACCAACTCCATATTAATGCCCATGATTTTGGAATGAGATGTCTGACAAGCAGGTGTCCACATACTTTTGCTCATGTAGTGTACTTTGTATCCCTCATTTACTCAACTCCATTACGTTGGCAGATGCCGTCACATAGGCAATTGAAAGCCCCAAACCATTCAAAAACTATGGTTTGGAACCCAAATTATTTTCTGATATACACACATAAATCAAATAAGCTGGTGCCACAAAGTGACTAAATATTTTCAGTAACAAGGCTATGCTTTTCCGGTGAATAACTATCCATGGCGTCCCCTGATGGACGTTGAGTTTAACTTTTAAACCAAACCAAGTATTTCTAATCACATGTACAGTATACTATGGTCTCTTTCTCTCCTACAGTCCTCCATATTTCCTCTCTAGTGAGGGTGCTCCCTCGACTTAACTGGGGCACCCAACCTTCACATCATTGGCCAGGGAAGACATCCCTTAAGCTTGTGGTCCACCCAGAGCAGTCAATGGAGACATAAGGAAATCCTAATTAGGATTAATACCTTTCTCCAAGGATGCACAAGGCAAAAATATCAGCTCCCACGGGGCGTGAACCAAATATGACAGGCCCAAAGACCTTTTGCCCCTCAGGTTTGACCCAAAAGTATCACATCGTTAGAATGTGGTTGTTTGCAGCATCTGTGGAGAGCCGTGTCCACCGGATACTTAGGCAGAGTGATAACTGTTTAGCGTGTTGTTAGATGCAATGTTTAATCTAAACGCTTGTTTTGCTGATAATCCCCACAGCATCCAGAGGTCCACAGAACAGGCTAAAGGTTGGCCTCTCAAGCCCATCACAGTGTGTCTCCATCCAGCTGGCCTGCTTCCAGTGTTGGAGTCCATGGGAGGACCTGGTGGGACCGTGCCACATGGTCATATGGCAACCAAGCAACTGGCAGTGAAATAGGCCTGAGAATCAACAGTAAAGAACAAACAGGTGTAGATGCCTGTCTTTTTAATTGTGTAATTTGGCCCGGCTCTTAACACACTAGTTCCAGGGCTCATTTGCACAGCTGGACCACTCTGGAGGACATCAACACCAGTGTGGAGGTCAGCCAGCCAGGACCTTCTGCTCCCTCCAGACCTGCTTTCGCCATAATTGTTTTCTTCACTGTCACTCCCTTCTATCGCCACCATCTTGTTCTTCACTATCTCTCCCCTTCTATCTCCACCATCTTGTTCTTCACTATCACTCCCCTTCTATCTCCACCATCTTGTTCTTCACTGTCACTCCCCTTCTATCTCCACCATCTTGATCTTCACTATCACTCCCCTTCTATCTCCACCATCTTGTTCTTCACTGTCACTCCCCTTCTATCTCCACCATCTTGATCTTCACTATCACTCCCCTTCTATCTCCACCATCTTGTTCTTCACTGTCACTCCCCTTCTATCTCCACCATCTTGTTCTTCACTGTCACTCCCCTTCTATCTCCACCATCTTGTTCTTCACTGTCACTCCCAGCCATCAGGCGAGGTAACCGTCCAAGAACTACAAGTGCTATAAAAAGCAGGAAAATTCACAAAACTCACTGTATTTTTTGGCCATAGACAATGACAGGTCAGGTACGGTAGTACAGACAATTAGAAGAATTATGGACTGAAAAATAGTGAGCCTATCTAGCCTAGCTTCACAGCTACCATTTAAAACCCAGGTAACTATTCCCCTGTATGCTGTCCTTGCCTGTGGGCGAGCTGCCACTATCGAAGAGATATTTCAGTTCAGGACGCACAAACAACCCTGGCGGGCGGTGTGCAGTCTGCCACTGGGGGATGTTTTTTAACCAGTTGGAGGAAGAGCACCTGATCAGCATCCGACAGATAAACCCCTCCCGGCTCTCCCCATTGGGCGCTGATGGAGACAGCTTTAGAACAGAGCCGATCTGTCATAAACACAGTTGTGTGTTAATTGTGATTCCGTCACACCAAAGTTAATTACAAGCACCTGGGTTGAGACGGGGGGGGGGGTCCACTCCCCTTCCCTATCGCTGTGTCACCTTTCATTTCATTTCACCAAACATTTAAATAGGAGCCGCACTTGTTGTCTTTGCAGCTCTGGATCACTGTCATCCCTCTGAAGTAGCACAACAAACGCACTTCTCCCAGCTCTACATAGGCCCAGTTGTTGTATCGCATCACCACAAATGCAATTATTGTCCGTAATTACCAGGATCTTGGGGAGCTTGAGTGAAAGTCAAATTACAAAAACAACAAAACATGGATTAAATTGCTCAGACCACTTGACGAGAGGAAAGGGGGGACATTAAATTGTCATTCAGATTCAAATGTCCTAAGTATTCCAACACTGGCAGTTTGGCTCGAGTTTGGCCCCTGTTGTTTGCTGAAGGTCTTTGAGGTCAGACTCAACAAATGGCTCTCGGCTCGCTTTATCCACAGGTCATGAGAAAAACACAGTCTGTGGGGCAGACACGCTGCATACGAGCATCTCCTCAGCTTCCTCGATTGAAAACACTGCAATTAACGTATCACTCTAAGTAAGAAGGTGTCATTTTCGTGCCACATTGGAGTCATTTTGAGACCAGCGAGTTGACTTGGAGTCCAACTTACACTATATAAGCAATTTATTTTTTATTTTTTTAAACATGTTTGGCGATGCTTGCATTAAATTGGTGACATAGCTGGAAAAAATAAGGATAATAGTTTTATTATAGACATTTCAAATAGCGATTTGGTTTCTCAAGAAATGTGCAAAGTAGAATTGTATCAACAGAAATGTTTGCCTTTTCTCAAACTGCTGCTTTTTCGCAACTTATTTTTAATGACACAGCTTCAAGAGAGGAGAGACATAAAAAAATAAACGAAGTGTGAATTCAAAAGGCTTGGAGTGAAATACACTGATAATTACAACGGTGTGCTTTAATTGCATGAATATCAAATAAAAAAGCTCAAACCCCCTAGAGGAGTTTTTATTCTGTTGGAATTTCTGCACCAATTCTAAAATAGGGGAAAGGCCTTTAAGATGCAATTCAAGTTCACTTGCATCCTTTTAAAGATCTTACAGGAGCATTTAAGGTAACAACTGTACTCTTCATGCACAGATGAAAGACATCTGTGCATGACACATGTCTCCTTGTGAGTTTTACAATCTTAACTAACTCTGCGGTGTTGGGTGGTGATGGAAGTCTTCACTGCCTTTCTGGCCGCCTATGCTGCAGGGATACAGAGGTCAAGGTTCAAGGGACCGAATCTAAGGTGAAAGCATTTACTCATAGATAAAAGCCATAGCCGTAGGGCTGCCGGCATTGTCATTTTGTTTTCACTAAACCAAGGTGTGGGCTTAATGTTTCAATCACTTTGTCGATGTCTGACGTCTCGACTCGTTTCAGGGGTCTTTGTCTGAGCGGGCGTACTGCAAATCGGCGGGCTGATTTGTTTTCATTTGATAAATGCATGACATCACCTGTAAACGCAGATGAGAACATGCAGAGCGCGCACCAACGAGAACACAGCTGTACTCTCAAGCACAACAGAGCAGTGTACTGACATTAAGTTCACATGAGTAGCTCAGAGTAGCCTGGTGGGTTTACGAAGTACGATTTTCTAAATGTCACATTATGGTTGAATTAGCGTTCTGCGTGCCTAGTTTGCCATCAGTGTTGCTAACAGCGCTAATGTACAGTCGGCATATGGTAAGAACAAACAAAAACTCATACTCTATAACCACCACCCATGTTGATGTCTGTGTTTACTAAACACACCTGTCACTCTAGTCAGACACTTCTACACAGTGAAAGCAGAACATTAGCCATCTCCTCCTCAGCTTGGTTTCTTACCATTTTATTTTCTGCAGAGGTAGTTTCTGCCGTAAGACCCATGCAAGCATTCCCAGGAGGACAGAATAATCGGATTCATATTCAGCCGGCAGAGTCATTATAGCAAGTTAAACACCAAAGGAGTAACCCCCGAGGAATTCAACATACACTGCATATAGATTATGTATGATACAAAGTACACGTATGGTATATATACACAGGGCCTGCAAAGTAAACGGCCATGCCGTAGCAACACTTTTCTCTCTCTCAGTGTGTGTGGATCCAGGGGCGACGGAGACAGCAAGCAGCAGCAGCAATAGCAGCAGAGGCCTGCCTGACCCACTTTGCTAAGCCGCACCACAGCAGAGGAAGAGTTAGCAGTGTGCTGCTAACACACAGACGAGCGCGCAGGCACACACACACACACACACACACAGGCACACACACACCACCCTGTGTGAAGGTGTCAGGCAGGATGACAGATGCAGTGCCAGCCCGACAGCATGGTCCTGCAGGGGCCTGATGGGCCTTCAGTGCTAGTAGTGTCACAACCCCCTCTCATCGTCACTGAGCTAATCACTCAGCCTGTCTGTCTGTCCACTACACCCTAGCCCCGAGCTAGCTTCGCTCTGCTCATCACATTAGCCATGCAGGGGGACAGAGACAGGGGCGCCATTTCATTTGCATTTTCTTCTGTCTCTTTTTTTTATAGTTGTTTGGCACTAAAGAGCTTTGTCCACCAAATAAGAATTACGATAATTAATGACACAACATGTTTCTCATTTGAAATCTAATCTAAAAGAGGTGGACACAAATGATTTGGCCTAATTGAAAAGTTAAAAGCAATAAAGCAGCGCTTTTACAACCCTAATGTGATTCTTGAATGGTTGGGGAATGAAGTGAAGGGTCTTGGTGTGGGATCTATGGTTGCTATGAAGCTTTGTTAGGAAGCCACACACCAGCATAGATTCTGGTTCGCTCTGCGTCGTTGCATTGCATAAAAGTCCGTTCTTATACTATTTCATATGTAGGCATAATACTTGATTTTTTTTTTGCATTACAGCAAATTCTTATGAAAAGCTGTCTCCGTGAGAGAACGGAGTGAGGAACATATGCATATTACCGCAGATGCATGTGTACGGTTCCTTGATTCCTAAGGCTGGGAGATGAGATGATAAAGTTGTTCGCGAGGACGTTGATTGTGGAGCTTCTTAGTTTACCCGGGTTAAAAAATGTGTTAATTTCCCAAAAAAAGCTGTATATCTTGGACTCCTGACAGAGGCAATTAATGTGAAGGGGAAGGGAGAGGGAGGGAAAAAAAACATTATTGTAAATAGACAGAGAAAAACAAAAAAATCGAATTCATCTGGTTTCCTTTAACAATGTTGCAGAGTGTTTTAATCATCCCCAAATCTCCAGGCGAAGTGAAAAGCTCCACGGGGAAAACAAAGGGGCAACATTTCTCCATTTCCTTGAGGGGCTGGGACCCTGGCCCCCCCACTGTCCCCTACACCTTCAGGAGCCCATTGAGGCCCCAGTAAATATCCACCTCACAAAGGGCTTGTTCTCAGTGGGGATAAGAGAAATCTACAGGCTAATTATCTCAGACCTAGCCAGGCGGATTTGTAGAGGCCTGCCAGGCATGCTCTCATTGGTCATATCTGGTAGGCTAGTCTGGGATTAGTGAGGTGGAGAGAGGGAGGCATATTCGCCCCTGTGGCGAGGCAGCCCCTACCAGGCTAGCCTGACCAGCAGGCCTTTATCAGGGTGTGAATGGAGATGGCCTGCCACGATGACCGACCGCAGAAAGGGCCAGGGCCGTCACCTATTATCCCTGTCTTTTGTTGAGAGATGGTGACTATGGAGGAGCGGGAGGGGGATTTGAGGTATTCTGAGACACGGCTAGGGCCTGTGAAGGCCAGAGAGGAATGTGATCGGAATCCAGCGGTGTGTTTGATGCTTTCGTTCATGTGACCTCTTTTCTCCCTGCCTCGCCGTGCTCCGTGTCTCTGAATCAGTGGTAGGATGGATGAAAGTAGTAGGTCTGGCTCAGGCCCCTCTGGACAGAGCCCCAGCCCCTCTCCCCTGGCTCCACGGTCCACTGAGCCTCACTGGGCCTCACTAGGGTAATGAGCAGGGATCTCCGGCTAGCAGGTTAATGTGCTTTTATTGCCATGGTGGAGGTAATAGAGTTGTGATGACTACACCTGCTGCGGCCAGAAGGAGAGGGGAGAGAGAGAAGCCACCGTGACAACTCCCAGAGGTCTAGAGCTGTCTATACGGGCAAAAGTGCAGCTGACAGATAAAGCATCTGACAATGACATATTGCTGTGGGACAACAATAAAAAATGACTAGAATTTTTAAACGTAATCCGTCTCTCTTCTTCACTGTTTTGCCCTCTTGTTTCGGGCTTGCTCTTGAAATTTTACATAACAGCGAGAGGGTAAGAGAGAAAATTACACCCAGACACTTCTCTCTCTACCTCCAATTCAACCCACACGCATTCAAAAACACTACACAGCATTAATAATTCTGCTTCTAAAAAAAACAATAGAAGCTGGGCCGTCTTTGCTGGATTTACAGTGTTTTCTGCCTTGCTATTGATTACTGGAGGGTTTGCTGATGTAATGGACAAGTGTTTTGTTCACTGACCTCTCACCTGATTGCTTATTATTTCTATGGTTAAAATCATTTTCAGAAAAGAGCCACTCCATTGTACAGAGTCATCTCAGCTGGAAAGCAATGGTGTAACATCTGTAATACTGTCAATACAATCACGGTTGTTCTTAAACTTAAACGGCCACATTTTGTTCAACTCCAAATTCTTCATCATACTGATCAAGAAAATCCCATATTACAGGGGCCTCTGTGAATATGAAAGTGACTTGTCAGATTAAGTTTTACATTTCATTTCACCCGGCTAGAAAATCACTTTGTAACAAATCACTCAACAATTGTGCAAGGGGTTTAACTTGAGGAGGCCTCAAAGCAATGTGAGGTTTTAGGGGAAAAGTTTATTTTGCCAAAATGTAATCCGTTTGGAATTGATTTAATCCCGGATTCACAGGGTGAATAGTAATATGCACCCACATAATGATAGCGTCGCCTGCAGAGTCCAACAGCCTTCTACATTCCTCGTCTGTGAGTCGTAGACTGTTTGCACGGCAAGGCTTTTCATTCCCCTTCACATCACTTTGACGGCAGTGTAAAATGCATGGAATATCTTAGCACAATTGTTCATTCCTCAACGGTGTCGGCTCAGCCCCAACAATGATCCAACTTATATCCCTCCAATTCGGTTAAAACAACAGATCAGAGCTACTACATCTGATAGGAAGATTTCTGGCTAAGCTTCTTTTTTTTTTTACAATTATTATTCATATCCAACATTTCACTTTCCTACAGTTGCTGTCTGGCTTTGTGTTTGTGTACTTGCGTGTGTAGCTATATCGTTTACATTTGACTTGTCGGTACCTTTATGCTTGCGTGTGCGCTGGCACGTCTTCATTTGCCTGTGTGCAATTTTGAACCTAGGAATCAGTCTTATATTCTGGATCCCTTCCACCGTATTTCAGTTGGGTCCTGGCTACACAAAGGCCTCAGAACTGAATAGCACCATTGGACATATTTGTGGTCGCATTGAAAAACGGCCTATTTATCTGTGTTTGCCCTGAAATCCAGCACTCCTCTGTGCTCACCACTCCTCTGTGCTCACCACTCCTCTGTGCTCACCACTCCACTGTGCTCACCACTCCTCTGTGCTCACCACTCCTCTGAAAGTGGGATTATGTCTCCTAAGGGTCCATTAAATCTCTAAACCCCAATTACACTGCTACTAGTTGATTTATGGGTTTATTTTTAATGACACATTAAAATGCAATTAGCATCTGTATCCAGAACAAACTGTGTGTATCCAATGAAGGTCTTTCAGTATAAATGACATGGGTTCCCCTTTACCATATCACAGACAGACTCTTTGGCAAGAATCCATTCAATCCACGTGCATTAACTTAGGCTACAGGAAAATAAAGTTTAGGAAAGTGTGAGAATTAATAAATGACCTGATCTGGATTCTATCGTGTTAAGTAGAAAAAGGTCTGGTCTGTGGCTATATTTCACCTGCTTCTCTCTTTCTCCCTATTTCTCTCTCTCTCAATCTCTCTCTCTCTCTCTCTCTCACTCTCTCTCACACACACACACTCACACTGCAAGTTCCAGTGATTTGCAGTTATGGAATCCTGTTAGCAAATGAAAATTCATTGATTTTTCACAAAAATGTTTTTCGATCCGATCTAACATGGAAGCGGGAACTTCTCCAGGCATTGACCTCAAGAATTACCAGAATTATTCGATTTACTCTACATGCAAACATTTTCCACTCAATACTGCCACTGACCTGCAGTCAGCAAACAAAAGACTGTGTCCCTTCAGGAAGATAGTAATCTTTACACACAGTGAAACACAGAAATAGCACAGAGATCAGCAGATTGCATTCTGGGATGCCACGTTGCATACCGATCAAGCTCACCGTAATGTGTTCTCTTTAAAAATGAATTTGCTCTAGACAGGCCTAGAAGACATGTAATGCAAAACAAATGTGCTGTTATTCTTCTGGGTGTTTGACACATTTACCAGGGCTTGTATACTGCACTTTGAACCTAGAGCTAAAGCCATCTCTTTAGCTAGTTTCCTGCATTCTTTCATATAGCTGATCGCTTTTCCTCATCAGAAGATATCTGTATTGACAAGGGGATAGACTAATGCAGGGGGAGCTCACCCGTTGCAATATCCCAATCAGCATATCCCAATCATCAGAGACGGAAAACGCCTCCATTGATTTGTTATGCTCCCTTGATACTCGTGTAATCAGAGGATTCAGATTGTCCATGTGGTCATACTGTACCTTTGAAATGCTCCGTGTGGATGGGAAGGGAACATAAGATTTCATGTAGATTTATAAGTGCATCAAATGCTATAGCAGTAATCCTCCTAAGTGACGTAAAAGGTGCAGTTGAAATTCACTCAATTCCACTATGTTTGAAGGGAGACGACACAGCAGGAAGAGCCTCCTACTGAAATCACTAAAAAGTTATTGAAAGAATGTATTAATTGGGACCTGATTCTGTCTTGCTTTTAAAACTCCTTTCATCGCCTGTGTCAGGAGGAAAAGTCTTTGTCAGCGACAGGGAAAGTTGTGTTCGACAAATCAGAAGCAACAGGGGAGAAATGGGTATGAGATCAGAGGAGCAGCCACATGGCTGAGTTAGTGTGCGGTGACAGCTGGAGTGAGTGGAGTGACCTGCTACAAGACAGCCTGCGTCAGCAGAAATGACATGAATACAATTGATCTTGCCTCCACTGTTGGAGCGACCTCATATAAAAAAAAAAGTCTGACAAAGGGTTTGACAGCATCTTTCCACTGAGAGTCAATGCTACTTACCCTTCCCAGCTCCTCAAGTAAAAGGAGGAAGTGTCACTTTAAATCGGATCCAACATTTATATCTATCGCTCGATGTAATACTCATAAATAAGCTTCTTGCTGTAGCTTCCACCACTCCTTCACCGGATCATAAACCATAATAACACAGGTGGAACACGTGGGTGCTAGGGAATACAGTAATCATTACGCAAATCTGCAACGACAAAAGAATTGAGGATTTACTTTGGGTGGAACACATGTCATGGAAAGCGGTCCAAATGGTGTGATGAACTGGGGAAGATCGAGTCTGAAGTTTCTCTTTCCTGTTTCCGTATTGCTCTTCCGTTATTTCATATTTCATATTCTTGATAGCTATTACAGTATGAGACATAACAGCGCTCACTCTCCGATCATCAACTGCAAAGCCTTATGGGAGAATAATATTTGGAGGATCCTTTTGTCAACGACTCCACCTATCAATCATGCAAATTACCTCTCACCTTGGAATATGACATTGTGCTAATTGCAGCCATTTCTCAACTGTTCTGATGGTGTGACACATATATCAGATAAGACCCTACCCCCCCCCCCATGTTTAGACTGCATCAATCATATCCCTTTCTTTGGAGGTGGTATTACATGTTGATAGAAACAATATTTATGAATTGAAATGGGTTGTCTTCCCCTCTCCCATTTTTATTTTATTTTTTTGATCTGCCCATTTTGTAGCTCGTTGGTTTATTTCAGTTGAAAATGCTATAAAATAAGAGCCAGGAAAAACAAGTACTATCCAGCTCCAAACCCAACAATGCAGTAATCACTAACAATGTAAGACTAACAATAACACAAGGTAGAACAAAAACACACGAGAAAAATGAATAAGTAGTACATAACAAGCTATCTACAGGATCAGTTCCAATACCACATTTACAATTTGCAGGGATACTGGATCAATAGAGGTAGATAGCTATAGTTGAAGTCAGAAGTTTACATACATTTACATTTTCAACTGCTCCACACATTTCTTGTTAACAAACTATAGTTTTGGGAAGTCGGTTAGGACATCTACTTAATTCACTGTATCATAATTCCAGTGGGTCAAAAGTTTACATACACTAAATTGACTGTGTCATTAAACAGCTTGGAAAATTCCAGAAAATGATGTAATGGCTGTAGAAGCTTCTGATAGGCTACTTGACATAATTTGAGTCGATTGGAGGTGTACCTGTGGATGTAGTTCAAGGCCTACCTTCAAACTCAGTGCCTCTTTGCTTGACATCATGGGGAAATCAGCCAAGACCTCAGAGAAAAAAAATGTAGACCTCCACAAGTCTGGTTCATCCTTGGGAGCAATTTCCAAATGCCTGAAAGTACCACGTTCATCTGTACAAACAATAGTACGGAAGTATAAACACCATGGGACCACGCAGCCGTCACACCGCTCAGGGAAGAGACGTGTTCTGTCTCCTAGATATGAACGTACTTTGGTGCAAAAAGTGCAAATCAATCCCAGAACAACAGCAAAGGACATTGTGGAGATGCTGGAGGAAACAGGTACAAAAGAATCCACAGTAAAACGAGTCCTATGTCGGCAAGGAAGAAGCCACTGCTCCAAAAAAAAGCCAGCCTACGGTTTGCAACAGCACATGGGGACAAAGATCGTACTTTTTGGAGAAATGTCCTCTGGTCTGATGAAACAAAAATAGAACTGTTTGGCCTTAATGACCATCATTATGTTTGGAGGAAAAAGTGGGAGGCTTGCAAGCCGAAGAACACTATCCCAACCGTGAAGCACGGGGGTGACAGCATCATGTTGTGGGGGTGCTTAGCTGTAGTAGGGACTGATGCACTTCACAAAATAGATGGCATCATGTGGGAGGAAAATGATGTGGCTATATTGAAGCAACATCTCAAGACATCAGTCAGGAAGTTAAAGCTTGGTCACAAATGGGTCTTCCAAGTGGACAATGACCCCAAGCATACTTCCAAAGTTATGGCAAAATGGCTTAAGGACAACAAAGTCAAGGTTTTGGAGTGGCCATCACAAAGCCCTGACCTCAATCCCATAGAAAATGTATCGGCAGAACTGAAAAAGCGTGTGCGAGCAAGGAGGCCTACAAACCTGATTCAGTTACACCAGCTCTGTCAGGAGGAATGGGCCAAAATTCACCCAACTTATTGTGGGAAGCTTGTGGAAGGCTACCTGAACCATTTGACCCAAGCTAAACCATTTAAAGGCAATGCAATCAAATACTAATTGAGTGTATGTAATGTTCTGACCCACTGGGAATGTGATGAAAGAAATTAAAGCTGATGTGAATCATTCTCTCTACTACTATTCTGACATTTCACATTCTTAAAATAAAGTGGTGATTCTAACTGACCTAATACAGGGATTTTTTACTAGGATTAAATGACAAGAATTGTGAAAAACTGAGTTTCAATGTATTTGTCTAAGGTGTATGTAAACTTCCGACTTCAACTGTACAGGGGTAGAGTGACTAGGCATCAGGATATAATAAACAGAGTAGCAGCAGCGTATATGATGATTGTATGTGTATATATATTGTATGTGTGTGTGCGTGTGTGTAGAGTCAGTATAAATGTGTGTGTGTGTGTTCTAATGTCAGTGTGCGTGAGTGTGTAGAGTCCTGTGAGTGTGCATAGAGACAGTGCAAAATACAAAATAAAATACAAGGGTTTACTCAGATTGTCCATGTAGCCATTCTGTTTGCTATTTAGCCGTCTAATGGCTTGGGGATAGAATGCTGCTCAGGGGCCTTTTGGTGTCAGACTTGATGCACCGGTACCGCTTGCCATGCAGAAGCAGAGAGAACAGTCTATGTCTTGGATGGCTGGAGTGTTCAATGATTTTCTGGGCCTTCCTTTCACACCGCCTGACATAGAGGTCCTGGATGGCAGGGAGCTCGGCCCAAGTGATGTACTGGGCCCTCCGCACCACTCTCTGTAACACCATGCGATCGTAGGCGGTGCTATTGCCATACCAATCAGTGATGCAGCCAGTCAAGATGCTCTCAATGGTACAGCTGTAGAACCTTTTCAGGATTTGAAGGCCCATGCTAAACCTTTTCAACCTCCTGAGGGAGAAGAGGCAACTGTGAGCGTGTGAGTGGACTATTTTAAGTCCTTAGTGATTTAGACACCGAGGATCTTGAAAGCTCTCAACCTGCTCCACTGCAGCCCCGTTGATGCATTTCCTGTAGTCCAGGACATATATGAGTCCTGCATTTGTCATCACCTCAAGATCGCTTCTCTTCACTCTGAACCTTTGTTTGGGAAGTTATGGGTTTCATTGATTGGTATTTTGAAAAACATAGTTTACTAAATCAGAATAACAAATATCCTTATACTGTATATGGAAATCATGAAATAGGAAATCTGAGAATCATCACTTGAACCTTGTGTAAGTCACACTTATTTTCGGCTTTCTCAAAGCCAAGTGATCAGATGTATCGTTTCTCACTGGTTCCAAATCATTTTCCAAAGACTATATTGCTAAGAAATTGCATTCCACAAGGGTGTCTTTGTGCCACCTATCTCGCGAAAGACGTCTGGAGAGCAGGACTACATGGTGTTGTGACTGTCAAACTGGATCTAATTGAACCCTGCTGGAAGGAATCCACTAATCCTCTAATTTTCTGCCCTGTAATTGTTCCCCATGTATATCCAATGTCAGACAACTGAAATATGGGTTACTGCATGTGTAGCAGCAACAACACTAATGATGTCCTTGTACAAAACGACCAGCCTCTGAACTCCAACCTCAAAACTCTTCTGTTATCTTTAGAGATAATTGTTTTAGCACTCAAGGGGGACCTGTAGTTTGTCTTGTTCTTCAGTGATTCATGTGTGAGTTTATTCTCGAAGTCCCCCCACGCAACCATTCAGCTCTACAAGTATATGTGGGGAAATGGATGTATATGATGGTATTCAAAGGCATCTCTGTTTCGGCTGAGCTTAGCTCTCTCCCTCCCTCCACCCAATTCTCTGTCTGCAGATGTGTGCTGCTGCTGCTGCAGCTGACAGCTGAGTTCGTCACGGAAATAAAATAAGCAATTGTGAGTAAAAGTTACATTTCTTTTTAACAATTACTGTTGAATGGAGACCAGGAGGTTAAGCTTGGTAATCAGTGAATCTGCATAAACGAGAGAGGTAATGAATTATGTAAACTAGAGGCATTCTCCCCAAAAAGTAAGACATAGGTTGTTTCCCAAAACGCACATTTACACTGAACAAAAATATAAATGCAGCATGTAAAGTGTCGGTCCCATGTTTCATGAGCTGAAACAAAAGGTCACGGAAATGTTCCACATGCACAAAAAAGCTTCTTTCTCCCAAATTTTGTTCATTAATTTCTTTACATCCCTATTGATGAGAATTTCTCCTTTATCAAAATAATCCATCCACCTGACAGGTATGGCATATCAAGAAGCTGATTAACAACTTCTTAGGGATAGGGGGTAGTATTTTGATGCCTGGATGAAAAGCGTGCCCAAAGTAAACTGCCTGATACTCAGTCCCAGAAGCTAGGATATGCATATACAGTGGGGCAAAAAAGTATTTAGTCAGCCACTAATTGTGCAAGTTCTCCCACTTAAAAAGATGAGAGAGGCCTGTACTTTTCATCATAGGTACACTTCAACTATGACAGACAAAATAAGAAAAAAAAATCCAGAAATCACATTGTAGGATTTTTAATGAATGTATTTGCAAATTATGGTGGAAAATAAGACCATTCCATAAAAATGGAGCTCTATAGGAGAAAGCCCTGCCTCCAGTTGTTTGCGTAGAAATTCTAGGGACAATTAGGAGGCCTGCGTCTTGTGACCGTAGCGTACGTGTAGGTATGTACGGCAGGACCAAATCGGAAAGATAGGTAGGAGCAAGCCCATGTAATGCTTTGTAGGTTAGCAGTAAAACCTTGAAATCAGCTCTTGCCTTAACAGGAAGCCAGTGTAGGGAGGCTAGCACTGGAGTAATATGATCGAAAGGGGCAGGCATTTCACTGGATGTTGTCAAATCTATCCCGCTAAAGGGATTGGCATGCGAAGGGAACACTAACAGGTTAAAACTTCTTAGGGCTGCAATCCTGTTAACGGGAACAATATGACAACAGCCAGTGAAAGTGCAGAGAGCAAAATTCAAAACAACAGAATTCTCATAATTAAAATTCCTCAAACATACATGTATTTTATACTGTTTTAAAGGTAATCTTGTTAATCCCACCACAGTGTCCAATTTCAAATAGGCTTTACAGCGAAAGCACCACAAATGATGATGTTAGGTGACCACCAACTCACAGAAAAACCCAGCCATTTTTCCAGCCAAAGAGAGTTGTCACAAAAAGCACAAATAGAGATAAAAGTAATCACTAACCTTTGATGATCTTCATCAGATGACACTCATAGGACTTCATGTTACACAATACATGTATGTTTTGTTCGATAAAGTGCATATTTCTAAATAAAACAATCTCAGTATACATTGGTGAGTTACGTTCACTAGTTCCAAAACATCCTGTGATATTGCAGAGAGCCACATGATTTTACAGAAAATACAATTCTTAGACATGGAAATATAGATATACCTCTCCTTAATGCAACCGCTGTGTCAGATTTCAAAAAACTTTACAGAAAAAGCTAAACCCATGCAATAATCTGAGACAGCGCTCAGAATTTGTTTTTTATCATGTTGGAGTCAACAGAAATCAGAAATCACATTATAAATATACCCTTACCTTTGATGATCTTCATCATAATGCACTCCCAGGAATCACAGTTCCACAATAAATGCTTGATTTGTTAGATAATGTCCATTATTTATGTCCAAGTAGTTACTTTTGTTAGCGCGTTTAGTATGCAAATCCAAACGCTCGTGCAGGTCCAGCCGAATGTCGGACGAAAACTTCAAAAAGTTATATTACAGGTCGAAGAAACTTGTCAAACTAAATATAGAATCAATCTTTAGGATGTTGTTATCACAAATCTTCAATAACATTCCAACCGGAGAATTCCTATGTCTGTAGAGAAGCCATGGAACGCAGGTCGCTATATCATGTGAAATGCATGTGACCCGGACCTTGCTCTCTGCCAGACCACTGACTCAAAGAGCTCCCATCTGGCTCCACAACACAGTAGAAGCCTCATTCAAGTTTCTAAAGACAGTTGACATCTAGTGGGAGCCCTAGGAAGTGCAACTTGATCCATATCCCACTGTGTATTCAATAGGGGCTGGGTTGAAAATCGACCAACCTCAGATTTCCCACTTCCTGTTTGGATTTCTTCTCAGGTTTCTGCCTGATATATGAGTTCTGACACATGTTATGACATATGTTATACTCACAGACATCATTCAAACAGTTTTAGAAACTTCAGCGTGCTTTCTATCCAATACTAATAATTATATGCATATATTAGCAACTGTGACTGAGGAGCAGGCCGTTTACTCTGGGCTCCTCTGGGCACCTTTCATCCAAGCTACTCAATACTGCCCCTGCAGCCATAAGAAGCTTTAAACAGCATGATAATTGCACAGGTGCACCTTGTGCTGGGGACAATAAAAGGACAATCTAAAATGTGCAGTCTTGTCACACAACACAATGCCACATATTGTCATGACTCAGGATAAGACTCAGATGCAGACACAGGAGGCGAATAGTATGATTCTCAGAATATTTATTATAACAAAAGGGGCAGGCAAAAGGCAGGTGGAGGGCAGGCAGTGGTTCGTCAACCAGATCAGAGTCAGGCAGTTACAGGATGACAGGCAGGCTCAAGGTCAGGTCAGGCAGAAAGGTCAGAACCGGGAAGATTACCGCGATCAGAGACCATGTTGACCAGAAGTCCGTGGATCTGAAAGACGTGCTGCACCATGTGCTGGGCCGCCTGCTTGGCTGAGGGTACCTTAGGAAGGAGAATGAAATGGGCAGCTTTGGAATACCTATCCACCACTGTAAGGATAGTGGTGTTGCCATCTGACAGAGGGAGACTGGTGACGAAGTCAAAGGATATGTGGCACCAGGGGCGGTGAGGAACACGGA
Organism: Oncorhynchus gorbuscha; assembly: GCF_021184085.1. Classification (NCBI taxonomy): domain Eukaryota; kingdom Metazoa; phylum Chordata; class Actinopteri; order Salmoniformes; family Salmonidae; genus Oncorhynchus; species Oncorhynchus gorbuscha. The sequence continues at coordinate 47,643,545 of NC_060186.1, forward strand.
GTGGTTGAAGGAGGCCAGCTGGAGCTGGGTATAGTGCAGGCGGCGACAAATGTGGAGATGTCAGGAACCATGGTGAGCCACCAAAAACGTTGTCGGATGAAAGCCAGGGTCCGACGGGAGCCAGGATGGCAGGTCAGTCTAGAGGAATGTGTCCATTCCAGTACCGGGGAACGAGCAGAGTCCTGGACAAACATCCAGTTAGCTGGGCCTCCCTGCCCCACCCCTGTACTATATATACCCCAGATGACTGCAGCCGCTAGACAGGAGGTAGGGAGGATGGTCTCGAGGTCAGACAGTGTAGCAATGGGGCTATATAGGCATGAGAGCATGTCAGGCTTCACATTCTTGAACCCAGGGCGGTAGGATATAGTAAAATTTAACCGAGTGAATAATAGGGCCCATCGAGCCTGCCTTGAGTTGAGGCACTTAGCGGTGCAGAGATACTATGGTCAGTCCACACTAAGAACGTGCTCTTGAGATGAACGGGAAAAAACAAGGATGTCGTCGAGGTAGACAAACACGAACTGGTTCAACATGTCACAGAGCACATTGTTGAACAGGGCCTGGAACACTGTTGGAGCAGTCCAAATGGCACAACAAGGTACTCATGGTGCCCGCTAGCCGTGTTAAAGGCTGTCTTCCAATCGTCTCCTTCCCGTATCCGAAAGAGATGGTAGGCATTCCGAAGGTTCAACGTTGATACACTGGTGCAGGGTTTTGTACTTCTTCTCCACGAAGCTGAACGCTGCACCGGCGGGGGAGCGATGCGGAGGGACAGATGTAGCGAGGGCCTTGTTGAAAACCTCCCAGAGGTTCTGGTATTCCGTGGGAATGGTGGAGAGATCTGAGGCTTCTCCCAAGCTGGCAGAAAGACGTCCTGCGCAGTTTATGCCGACTTCGCGCATGGCAGAACGGGCTCGAACCCATGATAGAACCAGTAGCCTAGTCGTTCAGGGGATTGTGCCTCTGGAGCCATGAAAACCCCAAAACCACTGGTACATGAGGAGATTCAATGAGCAGGAACTGAATAGACTCACTGTAATTACCGGACACTTGCAGGTTAATAGGAACTGTATTGTGGGTAACTCTGCCAATAGAGCGCCCACCCAGCGCTCTGACGTCCATAGGAATGGTGAGAGGTTGTGTGGAGATTCCCAGCTCCGACACCAGGGTAGCGTCCATAATGCTCTTTCGGCCTCAGTGCTAATAAGCACATGGAGAGATTTGGACTGGTCACCCCACAACAGGAATGGACTGGTAGATATGTAATGTCCTGTTGTTCTACAATACAGCTCTTGGTGCTGAGTCTGCATAAGAGTTCAGTAGGAGACAATCCAACCCTGCTCGGGTGACATCGGATTCTCCCGATGTTGTAGATACTGGAGACTTGATGTGTATGGTCAAGGCTATGAGAGAGTCGAGGTCCATGGGAAACTCCCGGGATGCGAGCTCGTCTTTAACCACCTCCGATAAGGAACGTGTCGAATAGAGATTCCGGTTTCCAGGCAATCTCGGTGGCCAAAGTGCAAAGATCTACTGCGTAGTCTGCCACACAAAGGGAGTTTTGATGCAGTTGAAGTAGGTTCCGACCAGCCTCTCTCCCAGATAACAGAGAATCAAACACCTTTCTACCCTCCGCTATGAACTCCTCCAGACTGAGGCAAACGGTGGATTGTTGCTCCCACACCGCCATAGCCCAGGCGAGTAGCCCATCAGCGTTATCATGTACACTATCTTTGAGCGATCTGAGGGAATCAAAAAGGGCTGCAGCTCAAAGATGAGGGAGCACTGGGAGAGAAATGCCAGGCAGGTTCCTGGATCTCCAGCGTAGCATTCCGGAGGAGGTAAGCGTGGTTCTCGGGAAACCAGGGCAGGCTGGAGAGAAGTGTCACTAGTAGTGGGATTACTGAGAGTCTGGGTGGGTTACTGCTCCAGCAATGCAGTGAAAGAGTAGTCATGGTGTCCCGCCAAGGTCTGGAGTCTATCCATAAGGGTTTACAGTAACTTCTTGTGTCTTCCAATGACGGCTCTTTTGAAGGAGACCGAGTTGTGGAGCTGGTCCGAGTCTGCTGGGTCAGTCATGGCCAGTTCGTACTATCCCGACTCAAGACATGACCCAGATGCATACACAGGAGAAGGATAGTACGATTCTCTGAATATTTATTATAACAAATATGGCAGACAAAAGGCAGGTTGAGGGTAGGCAGTGGTTTGTAAACCAGGTCAGAGTCAGGCAGGTACAGGACGGAAGGAAGGCAGACTCCGGGTCTGGACAGGCAGAAAGTTCAGAACCAAGAAGATTAGAAAACATAAACTTCATAACAGGAAAAACGGGAAACACAATGGTACAACCGGACAAGACAAGATGAACGCACAAGAAAATGCAGGTATAAATACACAGGGGATAATGGGGAAAATGAGAGACACCTGGTGGAGGCAAGCACAAGACAGGTGAAACAGATCAGGGTGTGACACAGATGTATCAAGTTTTGAGGGAGTGAGCAATTGGCATGCTGACTGCAGGAATGTCCACCAGAGATGCTGCCAGGGAATTGAATGTTAATTTCTCAACCATAAGCCGCCTCCAATGTCGTTTCAGAACATTTGACAGTAAACCGCAGCCCACGTTTAACCACGCCAGCCCAGGACCTCCACATCCAACTTCTTTGCCTGCGGGATCGGTTAAGACCAGCCACAAAGACAGTGGATGAAACTGTGGGTTTGCACAAATGAAGAATTTCTGCACAAACCATCAGAAACCATCTCAGGGAAGCTAATCTGCGTGCTCGTTGTCCTCACCAAGATCTTGACCTGACTGCAGTTTGGCGTAACCGACCTCAGTGGGCAAATGCTCACCAACAATGGCCTCTGGCATGCTGGAGAAGTGTACTCTTCACCTGTGAATCCCGGTTTTAACTGAACAGGGCAGATGGCTGACAGTGTGTATGACATCGTGCGGGCAAGTGGTTTGCTGATGTCAACATTGTTAACAGAGTGCCCCATGGTGGTGTTGGGGTTATGGTATGGGCAGGCATAAGCTATGGACAACGAACAAAACTGCATTTTATTGATGGAAATTTGAGTCCACAGAGATGAGATCCTGACGCCCATTGTTGTGCCATAAATCTGCCGCCATCACCTCATGTTTCAGCATGATAATGCATGGTCCCATGACGCGAGGATCTGTACACAATTCCTGGAAGCTAAAAATGTCGCAGTTCTTCCATTGTCTACATACTCACCAGACATGTCACCCATTGAGAGTGTTTGGGAGGCTCTGGATTGAAGTGTACAACAGCGTGTTCCAGTTCCCGCCACTATCCAGCAACTTCACACAGCCACAGAAAATGAGTGGGACAACATTCCACATACCACAATCAACAGCCTGATCAACTCTACGCAAACGAGATGTGTCGTGCTGCATGAGACAAATGGTGGTCACACCAGATGCTGACTGGTTAACTGATCCATGCCCCTAACTTTTTCTAAGGTATCTGTGACCAACAAATGCATATATCTATTCCCAGTCATGTGAAATCCATAGATTAGGGCCTAATAAATATATATAAATTGACTGGTTTCCTTATATGAACTGTAACTCATATAGAAATCAACTGCCTAGAAACTGGTTGAGGAAGACGAGGAAGTAGACGAGAAACACGCCTCCACAACCGACATCTCAGATCATACAACCTTTGAGTACAGCCCAAAATCTACACGGGAACATTCTCAGTGCTAGGGAGAAAATAACCTTCCGATGAAATTCTCCATTTAGGTCAGGGTGAATTGCCATAAGTTGATTTAGATCCTTTTCCAGACAGTTCCCTAACTGAAGTATGATTTACACTCATCTAAGTCATATCAGAAATATCAGTGGCACCCCACATCTCTCCCATTAACCCTGGAGGGCTGATCAAGCTGGAATTGGGGCATGATGGATGTTGGTGGGATTTCAACTTCCCATGACCCTTTGCACCACATACCAAACTTCACTGGCAAAGGTGACTGGGAGCTAACCTATTTTACATTGAATAACAGCCCACCAAGGTTATTAGGGAACATGTACTCCATACATCATCGAGGCTACAGCTGTAAGCAGATTTTCCAACAGGAGCAATACACCAAATAGAGAGCAGCTTACTTCATGTATCATAAGTTCCTTTAACATAAATTCTCAATATTCGTACAAGTCCGACAAGAGTTCTGTTGCAAGGTGCCATTTTAAATCCTCTCTACGTTGTTGGTTTATCAACTGGGAATCGATCTGTGAGATGGAAAATACAATGTGTCTAAGGCACAGCAACTACTCGGTACACTTTCCAGGAACAAAACAGACCCATGTGGCCCCGTCTTTCTTTCCCCCCCAAGTCTTTCCCATTAACCCATGGGGAGAGTACTGGGCCTCGATCAATAGTGGCCCCATTAGAGACACCCATGGAGGGTGGGCTCATGGCATTGACTGGTCTTTAGCCATCATAATAAGAGTCTGGTAGCAGCAGTTGTGGTGTGTGTGTGTGTGTGTGTGTGTGTGTGTGTGTGTGTGTGTGTGTGTGTGTGTGTGTGTGTGTGTGTGTGTGTGTGTGTGTGTGTGTGCGTGCGTGCGTGCGTGCGTGCGTGCGTGCGTGCGTGCGTGCGTGCGTGCGTGCGTGCGTGCGTGCGTGCGTGCGTGCGTGCGTGCGTGCGTGCGTGTGTGTGTGTGAGTTAGTGCATATGTGCTAAGGTGTAGAGAATAAGAGCAGTTGGTCAGTCCAGTTAAAGTGTTTAGCAGTCTGATGGCTTTGTAGATACTATAGAAACGGTCGCTGAGCCTGTTGGTATCAGACCTCATGTCCCGATACTGTCTACCCGACGGTAAGGGAGAGAACAGCTCGTGGTCGCCCTGTGTGGGGTCCTTGATGATGCTGCGGGCCTTCCTCAGGCACCGTTCGAGTAGATGTCCTTGACTGGTGGGAGCACGTTCCCAGTGATTTACTGGGCCGTCTTCACCACCTGCTGGAAGGCCTTGAGGTCGTGGACAGAGCAATTCCCGTACCAGGCCGTGATGCAACTGGTCAGGAAGCTCTCTTATTTTGAGAGGACCCGGGGTGGCATGCCGAATTTCTTCAGCCGCCTTAGGAAGTAGAGATGCTGTTTCGGCCACTTGACACGAGTGGTGGTGTTGGTCTATGACAAGTCCTCAGTGATGTGAACGTTGAGGAACTTAAAACTGCTGATTCGCTCAGTCTTGGGGCATGTTCCCTCCTCGGCTTCCTGATGTCAACAATCAATTCCTTTGTTTTGCTGACATTGAGGGAGAGTTTGTTGTCCTGGCAACACAATGCCAGTTCGCTTACCTCCTCCCTATAGCCTGACACGTCATTGTTGGTTATCAGGCCTACAACTGTGGTGTCGTCAGCAAACTTGATGATGGAGCTGGTGTCGTGCAAAGCCACACAGTCAGTTAAGTTAAGAGTCAGTGTGGAGCAGGTGTTGTTGCCAATCAGGAAGTCCAGAAAAAAATATGAAACAATAAAACCTTTTCCTTTTTAGATAAAACTATACTAAATATGTTCACATCACCAAATACCCGATTAAAACACACTGTTTTGCTATGAAAGTCTACATTAGTCTCAACAACACACTCTAGTCTAGCACCATTGTGTAGCTGGAGGACAACTATTCCCCCTCTTCCTCTGGCTACATTGACTTCAATACAAAACCAAGGAGGCTCATATGCCTTACCCCCTTTCATAGATATACACGGCAAATATGACCACTTTTGAGAGTGAAGAATGATAGTTGAGCATTTTTAGGATATTATTAAATTCAAACTAGTTTCTTCAAACTACAGGAGACGGAGGAGGTAGATTCTTTTTTGTTTTCTTGGATTTAGGACTTTATTTTTGTGTTGAGTTAGTGCAATTACCTTTAGTAGCAAGTGCTAGCGTTAGCTAGCCACCAGAGCACAGTTTTCTCCTCCAGAATGGCTAGCAAATGCAAACAACAATGAGGTGGATTTTTTGTTGAAGAATCCCTTTCACTGGCGACATCAGATTCAAGCTTCTTGGAAAAAGCCTCATCGAACATCTAATGGACGAACGACCGCATATTCAAACGGCGCAACACAATGAGAAGGTAAGAAGATACAGGGTCACAAGCGGCTTATCGGCAAGATGGCTTTTACTAAGGGTCACGATGAGAGAGAGAGTTCATCCAAGAAATGCAACTAAACTCAGCAAAAAAAGAAACGTCCCTTTTTCAGGACCATGTCTTTCAAAGATAATTAGTAGAAATCCAAATAACTTTACTAATCTTCATTGTAAAGGGTTTAGACACTGTTTCCCGTGCTTTGTCACTAAACCATAAACAATTAATGAACATGCACCTGTGGAACGGTCGTTAAGACACTAACAGCTTACAGACGGTAGGCAATTAAGGTCAATGTTATGAAAACGATGTTTTAACAATGTTATTAAGACACTAAAGAGGCCTTTCTACCGACTCTGAAAAACAGCAAAAGAAAGAATCCCAGGGTCCCTGCTCATCTGCGTGAACGTGCCTTTGGCATGCTGCAAAGAGGCATGAGGACTGCAGATGTGGCCAGGGCAATAAATTGCCATTTCCGCACTGTGAGACGCCTAAGACAGCGCTACAGGCAGACAGGATGGACAGTTGATCATCTTCACAGTGGCAAACCACGTGTAACACCACCTGCACAGGATCGGTACATCCGAACATCACACCTGCGGGACAGGTACAGGATGGCAGCAATAACTGACCGAGTTACACCAGGAATGCACAATCCCTCCATCAGTGCTCAGGCTGAGAGAGCCTGGACTGAGGGCTTGTAGGCCTGTTGTAAAGGCAGGTCCTCACCAGACATCACCGGCAACAACGTTTCCTGTAGGCACAAACCCACCGTCGCTGGACCAGACAAGACTGGCAGAAAGTGCTCGTCACTGACGAGTCGCGGTTTTGTCTCACCAGGGGTGATGGTCGGATTCGTGTTTATCGTTGAAGGAATAAGCATTACACCGAGGCATGTACTCTGGAGTGGGATCAATTTGGAGGTGGAGGGTCTGTAGTCTGGGGCGGTGTGTCACAGCATCGCCGGACTGAGCTTGTTGTCATTGCAGGCAATCTCCACGCTGTGCATTACAGGGAAGACATCCTTCTCCCTCGTGTGGTACTCTTTCTGCAGGCTCATCCTGACATGACCCTCCAGCAATGACAATGCCACCAGCCATACTGCTCGTTCTGTGCATGATTTCCTGCAAGACAGGAATGTCAGTGTTCTGCCATGGCCAGCGAAGAGCCCGGATCACAATCCCATTGTGCACATCTGGGACCTGTTGGATGGGAGGGTGAGGGCTAGGGCCATTTCCCCCAGAAATGTCTGGGAACTTGCAGGTGCCTTGGTGGAAGAGTGGGGTAAAATCTCACAGCAAGAACTGGCAAATCTGGTGCAGTACATGAGGAGGAGACACACTGCAGTACTTAATGCAGCTGGTGGCCACACCAGATAAATATATGCCATTTAGCGGACGCTTTTATCCAAAGCGACTTACAGTCATGTGTGCATACATTCTACGTATGGGTGGTCCCGGGAATCGAACCCACTACCCTGGCGTTACAAGCGCCATGCTCTACCAACTGAGCTACAGAAGGACCACTTCTGACTGTTACTTTTGATTTGACCCCCCCTTTGTTCAGGGACACATTATTCCATTTCTGTTAGTCACATGTCTGTGGAACTTGTTCAGTTTATGTCTCAGTTGTTGATTCTTGTTATGTTCATACAAATATTTACACATGTTAAATTTGCTGAAAATAAACTCAGTTGACAGTGAGAGGACGTTTCTTTTTTTGATGAGTTTACAAAGAGCTTGCAGAGGTAATTGTACAATGCTTTACTTGCTGGACATGTGTATGTTTCTACTGTCTTATCTGGGATGTCGAAATCAATTCAGAATTATTAATCCATTCAAAGTGAGATTAAAAAGAGAGTTTGATTTAGTGCATTTTTGTTTTGCGCGAGCTTAAGTAGGCTTTTTACTCTCCTCCAGTATTTATTTAGAAAGGTGATTTAGAAAGGTGATAACACATAATCACTCTGGGCAGACACCAACAAAAACTCATTACATAAATGTTGCAGCAACCTAGACTACACCCAAACACTAGAGATCTGACATGCTGTATGGGATTAAAACGAGCTGATTTTTTTGTCTGATCACCTTTAGGCCACTAACAATAGCAGCTGCATACAGCCAATGCGCCCTGTCCATCTGGCCGGGGTAATAAAATTGGTAACGTTATGCATTTTATAGTCCATTTGTTTGTCAGGAGAAAATGTGAATGGGATCAAATTTTATATTTATTTTTTTATATTCAAACATGGGCTGGCTAGGCTGCCTAAAACCTTTAAATTCACAAGGATTAACTGGAATGAATCACTCAACATAATAGTTGCACAGGCCTGCATGATGCAAACGTGCATAAAGCAAGCTCAGCCATGTGGGTTCTATTGTCTATCAGTTGTTGTCTCTATGTCTGGGTAGAGGAAACCCACCTGTTAGCCTAGTCTAAATATAATTAATATGAGCAAGTACAAGGTTGCTGCAGTTTGACAAGGTTGTCATCCCCAGACCTTGATTATTATTATTTTTTACCATGTGATCTGATGAGAAAAATGTTTATTTTTATTTTTACAACTGATTAAATAACTCTCATACCCTATAGGGTCCAGAGTTGTCCTGGTTAGCTTACCAGATAAGGAACAACTCTGAGACCCAGGGGGGCAAAATTGCCCCACCACTTTGGGACTATGGTGCCACCAGTCTGCTCGCAGTTGTCAGGTATGTGGAAGATCAGGGCATTGTTCAGGAACATTTCTTGTCAAGTGGGCGAGATGCTGTGTTTGACTTTGTGAATTCTGAGATATCTGAGTCTAACTTCATGGAGAGACTTGTTGCGCTGCTGTAATGGAATGCATCTGCTATTTGTATTTACACCTAAGTCCCATCCTGTTCCCTGATTAGAGGTCATGACCTCTCCACTCCACTACCATTGTCAACTCTCTCCTGACATGAACTGCAGCCATGTCTCATGTGCCTGCTCATCCACTGGCACATTGAATGTTTCCTCTCCAAGTACTGTGAGTAGACCTGTCAATTTTCTCTCGTTACTGTATGTTGAGTCAATCTCATACACAAACACAATCACATTATCAAACATAAATGATGTACTCCTTGCTTGGACAAACTCATTCTTAGCTCTTTTGTCTAACTGTGTAGTGTATTGTGCTATAGTTTTTTCTCTTCCCAGTCCAATCCTGCCCTGAACACCTCAACCCCTGTCCTGCACTATGAACACCTCAACCCCTGTCCTGCACTATGAACACCTCAACCCCTGTCCTGCACTATGAACACCTCAACCCCTGTCCTGCACTATGAACACCTCAAGCCCTGTCCTGCACTATGAACACCTCAAGCCCTGTCCTGCACTATGAACACCTCAACCCCTGTCCTGCACTATGAACACCTCAACCCCTGTCCTGCACTATGAACACCTCAAACCCTGTCCTGCACTATGAACACCTCAACCCCTGTCCTGCACTATGAACACCTCAAACCCTGTCCTGCACTATGAACACCTCAACCCCTGTCCTGCACTATGAACACCTCAACCCCTGTCCTGCACTATGAACACCTCAACCCCTGTCCTGCACTATGAACACCTCAACCCCTGTCCTGCACTATGGACACCTCAACCCCTGTCCTGCACTGCGGACACCTCAACCCCTGTCCTGCACTATGAACACCTCAACCCCTGTCCTGTACTATGAACACCTCAACCCCTGTCCTGCACTATGAACACCTCAACCCCTGTCCTGCACTACGAACACCTCAACCCTTGTCCTGTACTATGAACACCTCAACCCCTGTCCTGCACTACGAACACCTCAACCCCTGTCCTGCACTACGAACACCTCAACCCCTGTCCTGCACTACGAACACCTCAACCCCTGTCCTGCACTACAAACACCTCAACCCCTGTCCTGCACTATGAACACCTCAACCCCTGTCCTGCACTACGAACACCTCAACCCCTGTCCTGCACTATGAACACCTCAACCCCTGTCCTGCACTACGAACACCTCAACCCCTTAACTGCACTACGAACACCTCGACCCCTGTCCTGCACTGCGGACACCTCAACCCCTGTCCTGCACTACGAACACCTCAACCCCTGTCCTGCGCTGAAGTCAAGCCTCTGAACACCTCAACTCATGCCTCATACCCTCCTTCAATTACTGCTGTGATCCCTTCCCAACACTGTGTCAGTAGCCCTCTCATACCCATTCTCCATAATATTGTACTATAAATGTCTTTACTAAATGCTTTAGGTTAAAATAATTCATGTTTGACAATTTGTTAAACACACTTTGTCGTGTCCGCGCCTACACCGTAGGTTTCCCATCCTCCTCAATTTTTTTCAAGTCACCAGTCTCCTCTGAACTGTACTCATCCATCAGGCCCTAGTTTATCTCTCCAGCCACAGCCACCAACAGCACTCTCTCCCAGGTACACAGCACTAATGGCGGCCTCTCATCTATTCTAGTGGGTTTCAGTGTTATTATGAGCTGTGATTATTGGCTACTTAGGCAGCGCATTTATCAGCTGTGTTTATCCAAATCAAGCATCCTGCGAGAGGACAGCCAAACAGCTGTTGACCACTTTTTGCTGCTGGACTGCTATGCATTCACAGTGTATTATCTCAGGTCTCAACGAATTGTTGCTCATTTTATTTTAGTCCTTTGGAGATTGTCTTGTGTTGTTTTCCACATTCATAAGGGCACATGTACAATACCACTACAAAGGGATGGAGAGGGGAATTGCCGTTAATTTACATATCAGATAAAATAAAATCTGCACAAGAATGTAATCGTTTTTATAGGGACGGGGTATCATGCATGTATCGGTGCATAAACGATCATAAAGCAAGATTTCTTCTATATCACAAACCCTGGTCTATCACATTTACCCAGTTACCCCTCTGCTGCCTGAGCCCTTGGCATCTCCTATAGTATCTATTCATTTGACCATGAATAATGTGGCTCATCTTGTGTGAGATGGAAAGATAATGGTGTCACAAAGCTGGCACACATCTCTCTATTGACAATGGGCTACTCTGTGATTTCACTGCCTCTTCATGCCTCGCATTGCTGGCCAATGAGAGGGCTATTTGCAGAGAAGATGCATGATTGACCCTTCGGCTGACCCCCAGTAGGGTAGCACCCACGCAGCTCACAATACTTGACCTCTTGGTGCAGTGGATGGTAAAGATCAGGTCTGATTTCACTGATTTCTCCCCCCCCTCATGATTCCCTTGAGGCGTAAAAACAGAATTGCATCATTCTTCTTATTTCTATCCTCCCTCCTCAGAACCCAGCTGAGCAAGTGGTACCAATGCTCCAAGTCTGGAACCAATAGAAACCTGAACAGCTTTAACCCTCAAGCCATAAGACTACCAAATAGCTACCCAGTCAATCTGCATTGACCCACTTTGCAGGAACTCTTTTGACTCACACATACGCTGCGGCTACTGTTTATTATCTATCCTGTTGCCTAGTCACTTTATCCCTACCTATATGTACATACTGTATCTACCTCAAATACCTCGTACCCCTGCACATCGACTCTGTACTGGTATCCGTTTAAGCAGCAAAGTTATTGTTACTCATTGTGTATTTATTCCTAGATTATTTTTTCTATATTTTTGTCTGTATTGTTGGGAAGGTATGTAAGTACACATTTCACTGTTAGCCTGGACCTGTTGTTTTACAAAGCATGTGACAAATATAATTTGATTTAATCAATGGTCTTTGCCCTTTAGCTGACGAACCCTTCCGTAATGTTATGGAATAGTCATCATCATGCTCTCATTACACTGCTGGGAACAGCAGCAAAATGCAAGGAGATAGATAGGGAATATCTATGATGATGATGAGTAAACACCATTGACCTCTCTAAACCCAAGAATTCTGATTATTGGGGTTTCATAAGAAGGGCAGCTGGACATAGATGGCATTTCAAATCCTCCCTCAGCCCAAAAAATGTTATCATGAATATATTCCACCATACTATGTGCAGCTACATGGCTTTGTGAGGCTCGTCTTCACAGTCGGCCATTACTGGGCCAGAAATAGAGCCTTGACTAGCTCATGCCATATGAGCTGTCTTCGCTACTGACCAGCTAATGGCAGGGATGCCGTAAATCATTTCTCTCCACTGTGTCTTTGAAGAAACCATCAGATCTGCCAAATCCATCAGCCTTCTCCTCAGAGGCATTTGCCAGCCTGTGAAATTGATCATCTTCCCAGGGGATGGCAGACCATAGAGGGGGAGCCATATTTTACTAGCCCCTAAATACTTAATGCTGCAAGGTGCCACGGGCCAGACCGTAAAAAGGAAGCCGTGTGAATCCATGGTGTCCAGGCTATTCCCAATCAAATAGCCCGCGGTAGACTGATATGGTAAAAGCATCTGAAAGGCGTTTCATACTCGTCATGCAACACTCTTCATAAAAAAATGAGAGTTTTTAAAAGGTATTAAAATAAAAATGATTATGATTTAGTATTCTTAGGGGTAAGACGAATGTCAGATTTGCATCAAAAACGCAAGTGACAATTATCCATTTATCTGCCTTGAGCAAACCAGGCTTCAATCAACTTAGCATGAGTTTGCGGAGTTTATGTCTTTATTTTACCCTAATAAGGACTGATGATTCTTACCTTTAAGCGTTTGAATGTCAAGCAATGACATGACTCTGCTGTCATTATCTTAGGTGAGCAGAGAGAGACTGTGGTTATTATCCAGAAACCTTTCCCTGCACTTTGTTAATTATTTCTCTGCGTTTCCAGGAAATATTATATATGCAGAGAAAACATAACGTTTCTGTTTGTCTTCTGAAGGAAAGTCGTGTCTGAGGGAGATCAGTGAAATCGATGACAGATTGTCTCTTCAATTCATACAATCATTATGTGAATTACATGTTCTCGGATAATTCAACTCGTATTTCTTAAAGCCAAATGTGTGTTTTTAAAATGTCCTTGTATTGGATTTTCATGCTTTTAATTTGCATACAATCCTGTTCATTTGTCTTTATATGTCAAATAAATCGAGCCCCAGAGGATACATTTCTTCCTTCGAATATAAATATACTTCCTGATGTAATGATCAAACCCGACTGATGATTAAGCCTAAATGGAGACGTTTGAGTTTTGGCTCATTCTTCTTACCTGACAGAGTTGGTGCAATATCACGTCCACTGTAGTTTATTAACGATCTCAAACAATGCTATTAACGATCTCAAACAATGCTATTAACGATCTCAAACAATGCTATTAACGATCTCAAACAATGCTATTAACGATCTCAAACAATGCTATTAACGATCTCAAACAATGCTATTAACGATCTCAAACAATGCTATTAACGATCTCAAACGATGCTATTAACGATCTCAAACAATGCTATTAACGATCTCAAACAATGCTATTAACGATCTCAAACAATGCTATTAACGATCTCAAACAATGCTATTAACGATCTCAAACGATGCTATTAACGATCTCAAACAATGCTATTAACGATCTCAAACGATGCTATTAACGATCTCAAACAATGCTATTAACGATCTCAAACAATGCTATTAACGATCTCAAATGATGCTATTAACGATCTCAAATGATGCTATTAATCATCTGCAGGCATTGCTGAACAGATATCCACAGATTATAGTGTGTTTTTGAATGTTTAATCAAATCCTTAATTGCTTCTTTTTTTTAAAAGTATCTTTTAAGAAAATGTTATCGGTCTTTACCTGGCTAAAAGAGAAGGTAAAAATATATTTTGTTTACAGGAACTCATTCTATACCTTTAGACGAAGTTCTATGTAAAAACAAAAAGGACGGGGGCGCTAAGAAACTCAAAAGATGTGATGATAATTAAGAATAATTTTGACCTGAATGTGCGAACAGGTCTGCAAGGAAGGTGGATCCTTTTAAATATGCTATTGGACCATAAACATGCAGTTGAAGTTGGAAGTTTACATACACTTAGGTTGGAGTCATTAAAACTTGTTTTTCAACCACTCCACAAATTTCTTGTTAACAAACTATAGTTTTGGGAAGTCGGTTAGGACATCTACTTTGTGCGTGACACATACTTTTTCCAACAATTGCTTACACACAGATAATTTCACTGTAATTTACTGTATCACAATTCCAGTGGTTCAGAAGTTTACATACACTAAGGTTACCGTGCCTTTAAACAGGTTGGAAAATTCCAGAATATTATGTTATGGCTTTAGGAGCTTCTGATAATTGATATAATTTGAGTCGTTTGGAGGTGTACCTGTGGATGTATTTCAAGGCCTACCTTCAAACTCAGTGCCTCTTGCTTGACATCATTGGAAAATCAAAAGAAATCAACCAAGACCTCCACAAGTCTGGTTCAACCTTGGGAGCAATTTCCAAACACCTGAAGGTACCACGTTCATCTGTACAAACAATAGTACACCATGGGACCACGCAGCCGTCACACCCCTCAGGAAGGAGAAGTGTTCTGTCTCCTAGAGATGAACGTACTTTGGTGCAAAAAGTGTAAATTAATCCCAGAACAACAGCAAAGGACCTTGTGAAAATGTTGGAGGAAACAGGTACAAAAGTATCTATATCCACAGTTAAACGAGTCCTATATGGACATAACATGAAGGCCGCTCAGCAAGGAAGAAGCCACTGCTCCAAAACCGCCATAAAAAAGCCAGACTAAGTTTTAAACTGCACATGGGGACAAAGATCGTACTTTTTGGAGAAATGTCCTCTAGTCTGATGAAACAAAAATAGAACTGTTTGGCCTTAATGACCATCATTATGTTTGGAGGAAAAAGGGGAAGGCTTGCAAGCCAAAGAACACCATACCAACTGTGAAGCACGGGGGTGGCAGCATCATGTTGTGGTGGTGCTTTGCTGCAGGAGGAACTGGTGCACTTCACAAAATAGATAGCATCATGAGGGAGGAACATTTGGTGGATATATTGAAGCAACATCTCAAGACATCAGTCAGGAAGTTAAAGCTTGGTTGCAAATGGGTCTTCCAAGTGGGCAATGACCCCAAGCATACTTCCAAAGTTGTGGCAAAATGTCTTAAGGACAACAAAGTCAAGTATTGGAGTGGACATCACAAAGCCCTGACCTCAATTGAACATTTGTTGGCAGAACTGAAAAAGCGCGTGCGAGCAAGGAGGCCTACAATCCTGACTCAGTTACACCAGCTCTGTCAGGAGGAATGGGCCAAAATTCACCCAACTTACTGTGGGAAGCTTGTGGAAGGCTACCGGAAACGTTTGACGCAAGTTAAACAATTTTAAAGGCAATGCTACCAAATACTAATTGAGTATATGTAAAGTTCTGACCCACTGGGAATGTGATGAAAGAAAGAAAAGCTGAAATGAATCATTCTCTCTACTATTATTGTGTCATTTCACATTCTTAATATAAAGTGGTGATTCTAACTGACCTAAAACAGGGACTTTTTATAAGGATTAAATGTCAGGAATTGTGAAAAACTGAGTTTAAATGTATTTGGCTAAGGTGTATGTGAACTTCCGACTTCAACTGTAAATTATTCGGCTCATTAATCTATATGGTCCAAATAATGAAGATCCACACTTCTTTGAAAATATATATCATAATTTATTATGTTTACAGGCAATACATGAGTCAATTATTATGGTGGGAGATTATAATACGGTTTTAGGTACCTCAATAGAGCGTAAAGGAAATCACACTACAATCTATCACCCTCGTGCACTTAAGGATATTAAGAATATTATGGATATTGGAACTAGTGGATATATTGAGGTTTAAATATCCTGACCTAGTGAGATATACAGTACATGGCAGAGGCTCAGTCAAGCTGGTTGTCTTTACTACTTTCTTATGTCATTTTCGCTGGCTCCAAAAGTTAAAAGATAGGAGACAGAATGTGGTCGGACCATCAAATAATTTGTATACACGTTACTCTTACAGAATTTCCGCAAGGTCGAGGATGTAGGAAATTTAATCAAAGTCTACTGGAAGACACTTTTAAATGTGCCTTTAGAGGCTATGCAATTCAGTACTCATCATTAAAACAAACACTATTTAGGTTATAATAGTTTCATCTTAACAAAGGAAATCGAGGAACTAACAGTACAGATAGATGGCAATAAAAGCTGTAACATAGAGGCATACAACAAGTTAGAGGAAAAACAAAAATAAATAGAAAAAATAAATGGAAGAACTTATTCAAGAAATATCAAGCGTATCATATTATAAAAAATAAAGCCAATTTGATGGAATATGGGGGGAAATGAACCAAATCGTTTTTGTATGTTCAACACAGAAATGCTACCAAATATAATTTACAGAATCTTGTTACAAATGACAGTCATCCATGATTCACTAAACAATATTTAAAAAAGAGGGAGCAAAGTACTTTAAGCATATGTTTTCATTTCAGTCTCCTCCAGCTCTACTAACTGAAGTCAATTGTAAGGAGTTTTTTCTTTCTTATAATAGTGTAAAATTAACAGCTTTACAGAAAGAGTCATGTGAAGACCTAATTACAGAGGAGGAACTTCTAGATTCAATTAAAGCCTTCATAAGGCCTCACACAATTGGCCCTGCGTCGTCCGGGGTTAAGGTTCGGCCGGGGTAGGCTGTCAATTGTAAATAAGAATTGGTTCTTTAACTGACTCGCCTAGTTAAATAACGGTTTAATAAAACAATTAAAACATTTTGGTTTTTTTAAGTCAGGGAAAACTCCAGGGCTGGATAGCATACCAGTTGAGGTATATCAAATATTTTTCAATGTACTCAAAGGTCCGTTAACATGTTTTAACCACTCCTATAGAAATGGTAGACTTTTATACTCAGCAAGAAGATGAGATTTCACTGTTACCGAAACAGGACCCAGGTGGTAAAGATCCAGTCCACCTAAAAAAAAACTGGAGACCCCTTACACTTCAGTGATGTGATTATATTATTATTATTATGATGCCAAAATCCTAACAAAATGCATAGCGTATAGAATTCAAAAGGTATTGTGAGATATTAGTCATTGTAATCAGACAGTTTTTTTTTACATGGACCATACATAGGAGATAATATAAGACAAGTATTGGAAACAATAGAATGCTATGACATCTGGGAAGCCACGCCTGGTATTCATAGCTGACTTTAAAAGTACGACTGGAATTTATATATAAATGCCTGGACGATTTTTTATTTTGGAGAATCTCTTATAAAATGGGTTAAAGTTATGTATACTCACCTTAGGTGTAAATAGTGAATAATGGCTACTTCTCAGAAGGTATTATATTGTCAAGAGGAGTAAAATAAGTTTGTCCACTATTGGCATATCTATTTATTATGGCCATCGAAATGTTAGCTATTAAAACCAGATCCAACCATAATATCAAGGGGCTGGACATCCAGGGCTTAAACACTGGTGTCATTATACACTGATGATTCATATTTTATTTTCAAATGTTTTACTTTAACATTACCTCGTAGTTTACTAATAATTTTTTTGACAGTGATGTGGACATACACTGTATTTACATTCCGAAATTAATGATTTCACTGAAATATATTTGAATAGAAAGTTTGCCAAATTAGATAAGGTCTTGGTACCATGGAAAGGACAACACAGTCTATTTGTGGAAAAATGTTTTAGTCGTATCCCAATTTACCTATTTACTTATGGGCCTGGCTACACCTAACGACTTGTTTTTAAAAATGATATGAGCAAAAAAAGATTCCACAATTAAACGGGTCTAAAATAACTATACTTAAATCTGAACTGGTTTTCTAGCAGACGAGTAAGAATGGCTCACACCGTGTCCACGAATGGCCTTTTTCCCTTTATTCAGGTTACAACCTCTCACTTTCAGTTATTATAAAAAGAAATCATCTCCAAAATATTGCTATTTTTAAAACAAGAAAGCTATATCTTTTGGTTGCAATTTATGCCTAATCCACCAGAAAAGACAGAACAAATATTACTAAAAATATTATGCTTAAACACAAAATATACTAATTGATAATAAAAAATATATATAATTTTTTTTTTTTAAGTTTAAAAACGGTATAATCTTTTAATATCATATCATAAATAGGACTGGTGGAGTTATGTCACACATGCAGCAAAACAAATTACATGGATATGTCTGCTCTATCCAAAATTACAACCAACTGATTGCAGCATTACAACCAAAATGGAGGAGGTAAGTGGAAGGGGAAGGAGGTAAGAAACCTGTCTGTTGGCCCTGCATTAAAGACCAATCTTGGCTAAGGAAAATTGTGATGAATACAAAAGTATACCAGTTTCATTTAAAACTTGACAGCTGTGCCATACAGGTTGCAAAATAGCACAGTAGAAACATTCATGGCAGCTATAAATCAACTGGACGGTCTTCAGAGATAGATGGGAGGGGTTGAGGGAAGCTGAAGGCAAAAAGAAGACGAAAAAAAGATAACTAATGTAAAATATACTGTGTCCGTAAGCTATAATTAGAAGCATAAGTGTTGTTGTCCATTATTTTACTCAAATTAGGTGAGGGGCGGTAGGGTTGGGAGAAAATAACGAAGAAGCAAAATATATTTAAAAAATATATATTAAAAATAATACATACATATTTACAAAAATATATATATTGGGATTGGAAATTATGCAGACCACTACGTTGATAGAAGACACAATCTATCAGCAATATTGAATCTGATCTACTCCCTAATTTTTTAATTTATTTATAAATAAATACATTTATATTTTGGCTGCATTAAAACCCCCACAAACAAATACATTTGCATGCTCAATGTCATCGTGATTTAGTATTAACACACGCATCAACGTCGTCACCTTGGGATCAGACATTAGAAATAGTCCTGTGCCCAGTGAATTACATTCCCAGGTTTCCTTTGATGTAGTGTCCCACAGCAACATGTACCTTTTCTTTGTTTGGGGATTTTATTAATGTGTGCAAATGACATATCTGCCCTTGTCTTTTTTGTTCTGACAAGTCCACTAGCTCCAGTATACCTATTTCAACCAGAAGTGGGTTATATGAGGCGTTAAGCAGCAAGGAAGGCACCTTTTCTAGTTAAGCACCTAGTTAGGCACCTATTACACACCTGACTAACATCGTATACTACATAGAAGAAAACATACGAATATTGGATGGTGAGCACTTCCATTATAGACTTTATTGTATCAGAATGGAGTGTCGTTTTAGACTTTATTGTATCAGTATGGAGTGTAATTTTAGACTTGATTGTACCAGGATGGAGTGTAGTTTTAGACTTTGATGTACCCGTATGGAGTGTAGTTTTAGACTTGATCGTACTAGGATGGAGTGAAGTTTGTTTCTTGAGTGTACAAGGATGGAATTATATGCATACATTCAGTCTGGAATATCAGAGCAAGGAGGGCTGCAGTAAATGAATGATGAGCAGGTGAATGTGTATTTGCATTGTGTCCGAGAGCCCAGGATGACCCTACCCTGTCCTCTCTGTCCTTTCTACAGTTGATGGGAACAGGAGGTCGGTGACCCATACTGCAGGTGCCAGCCCACACAGGCCTGTGGCCCAGCCAGATGAGATTGAGGACCACTCCATGGCCAACCCAAGAAGACCGTGGAGGAGGCCAGACTACCTCCACCACACGTTTCTCAAGCTCTTCCAAGGTCTGGAAGCCCCACAAGCTCCTTAAACTCCACAAGCTCCACAGAGCCCACAGTCTCGTGACAGGAGCAAGGCAGTGCCCACAGTCCTGCCACAGCCAAGTCACAGTGAACAGGAGAGCACTGTCAGTCATTGTGTTAATATTACTTAGCTATGTACATCCTAGCTATAACTATGGGTGAGGCAGCGGTCTAAGGCACTGCATCTCAGTGCAAGAGGCATCACTGTAGTCCCTGTTTCGAATCAAGGCTGCATCATTACCTGTCACCAGGTAGCCTAAATAAAGGTTAAATATATTTTTTTAGTTCCTCGGCGTACACCTCTCGGACAAACTGAAATGGTCCACCCACACAGATAGTGTGGTGAATAAGGTGCAATAGCGCCTCTTCAACCTCAGGAGGCTGAAGAAATGTAGCTTGTCACCTTAGACCCTCACAAACTTTTACTGATGCACAATTAAGAGCATCCTGTTGGACTGTATCACATCCTGGTACGGCAACTGCACCGCCCACATCCACAAGCCTCTCCAGAGGGTGGTGCAGTCTGCACAACGCATCACCGGGGGCAAACTACCTGCCCTCCAGGACACCTACAGCACCCAATGTCACAGGAAGGCCAAAATGATCATCAAGGACAACAACCGTCCGAGTCACTGCCTATTCACACGGCTACCATCCAGAAGGCGAGGTCAGTACAGGTGCATCAAAGCAAAAACAGCTTCTATCTCAAGACCATCAGACAGTTAAACAGCCATCACCAACACAGAGAGGCTGCTGCCTACATACAGACTCAAATCATTGGCCACTTTAATAAATGGATCACTAGTCACTTTAAACAATGCCACTTTAATAATGTTTACATGTCTGACATTACTCATCTCATATGTATATACTGTATATTATACCATCTATTGCATCTTGCCTATGCCGCTCTGTCATTGCTCATCCATATATTTATGTGTATATACTCTTAGTCCATTCCTTTACTTAGATTTGTGTGTATTAGATAGTTGTTGTGTATTAGATAGTCGATATTGCTGCACTAGATATTGAAGCACCAGCATTTCGCTACACTCGGAATAACATCTGCTAACCATGTGTATGTGACCAATAAAATTAGATTTGATTTGATTATAGATTAAAGGTTTTGGTCAGCTGTGAAGAAATGTAATCCATTTGGTATGACTGCATATTATTCTGGTTGCCAGGATTTTGTCTGTGCTAGCAGAGAGCAGAAAACCTTTTTGTGTTAGCTAGTAAGCACAGAGAGAGACAGATTGAGCCACTTAGGAGTCTGATTATCTCATCAACGACATGTACCTGTAGAAGCCCAGCAGGCACATGCACAGATCGGGCTGTACCTGTGCAGAGCCCAGTTATCTAAAAGGGTCATGATCTTTCAACCTGTGGCGGCATACAAGCATTTATCTAAGCCAAGTATATTCAAATACATTTAAAACTGCCTCTTAAACATTCATCTCAATATCAATGTTGACCTCAGTATTTGATGTGAATTGTATGAATAGTAGGAAACTAGATTATTAAAGAAATAAAATACATTTCTTCCCCTTAATCCTCTACTGGCAGTCTTTCAGTTTTTCCCCCTCCCTGTCTGACGGTTGAGTTTAGTGTAGTGTATCTGGGAGACATAAGCTTTTCCTATTCAGACACGGAGAGCAGGCTTTTATAAAGAAGATCACTATTGTAACACCTCAAGCAACTGACTGGAAATAAAAACCTCCCCTTTTCCAGCGAGCTTGCACTTTGCAGAGCTCCTTATCTTTACTTGTTCTGTTGGCGTTTGCATGTTTGCAGCATGAATGCTATGTCCAATCAGCCTGCAACCACTCAGTGTCCCCATAGTTGTGAGAGAAAGAAAAACAACCTCTAGCAAAAATACCTTTAACATAAATCTGACAAACTAGGAGCCATAAGGCTGGAAGAACACTCTGTGTTCCTATTAAATCAGTCCAACTTTACTGTGTATATCAAAATACCTAAACATTTTCCCATCCCTGTTAGATGGCAGGGTGATAAGCAGGCTGCAGTGTACTGTAGGGATTAGTGGTGACAGAGGAGTAACCATGGATCCTCTCTTCCTCTCCCAAAAATGCATGGATGGGGGCCAAACTCCCCTGGAAACATACATTATGGATCTGTCTTAAATGGCACCCTATTTGCTATATAGCGCACTACTTTCACCAGAGACCTATGGGTACTGGTGAAAAGTAGTGCACTATGAAGGGAATAAGGTGCCATTTGGAACAGATATATGTTTTATGATTGAATTCCATCAGCCTCTGGGACGAGATGTTAAGATTCCACCAACTTAATAAAATAAATATTACAATAATGGGAGATATAATCTTTATAAATCCTTTAAGGTTCCTTTGTTTAGCCTAAGTCCCTCAGGATGGAGCTTAATTAGATTTTTTGTGCAAGGTTGGAGGGCTGGTAATGTCTTTTTAATGACACCATCCCTTGCTGTCTTTCTTCATATATACTTTACCCACCCATGTCATTCACACACACACACATCACACAAACACACACGCACAACATCACGCCAACACACACGCACAACATCACGCCAACACACACACACAATCACACACACACACACACACACACACACACACACACACACACACACACACACACACACACACACACACACACACACACACACACACACACACACACACACACACACACACACACACACACACACACACACACACACACACACACACACACACACACACACACACACGTACCATCATGCAAACACGAAAAGGTCATGCATTCCATTTGTTTACATTCAATCAAAACAAGTTTGACCATATTCTTACTTTAACATTCAAAGAACACTGATTAATGATTTTTAAAATGGTGCATGCTGATGGATATGTGAAACAAGATCCTATGCAAAGACATGACACTAATTACGATGGAAAAGAGTCCAATGAGAGAGGATTTCTATAGAGATTGTATTATATTTCCAAAAATATATGTACAGTCTATTACAAAGGTTACGAAGCAAAAAAAAGTAACGTCTATTTAACAAGAAATCGTCTAAGCAATGATTTTACACTTCTGCTGTTTGGGGAAAATACTCTTGACCAATGAATACTCTCAATACTCTCATCACAGAAAAATAAATAATAAATTGACAATTCGTATTACTGTACATTAAACTAAAAGGCAAAAATAAAAACAAAATGCATTTCTAAAATGGGAAACCTATCAGCTGTCTTTGGTCCTAAATGAGAAGGTATGTACAACTGAAATCTTCTGGGTGACAGTAATCATCTGCGAGTGAGATAGAAAAATATAGTGCATTTTCAATGTATTCAGAGCTCACTACAGAGTAATGTGTGTAAAAAAAAACAACAACAATGACAACAATATAAATAAAATGTACAAGTTTTACAGTTAGAACATATACAAAGTTTCCCTCGGGATCTCTGATCTCTCTGACACCATCAACAGTGCTGAACTCTTTGGAATTATCCACCATCTATGCAAAAGGCGTGTTCACAATTTCAGTTTGTCCAAAAGGTATGCAGAATATTAACCAGTCTACTTCAATATTTTTTAAATTACTTCTCATTCTTGAATCCAATAAACCCGCCACACAAACTGTCTTAAAAACTTAGTTGAAACACAATAACACCCCCATATATTGAGTTAAACATCCTCAACTACAAAATGGGTAAAAAAAGAAAGAAAGTAAAAGCGAACAGTAAAAGGTGACATTTCCTGTGAAGGTTACAGAATATTTGTATGGCGGATCGATTGTATCCACGTCTTAATCTCAATTTGGCTCAAATTGCTGTCTCTACGGGACCCCTGACTCAGAGGGAGAGAGGGAAGGGGGAGTGGGGGGCCTCCAGCACCGAGGTGTGAAGGCCCCCAGGGGCCCGCTGTTTGAGATCAGAGCAGGGGAGAAGAGACAGAGAGAGAACGGGAGAGGGGCAGAGAACGAGGACTGACTGCTGCCTGCCTTGTGAACTGGGGAGTTTTGTGCTGACTGAATGCCTTTGCGCTGGTATTCAATTCAAAGGGCTGGCATAGACCCAATTGCTGAGCTTTGCTGTATGGATAAAGAGTGGCTCTGTCTGTCTGTGACACGGGGCCCAGAGCAGGCTGGGCAAGGTCTGATTCCCAGGTATCCCCCTACCACAGGGGTGAGTCCCTTTGGACTGAGCACAATGGAAATGTATCTAGGAAAGAATAGACAAAATCGCTAATGGCTTTACAAATGCTAAGCTTGCAGCCAAAGTCCATGATGGTGTTTCAGGGTTGGCTTTCCAAAGACCATTTCATTCTCTACAGGCAAATTGAAGGGCATCTTAAATGATCATTGGGAAAACTGCAGCTTTAAAAATCTGTATCTATGATGAGTCCACAGGAACAAAGACAGCATCAGCCACAGCCAAATACTCTACATTGGGTACATATACAGTACCAGTCAAAAGTTTAGACACACCTACTCATTCCAGGGTTTTTCTTTATTTTTACTATTTTCTACACTGAAGAATAATAGTGAAGATATCAGAACTATAAAATAACATACATGGAATCATGTAGTAACCAAAGAAGTTAAACAAATCCAAATATATTTTCTTTAAAGCAGCCATCCTTTGCCTTGATGACAGCTTTGCACATTCTTGGCATTCTCACAACCAGCTTCATGAGGTAGTCACCTGGAATGCATTTCGGTTAACAGGTGTGCCTTGTTAAAGTTCATTTGTGGAATTTCTTTCCTTTGCAATGTGTTTTAGCCAATCAGCTGTGTCGTGACAAGGTAGGGGTGGTATACAGAACATAGCCCCATTTGGCAAGAACAGGTCAAATAAGAAAAGAGAAAAGACAGTCCATCATTACTTTAAGACATGAAGGTCAGTCAATATGGAAAATGTCAAGAACTTTGAAAATTTCTTCAAGTGCAGTTGCAAAAATGATCAATCGCTATGATGAAACTGATTCTCACGAGGACCACCACAGGAAAGGAAGAAGACCCTCTGCTGAGAGACCCTCTGCTGCAGAGGATATGTTGATTAGAGTTACCAGCCTCAGAAATTGCAGCCCAAATAAATGCTGCACAGAGTTCAAGTAACAGACACATCTCAACATCAACTGTTCAGAGAAGACTGCGTGAATCAGACCTTCATGGTTGAATTTCTGCAAAGAAACCACTACTAAAGGACACCAATAAGAAGAAGAGACTTGTTTGGGTCAATAAACATGAGCAATGAACATTCGACCAGTCCTTGATGAGTCCAAATTTGAGATTTTTGGTTCCAATCGCTGTGTCTTTGTGAGACGCAGAGTAGGTGAATGGAAGATCTCAGCATGTGTGGCATCCACCATGAAGCATGGAGGAGGAGGTGTGATGGTGGTTTGCTGGTGAAACTGTCTGTGATTTATTTAGAATTCAAGGCACACTTAACCACCATGGCTACCACAGCCTTCTGCAGCGATACACCATCCCATCTGGTTTGGGCTTAGTGGGACTATCATTTGTTTTTCAATAGGACAATGACTTAACACACATCCAGGCTGTGTAAGGTCTATTTGACCAAGAAGGAGAGTGATGGAGTGCTGCATCAGATCACCTGGCCTCCACAATCATCTGACCTCAACCCAATTGAGATGGTTTGGGATGATTTGGACCGCAGAGGGAAGGAAAAGCAGCCAAGTGCTCAGCATATGTGGGAAATCCTTCAAGACTGTTAGAAAAGCATTCCAGGTGAAGCTGGTTGAGAGAATGCCTAGAGTCTGCAAGCTGTCAAAGGCAAAGTGTGGCTACTTTTAAGAATCTAAAATCTAAACTGTTGTTTAACACTTCTTCGGTTACTACATGATTCCATATGTGTTTTCCATAGTTATCATTATTCTACAATGTAGAAAATAGTAAAAATAAAGAAAAACCCTTGAATGACTAGGTGTGTCCAAACTTTTGACTGGTACTGTATGTTCAAAATACTGTGAAACCTCCCCCTATTTTATTTTTTTACACAACTGCAGTTGGAAATATTCCTTACATTTAATGAGAAAGAAATGAGTGAACCAACCATTCGTCGGAGAATAATACAATGCTGAAGACATTTATGATAACATTCATTTTGTTGTAAAAGGTGAAGACTGATGGCACCATTAGGTTGGCTTTTTAGCACATCTTTGTAGAGCCCATTCCTAATCTCTGTGCCCTGATTAGCATACAAAGGGGCAGGGATGTAAAAAAAAAAAAGAAGCATTTTATGCATGTTACATCACCCATACTGTTTGCCTGGCTCTCCTGAATGGCTAGGGCTGGGACGGTAAGTGATTTTCACAGTATGATTATCGTAATAAGGAGTATCGGGATTTTCTATATATCATGATATTTGGGTTATTAGATGCTGTAAGTACCTCATGCCAAACTGAAGGCCTTCAAATGAAGTGTGGTGCAATGGAAAGGATGATGTCATGACTAATGCGTGTGCCTCTCTGCTGCTTGAATGTCATTTCACCCCACGGTTACAGCCATATGTTCCAAATATAGTCATACACTGTGACCTTGTTATTAAGTCATTAGCATATTCGGGGATACCATTTCGTAAGTGGCATTACTATTTAATGATTTGATAACTTAAGTATACCGATATATTATCCCAGCACAACGGGCATTTCTGTAAAAACCTAGCACCTTCAAATCTCTGAGACCATTTCTACCTGGACTCATTATTGCTTTATTTGGTCAATCATCAATCATCAATCGTGAAATTCAACATACGCAAGTGTGCATGATTTTCAAGTTCATGATGAATGGAGCAGGTTGGCATTTACTTTCATGAGTCTTGCCTTGGAGGCAGCTCTGCAGGGTGGTCACGAGCTTGCACAACCACAAAGTCATAAAACCTGATTGTAAACCTACACTCTAACCTTAACCCTAGCCTTGAGGGGTTGGGTTAAATGCAGAAGACACATTCCAGTTGAATGCATTCAGTTGTACAACTGACTTGGTATCCCCCTTTCCCTTTCCCTTCCTTTAACCACACTGCTAACCCTAATGTCTAACCCGTACCTTCATTTAAGACCAAAAAGCGAATGTTTGTTTTCATGAATTTTTACGATATAGCCCATTTGGATTTTGCAGCTGGCCCGTCTAGCGGAAACTGCTCAGTTCTGCCTCCAGGGAAAGATTCGTAACAATAAACGTCAACCTGCATGAAATGATACCACAAAGAAAATGGGGAACCTTTCCATTCAGACACAAGACATGTCTCACTGAACTGCAAAAAACATTGCCATTGAATAGCCTAAAAATAATGTCAATATATTAGTCTAACACATTTTAAGGCATTATTACTTATAGAAAGTGCGTACACAGCATTTCCTAGATTCACCCTCAACCACCGTATTCACTAAAATACAAAACAAATACCATTTGCTGCAAAAATGTTTTTTTGGGGGGGGGGGGGGGGTTTCAATGGCAACACCATTTGCAGTGGATCAAGTCATCTCATTAAGTTTCAATACAATCCTTCTGTAGAGCAATCTGTGGAAACGTTCAATTGATGAATTCAACAACGGAAATCAAGGTTCAGATTGAAAGCACATTGGACAATATGATAAAATGATTCATGTGGTAAACATGAACATGTCAAGAATGTTGCCACTTTGATGCTTGATATTAGATAGAAAAGTTGTGATCAGTCTCAAATCAACTTGAATGATTGGTGTCATACTGTTTCAAAATTTCCGACATACAAATTTGAAATCTGATTTTCCATCACAAAATGGGAGCATCTGTGTTCAGGCAAATGCGTACAAGCAAAGCACTCCTGTAAGCTTCAAACGACCGAGAGGACACTACTATCTCTGAAGTCACTTATCTGAGGTGCAGCATACCGTCGTTCACTTCAAAAACATCAGGAAGAAAAAAGCACAACTCACTGCAAACAGTTAAAACAGCCAGTAGTGTCTCAAGACAAACTGGTCAAAGTACCTCGAAAATCATTTCCACCAAAATGTTCAGACACCATACTCATCCTTTTGGATGGGAGCGTTTACCCTGTTGTCAAGTCCAAAATAGAAAAAAAAGGACGAAAAGAATTGTAAGGGGAAAATAAAAATGAAAGATTACTGTACGTACCACCATATCACTGTGGCTCCTGGCACTAACAAAATGAACAAACTAGTAAAGAAAATACTGAAAAACCACCGCAAGGGGAATAAACAAATGGTTTGAAATCTTCTTTCTTTTTCCTTTTTATAAAGTGAAATCCATTTTCATGGTGCACAAATAAAATCCTCCACGAGGTTAAAAGAACAAGGTAATACGTATCAAACTCGTTTTCCAAAGCTCCGTCTCTATTTGATATGTTGTTGAGAGTTCCTCAGAGCGTTTTTAAGTTCGGCATCATGTTCAGGTAGTATGCTGTCATTCTCTCCTTAGTACCCGTTCTAAAGAGGGGTTCAAATCCTTCGCCAAGGACCACAGGAATGATTTCATTCCGAAACATCCGGAAAAAAAATAGTCAGATAGGAGACGACATCACGTCACATGATTTTCAATGATTATCCTGGGAGGTTTTGCCTTAGTGCTGCTCTAGATAGCCCGTCCACAGGGGGCACTGTAGTCTGTCATCACACCTGGATTCCTGTGCCATGGAGATGCAGCATCTGGGCTCTCATAGTCTGTATGCTGCTCATGATCTTCTTCTGATGGCCCACTAAACTGATCCCCAAGCTCATCACATCCCTGCAAGACAAGACGGCCAATGATAAATCACAGCAGTGGACAACAGAGAGGCTCAAAACATCCCATGGCGTATAGCAGCACCAGGTATTTTGTTAACGGACAAATAGATCTGAAAACATGACAGGCTTGTTTATGAATCACAATGATGAAATAAAAATGCAGTACTGCCACGTCCAAGGATATTGACTGAGAAAATAACGATATGACAACTCTCCAGAACTGGCCATATTGGATTTGACCTCCGCGCGTGTTTTAAAGTTCAGGTTCCTTACTCAATTGACATCCTGGCCACAGAGTCCAGTGAGCTGTAGCCAGCGGCGGTGAAGTTGTCTCTGTATCTCTCCATCTTGATGGCCTCCAGCCACTCCCCAACCGAGCGGAAAGTGGTGAAGTCTGGTGTGCTCTGATCTAACAGGGGACTAATCGGTCTGTTGGATGAGCAAGAGGAAGCCATTAACGTCTCATGCGAAAACTGAAACATTCCCATAACAAACACAAACTGAGCCGGGAGCAAGACACAAAAGACAGCCAAAGACATCCCGGGGTAACAGTAAAATTGCATGTGGAAAAAGAAATTTTGAACATTTCAATCGATGTCAAATTCTAAAGTGCCAATGCCATCTGATCCTCTTTTTCAAACAAATGTGTGTGTTAAGTAACTATCAAAAGCCCTCAACATCATATATGGATGGTCATTTTACATCAAACCTCCACAAAGTGGCCTTCAAAAATAGAAGCACTTTCCAACAGTATTTTTTTTTTTTTGTGGGGGGTTACACTGTCAATCTCACCCAGGGAGATTGTGTTCTGAGTGTAAATAGAATTAATTTGACAAATGTCCCAGAGGGTTCCAGAGTTCCCACAGCACTTAAAAACCCCGGGAACTCATTACAGGGATTGATTTAAAAGCCCTGCTATTGACCATAAAGCCATGGAAGCTGCTTTGGCTTATTGATTCTCCGGGATTTATCTTTCATCTGTGAACTCCTGTGGATAAATCAACCCCTGGATGCTTTGGATTGTCCACTAATGTAGCTCCATAGGACAGAAATATGAAGAAGCAATACATACTTCCATAGTCTTACAGCTACTTTGGTCAAATGTTCTAACTGAAGCTGCTAATTTATTCCATTGGAGTTGTGTAGTGCTCAGTTACAGGGTTTAATGAGACAAGCTTTCCTTACCTCGTGCAGGTTCCCACCGGGGTTTTCAAGGTATTGGGATTGCGAATCATCTTATCAAGGATGCCAACTATTTGATCAAATTTGGGACGATCGGCCCTGTCTTTCTGCCAGCAGTCCAGCATTAGCTGGTGCAGGCCTGGAGGGCAGTCCATGGGAGCAGGGAGGCGGTACCCCTCCTCTATGGCCTTTATCACCTGGGAAAACCAAAAACACAGGCAAGTCTTTAAGGGCTATTACCACTACGATTACCACCACATTAACACAAGTCGCCATTCACTACAGTTCATTTCCATTTCATTCTCTAATCAAGATGTTTGTAAACAGGAAGTGTCAGTACAAGTCTTGTGTGGTTCCCTATTTACAGAAGTGGTACTTTGAGAAGAAACAGGCCTAACCAGATGTGATCACTCAGTCTCAGCTTGTTAAGATGACGGTGAGAGTAGCAAGACCCAGAGTAGCAAGACCCAAATTAGGATATATTGAGAGTAGCATCTAGTGGCCCTGTCTGGTACAGAGATGGGTCTCTAGAACACCTGCCCATGCCTGTCATACTATACAAATAGACCTGATTGTAATTAATTAAGCAAACAGTGGCTCTGTTTTCCCTTAGATGCATCCTTCATATTGTTTGTACTCTTTGTCTCATCAATAGACTGCATTTACACAGGTCTAATGAATAATGAAAATACACAACGTTGCATATCGTCAAGCTACATCTATTCTCACTCTGTCAATAGCTAAAAACAAAGTCCATTGAAAGTCAACGGCGTGAGAACTTTAAACATTGGGGGGCAGTGGGCACCTTTGATTTGAGACTCAACCGTCTCTTCCTCTCTTCCGGGGAATGTGAGTTTGTTTATTTTCTGCACATGTTCATCTGTTATTCCTGTCAGGGCTATTCAAACAAGACTGAGCTACGGTAGAAAAAGTGTCAAAGGAGCGGTTTGCCAACATCTTGACAGAGGAACTGTAATCTCTGACATTGATGCCTGTCAAGCACGCTTCTTCCACAACCAATCATGTCTAGCATTTCTAACAGCTGATTGTTCAATCAGCAGGCTTCCCATTAGGAGGAGCTGAGCGTAATATAATCCTATTTCGTCTTTCTGCTGAGGAGAAGACTGTTTGTCCTACTGGATTATGTCATCTTTAACTTCGCCACGGGAGAAAACTACCACTGGAGCATCTTTCAGACAAGTACTTGCAAACAGCGGCAACTTAAACCCTTTTACCGCTTAAGTATCGCCGTTACTGACTTTCAAATCGGCGGCCAAACCCCTCTAAAGCCACTTTTACGATCAGCACGGTGAACCGATTTGCAATGTTCACCTGTTCCAATTTAGCCTGAAACAAAGCAGCGGCCGCAGCTAAAACTGAAAGTTCTACATGACTAACTAGATAGCTCCGGCATTATTGAACTCTGACAAGTAAGGTTCAATTATCATAGCTCAGTATAAAGGTTCAAAGCAGTTTTGAAGTCCAAAGAGTATTTTGTATGCCAGGTATCCAGTCTGTTTCTTTATATTATCATATAAAAGCATTTGATGAATATCAATCTCGGATTAAAACAGAATGAATTAATACCTAGCAATCCTCCTCATTCAACTCGAAATAGTAATTGTGGCTCACGTTTAAAGCAGTCCTAAGAATTCAGCTAATTCTGTTCATTCTGTTATACGATAGCCAGTCTCTGAGTAACATGCGAAAACTGACATGTATTTGGTGAATGATTGACTTTGTGTAACGGAGCAACTCACATCTTGATTGGACATGTCCCAGTAAGGCCGTTCCCCATAGGACATGACCTCCCACATGACAATGCCATAACTCCACACATCACTAGCGGAAGTGAATTTACGGTACTGGATGGCTTCCATTGCTGTCCATCGAACAGGTATTTTTCCACCCTGTTCAGTAAAATGCAGGTCAGTGGCTGGAGTAAAGATCAAATTCATTATATCCTGCATCTTCCCCTAAAACATCAATTAGAATAGAGTTACAACTTCGCACACAGGGTCAGCAAAACCTCCAAACGTTCAAAGCTAAAACTTCACCAAAGAGACTGCAAGTCTTGCATATTGAATAACTAGGCCCAGACATGCATGGGCATGCATGCATAGTTTATACTCCATTCCCATGCACTGGCTGTTGGCTTGATTTGAGTGTTCAGAGAGAGCTCAGGGAGTCTAGGCAGGGAAAGCAATACGGGGCTGGTTTAATTGACTCACCGTTGTTGTGTAGACAGCCTCGGGATCGTCATCGATCACTCTTGACAGGCCGAAGTCAGACACTTTACATACGAGATTGCTGTTGACAAGTACGTTTCGTGCAGCCAGATCTCGATGGACATACCCCATGTCGGAGAGATATCTCATCCCCGCTGCTATGCCCCGCAGCATCCCCACTAACTGGATCACTGTGAACTGACCATCGTGTTTCTGTACACAACAGAGGAAAACAGTCAGCTAAGCAAAATCCGCTCAGTTCACAAAGGCATTGCAGTGGTATTATTTATAGAATATGGAACTCTTAATGCGAACATACTGTATTACACATCACTGGTAAGGGAGTTGCAGTTGCCATTTATTTTGTATTTTTACAGTGAACCTTTCATTTAACTAGGCAGGTCAGTTAAGAACAGTGACAGGCTACCCCGGCCAAACCCGAACAACGCTGGGCCAGTTGTGGCGCCGCCCTATGGGACTCGGCCGGATGTGTTACAGCCTGGATTCAAACCAGGGGCAATAGTGACGCCTCTTGCACTGAGACGCAGTGCCGCTGCTCCACTCGGGAGCATTGAACGCGTTGAAAGGTACTCACCCTGAGAAAAGCATCTAACGAGCAGTTTTCCATATATTCAATCACAATCATCACCGGTTTGCCTGAAAACAAGGGTGACACATCCATTATTTGACAATAACAACAAAAAATGGTTTATTAACGGCTTGCTAAATTACATTTCAGCCTTTAGTGTTATATTGAACAATTTCCTTCATTGGTTTGTAATTAAGTGTTAATATCTGTTCCTTATATTAGGCTGTCTAAATGAGACAATATAAATCAGGGAGCAAGCCTAATTTTATCAGAAATACTACATGTACAAAAGTTTGGGGACACCCCTTCAAATTTGCGGATTTGGCTGTCTCGGCCACACCCGTAGCCGACAGCTGTAGAAAACTGAGCATGCAGCCATGCAATCTCCATAGACAAACATTGGCAGCAGAATGGCCTTACTGAAGAGCTCGGTGACTTTCAACGTGGCACCATCATAGGATGCCATCTTTCCAACAAGTCGGTTCGTCTAGCAGGGCAGATGTCTGAGCTGCCCCAGTCAACTGTAAGTGTTATTATTGCGAAGTGGAAACATTTAGGAGCAACAACGGCTCAGCCGCAAAGTGGTAGGCCCACACAAGCTCACGGAACGGGACTGCCGAGTGCTGAATCGAGTAGCGTGTAAAACTTCCTTTGGAAGCAAAGACAGCGCAATAACTTTTTGTTGGGAGCTTCATGAAATGGGTTTCCATGGCTAAGCACCCGCACACAAGCCAAAGTTCATCATGCGCAATGCCAAGTGTCGGCTGGAGGGGTGTAAAGGTGGCTGCTATTGGACTCTGGAGCAGTGGAAACATCTGAAGTGGTGTATCATGCTTCACCATCTGGCAGTCCAACGAACAAATCTAGGTGAAGGGACATTTGAAGGGATTTTCAAGCTGTTTAAAGGCAGTCAACTTATTGTATGTACACTTCTGACCCACTGAATTATAAGAGAGATAGTCTGTCTGTAAACAATTGTCCAGTGAAGGGACATTTTAATGCTACAGAAAACAATGACATTCTAGACGATTCTGTGCTTGGTATGGTGAAGGCCCTTTCCCCTTTCAGCATGACAATGCCCCCATGCACAAAGCGAGGTCCATACAGAAATGGTTTGTCAGGATTGGTGTGGAAGAACTTGACTGGCATGCACAGAGCCCTGACCTCAACCTCATCAAACACCTTTAGGATGAATTGGAATGCAGACTGTGAGCCGGGCCTATTCGGACAAGATCAGTGCCTGACCTCACTAATGCGCTTGTGGCTGAATGGAAGCAAGTCCATTACTAATACTTTTGGTCTAGAAAAAAAAAAGTATGTGCATACCTGCTCGTGGAACATCCCATTCCAAGATCATGGGCATTAATATGGAGTAGGTCCCCCTTTGATGCTATAACAGCCTCCTCTCTTCTGGGAAGGCTTTCCACTATATATTGCTGAGGAGACTTGCTTCCATTCAGCCACAAGAATTTGACCAATTTGACAAATTTGACAAACTGACTTTTTGGGTGCCACGTTGAAAGTCACCGAGCTCTTCAATAAGGCCATTCTACTGCCAATGTTTGTCTATGGAGATTGCATGGCTGTGTATACACCTGTCAGCAATGGATGTGGCTGAAATAGCCCAATCCACTAATTTGAAGGGGAGTCCACATACTTTTGTATATATAGTGTATGTACATATTAAGAATGGTATTTGAGTGCACTTGCTTTACTTTCTTGCTGCAGTTGTAGGTGTGTGTGTGTGTGTGTGTGTGTGTGTGTGTGTGTGTGTGTGTGTGTGTGTGTGTGTGTGTGTGTGTGTGTGTGTGTGTGTGTGTGTGTGTGTGTGTGTGTGTGTGTGTGTGCGTGTGTGTGTGTGTGTGTGTGTGTGTGTGTGTGTGTGTGTGCGTGTGTGTTTGAGAGAGAATGCAGTCCTTACCTCTGGTCACCACTCCCTCCAGATGGACAACATTGGGATGGTCAAACTGGCCCATAATGCTGGCCTCACACAGGAAGTCCCTCCTCTGTTTCTCTGAGTAGCCCACCTTCAGGGTTTTAATGGCCACTGACATGTCCCGTTTCCCTGGGAGCTTCATCCGTCCACTACACACCTCCCCAAACTCTCCTGTGAGACGGACAAAGAGACAAAACAACTCATGGGCCATGAACCTTCAGAACAACGAGCAAAAGGAGCAAACAAGTTTAGTAAATGTTCAGAGAAGACAGCTGTGCTGCAGGAGATAATAAATTGGAGTAGAACATATTGTTCTGCTCAAGCTGTGTACATATAGATACTCTCATTGACTGCATCTCTAAAACTGATGTGGCAGCAATTCATCAGCCGTGAAGCATCTCTGCTATTGTCGTACCTTTTAAAAAGATGCAGGCCCACACATTAACTGCAATGAACTTTTCCCCCCTTTTTTGCAATTGCCCTATCAATATACAGCGAGGATAAACCGTGTCCCCATTTCAAAGTGTAAATATGTGGCTGTCATTGTGATGTATGAGTGTACGGTATGACTAAACAGAGAGAGCTGGGAGACACCAGCCAGACTCACCTGCTCCAATAACTCGCTCAATCTTAATGCAGGACGCGTCCAGCTCCTTGGCAAATTGATGGACAGCCCTGTTGGGGTCCTCGTAGGTTTCAGGGTCAATGTACGTTTTGGTGCCTGGAAATTTAACTGTAGAAAGGTAAGGGGATTACTGTTACGATTAAATATGCATACAGCATGCCGGGCCGACCGGGCGCTTGTCAGACACACCATAACCAACGGCAACCATTCAGAAGGAATTGCTAAACAGCCAGCTGATGGAAAGCACCTGTGTCGAAAGCTCTTTCTGCAAACACCCTTATACCAGACATCTATTCTCCCCCCCCCTTTTTTTTATTTTTCCTCCGATAGAAATGAAAGCGTGATTATATTTTCTTCTCAACCTCCTCTCAAAAGGACCAGCAAAGATGTGAGCAGCCCAGAATGAGAGTTGCCCGCCAAGGTTGTCTGCTATACTGAATGGGGTTTCGGAGCTAGCTCAGTCTATCAAGCTCGGCCAGCGAATGAAAGTCTGTTAGACAGACCCCGGTACACAGTAATGCCCGTCATAAATGCAAGTTATTTTCCTACGGTCGTTTCTGTGGCTTGATTAACCTCCTGAATCGCACGGCCCGGTTAATGGTGACTGCAGTTATAGCACAGTTAGACCAGTACAAGGAATACATGTTCCGGATCATGTATCGCCGTAAAATATGAAGTAACACAATGATACTGGAATGGCTCGTACCTATTCATGCACACGTAGGGCAAATGGGTAGTACAAAGAAACATAAGCATTTAGCTGACCGTGGTTTGAGAAAGAAATGAATATAACGCCACACTCATAAATCACACTGTTATGGTACATGAGTGTGTTCCGCTGACCTAATTTGTTCATATCAAATCCCCCCCTAATTACAACATAACCTGCCAACTTCCATACCACAAGCTATTTAATGAGATGCATATAGCTGAAGACAATAACATACAAGGAGAACAGACACACCAAAACACCATAATTAAATTACTAATCAGCTCCGGGCTCAATAACGACAAGCAGAAGAAGAAAAAATCTGCAATATCCTCTGTTTGCGTCCCGGAAAGCCATATTGGCCCATCCACTAACAAACACTATGCATTGTTTTCCAGCTAGGAGCTCCCGCGATGGCAGCTGATATTTCCCTCCACTCGCTCCTATAATTGCTTCGTCCATCCATGCTGTCACTGGATCTGATAGGGAGACGTCTTATCACGACTGCTCGCGCTACACCGTGGGCAAATTAAGCCTACATGTTGAATTCACGCACTATCTGGCTTCTGTCGCCCTGGCAGCGTTTCCTCATTTAATATTGTAGAGCAAGTCCCTCTATTAGGCCCAACAACAGCAGAGCGCTCTTGTTTGTGTTTTCATCACCCGGTGTTTTTAGCAAGAGGGCCTGTGCCTTCCTACAGCTTGATCTGTCAGATACTTAGCAGCCGAGGACTGTGGAACGCCAACACAGCCCTCTTTCTACCGCTGTGGCCATGCCGACACCCTGAACCTTTGTTTCCAAATCGTCAGTTTGCCTCCAGCAACAGATCATTACGGCTTCGCTTGGGCAGATGTCTGCGGCTGCATCTCCAGGGGCATCGTTAGGACAGGGTGGTGTGTGTGTGTGTGTGTGTTGGTTAAAGGAGCGTGGAAGGAGAACCTTAGGATAGAGTGAATGTATCTCTATCTCTACTCCGAGGAACACCGGGAGACGAACAGTATACGCCGAGCATACGAAAGAGCCTGAAAAGTTAGGGGTTTTTCATTTTTAATGAAGACTTATCGCTTTGAGCTCGGCCCTGGCTCACGGCTCTCTCGCAAATCTCACACGCATGTATTTGCAGTTTGGAACTAGGCCTAATGTCCTCATCTCAACAGATTTGTCCATTAAATCCCAAACAGATGCTCGTGCGAGGGTTCCCGTCTTTCATTCGAATAAAGACCTATCAAATGAAAGGGATCAAACATTACGCCGCGGGGGGGCCTCGTTGTTGGACCCATTTCCCCGTGTCGCGGCGAGGCCGTGCTGTAGTTGAGGTGTTTCCATGTGTGCGTGTGAGCTGACGGGGAAAGAAGGGACTCACATTGGAAATACAGCTCCTCGTCTCCTTCCTGGTCCGCCTTGCTGTAGCCACAGTGTCTGACAGGGAGAGAGGTAGAGGGACACACAATCAACTGATTGGGCAGAGGCAGAATGCAGAATGGTCTGTTTCGCTCGGATCTTAATGCAGCGAAGCCATGACGCTGTCTATACAGATACAGTACCAGCGGAGGGGTATGGGAACAATGTGTGGCTGCTGAAGTTGAACTAAAGTACCCTCGTGTGGTACTACTACATGC
This sequence comes from Oncorhynchus gorbuscha, assembly GCF_021184085.1. NCBI lineage: Eukaryota > Metazoa > Chordata > Actinopteri > Salmoniformes > Salmonidae > Oncorhynchus > Oncorhynchus gorbuscha. The sequence continues at coordinate 47,680,952 of NC_060186.1, forward strand.
TGTTCTCTGTAAAAGACTGATCAGCATTCCTTGTAATATTAATTTGTAACACTGATGTATTGAATGCACCCTCAAGCAGGTCATTAATTGCACTGTACAATAGTGTTTGCTGGCAAACTGAAAAATGGATGGATGGGAAACATCCACGTAACACATGGTTGACATGCAGGTTAATATGTCAAATGTATATAGAGATTCCATGTGTACAAGGCTCTACCCCCATGTAAGGCACGCTGTGATGAAATGCTATCCATAACAGTAATGCAGCATCATTGGAGGAGCGCACCAGGAAATGGCGGTAATGGTGACTGACACACAGGAGGGTTGCTCTGGTAGGAGATGGCAAGAAGCACTGACAGACGGTACTTCATCCTACCGGAGTGATTCACTGTATAGCACCACAGATGTAACACATGCACACACATACATACACAAACACATGGGTTAACGGGACACACGTGCACACGGACACGCGCGCACCGTCACCCTCTCACACGCACGCACGCACACAGAAATATGAGCAAAAACTTTTCATTTTAGAGTACACTTGTCTCTATAATGGCTCCATTACAACAACAACAACAAGACATGCAAAAAAAAATACTGTCCGTTTTGTCTTCACAGTGTGAGGACTGGGAAAATGATGCATCACAAACCATTAGCACAGCATGCCACAGATGATGGGGTGCGTGTGGTGTGTGGTGGCCTGACTCCACGGCTATGGAGGCCTGTGAGTGACAGAAAGGCTAATTGACAAGCAGAGACTCACAGCAGCGGAGAGTCAATGGGGCCCGCGAGAGCGTACCTTCTCCCAATGATGAAGCCGAACACCATGAAGACCAGGATGATGGTCCCCGCCACGGCCACCACCGCGATGATGATGACGGGATTCTGCTCGCTGGAGACAATGGTGGCTGCTTGGAGAGGGACACACACACACACACACACACACACACAAAGGGCACACAGTGTGAACTTTCAGCACATCAGACGTTGAAATCTACAGGGCATAATAGAACCAATGAGGAGTGAGCGGGGAGACTGATAACCCCCTTCTCGCCCTTTACCACAGAGACAAGGGTGTCTAGTTCTATTTCTAGCCTCCGCATGCACGGCTCCACTGTTTCAGAAAGTGGGCTTAATAGTCCCAGATGGTAATGCTGGTGCCCTTCTCCTGAAACAACGACACATTCAGGTTGGATTGTCTCCCATTCAGAGACACATTACACTGCTAGACTATTTGCATTGACAAACCACCAATTGCTCAAAAGAATGGGTGCAGTGGCACTTTCTGCTGTCAGTGCAAGCGGTGCATTACTGGGAGAATTCTTGCATTTTAAATAAAAGTGAGTTGAGTTGCTATATAAACACCAGCGAGAGAGGACAGCAATGATTTCTGAGCCCTGCCACTTTAGTTGAGACCTACTGCTCCTTGTGGACCATCCTCAAGCATATTTCTAAAAGGGAAAATGAGATCAGCAGTAACTCGGTGAAGGCCTGAACACACTAATCATCTCTATAGAGTGTGTGTGTGTGTGTGTGTGTGTGCTCATGCGTGTGTCTGTGCGTGCCTTTCGTGTGTGCAGGCCCATGCATGTGTTCTGCTGGTACCTGAGGCCTCCTCCTTGGTGGTGACCTCCAGCCGGGGTCCATAGGTGCCGTAGCCGGCCGCGGTGAAGGCTCGGATCTGGAACACGTAGGCAGTGCTGGGTTTCAGGTTGTTCACTGTGGCTGACGTGGACCTGGACTTCACTGTGGAGTAGATGCGATCCTTCTGGTCCTTTAGAGAGGAACAGACATTGGCTTTGTGTTATGTTAAATTAGTCCTGTCAATCATAGACACCAAGATGCAGCCATTTTTGTAACATACAATATATGTATATTTTTTTTAATTTTACCCCGTTTTCTCCCCAATTTCATGGTATCCAATTGTTTTAGTAGCTACTATCTTGTCTCATCGCTACAACTCCCGTACGGGCTCGGGAGAGACGAAGGCTGAAAGTCATGCGTCCTCCGATACACAACCCGACCAAGCCGCACTGCCTCTTAACACGCATCCAACCCGGAAGCCAGCCGCACCAATGTGTCGGAGGAGACACCGTGCACCTGGCAACCTTGGTTAGCGCGCACTGCTCCCGACCCACCACAGGAGTCACTGGTGCGCGATGAGACAAGGATATCCCTGTGTGTGGCCTATCAGTGGGAAAGCTGGAGGACATGCTGGCTGTCCAGTCTGTTTCTGCTTTTAGTTTTCAGCATGGCCCTAGCAGAGAAGCCACTGTCACACAGATGGGTAGTGCTGAACGGTAGCATGATTCTAATTGCATGACAGGCGAGAGCAGGATACTCGTTTCCCGGGAGACGCATGCTCAGTCCGCAAACAATCGACAGATCCACCAGCTGATCCTCTTCGTTGCTCGGCAACATGACGCTTCCAATCTCCACCTGAAAGGGCTGTTCAATGTTTTGTTTTCTTCAGTGTGTCGCCGTGCGCTTTGTTGACCAGATTCGGAATCTCTAAATCGGCATTGGGAAACATGTCCATCCTTCCGTTAGAAACGTAACTTGTCCAAACGGTGAGTTTCACTTTGAAGGCATCTACTTTGTCCCTCTGTTCACATCGATTGTGCCCCCTCCCCAGCGTTGACACACTGAGCGAATTCAGATGATCAAAAATATCTGGCAGGTAGGCTACCTGCACTAGCCATTCCTCACAATCGAAATGTTCAGGCAGAGGTGACTTGTTTTCCGAAAGAAACTCAGTAATCTCCAACTCGAAGCTCATAAAAACGACCCACAAATGACCCAACACTTAAGCCCTGGAAAGCCAGCGGACCTCTGCATGATAAAGCACCTGCTGCTGCTTTCCCATAATGGCAGCTGCCCCATCAGTGGTCACACCGACACACCAATCCCACGGAGCCCAGGAGCATATCCATTGTGTTAAAGATATCCTCTGCAGTGGTGGTGGTGGGCAAATCAGCACTAAAAAGGAACTGCTCCTCGAAGTTATTAGCCAAGACGTGTCTGACATAGACCATTAGAATTGCATGGTTGGCCACATCTGTGGATTCATCAAGCTGCAGTGCGTAATGGCCATTTGCACTGATGCGCTGTGATGTCTGGTGCATTGCGTCGTCAGACATGTCCTGGATTCTCCTCCTCGTGGTGTCATTGGATAGGGGTGTGGTTTTAAGTTTGTTGGCGGCTGACTCTCCCACAATTTCAGTGCACATATCAACCACAGCAGGGAGTATGAGATGCTCTGTGCTGGTGTGGGCTTTTCTGCACTTAGCAATGCGCTGGGCCACAAGGTATAATGCGTGAAGTGCTTTTTCTTGTACCTTGCATACATTCTTCAATGAATCTTATGAGGCCTCCAGATATTGACATTTTACCTTTAAAAAGGTCAGATGTCTTATCTTTGTGGCTTGGATGCTTGGTGTCCAGATGCTTTTTCATTTTGGAGGGTTTCATGCTATCATTAGCTAACCTTTTTGGGATAGGGGGCAGCATTTTCACTTTTGGATGAATAGTGTGCCCAGAGTGAACTGCCTCCTACCCTGTCCCAGGTGCTAATATGTGCATATTATTAGTAGTATTGGATAGAAAGCACTCTGAAGTTTCTAAAACTTTTTGAATGATGTCTGTGAGTATAACAGAACTCATATTGCAGCGAAAACCTGAGAAAAATCCAACCAGGAAGTGGGAAATCTGAGGTTTGTAGTTTTTCAAAGCTTGGCCTACCGAATACACAGTGTCTATGGAGTCAAGTTGTACTTCCTACGGCTTCCACTAGATGTCAACCGTCTTTAGAAACTTGTTTCAGGCTTCTGCAATAACGGAAGAGCTTGTGAGACCTGTTTGAGTCTGTGGTCTGGCAGGGTGTCTCAGGCTCGTGACGTGCACTCCCGCTCCCGATCCTTTATCAATGTTTATTATGAGTATTAATGCAAAATCACCGGATGTTTTGGAATCAAAACATAACTGCACGTAACGCGCCAATGTAAACTGAGATTCTTGGATATAAATATGCACATTATCGAACAAAACATACATGTATTGTGTAACAGGATGTCTTATGAGTGTCATCTGATGAAGATCATCAAAGGATAGTGATTAATTGTATCTATATTTCTGCTTTTTGTGACTCCTATCTTTGGCTGGAAAAATGGCTGTGTGTTTTTTTTGACTTGGCTATGACCTAACATAATCATATGTTGTGCTTTCACTGTAAAGCATTTTTGAAATCGGATATGATGGGTAGATTAACAAGATGTTTATCTTTCATTTGCTGTATTGGACTTGCTTCTTAGAGATAGGGGGCAGCATTTATACTTTAGTTCCTACAACTTCCACAGGATGTCACCAGTCTTTGGAATTGGGTTGAAGTTAATCATTGGTGAAACGAAGAAGAGGCACTTCCTGGCAGACGTTACACTGTTGATAGTTATGTAAGAGGGAAAATCGTGCATGTATTGTTGACTTGATGTTGAATACAGATCGCCCTGTCAACAATTTGATCGATTATTAACGTTTAAAAATACCTAAAGTTGGATTAGAAAAGTAGTTTGAAATATTTTGGCAAAGTTTATAGGCAACTTTTGAAATGTTTTGTAATGACGTTGTGTTTTGGAAAGCTGTTTTTCTCCGGATCAAACCTACTTTATAAATGGACATTTTGGGTATACATGGACGGAATTAATCGGAAAAAAAGGACCAATTGTGATGTTTATGGGACATATTGGAGTGCCAACAAAGAAGCTCGTCAAAGGTAATGCATGTTTTATATTTTATTTCAGCGTTTGGTGTAGCGCCTGCTAACGCTAGTTCTATTGTTTACAACTGGATCAGCTGGTTCAGGGGGGTGCATGCTATCAGATAATAGCTTCTCATGCTTTCGCCGAAAATCATTTTAAAAATCTGACATGTTGGCTGGATTCACAACGAGTGTAGCTTTAATTGAGTAACCTGCATGTGTGATTTAATGAAAGTTTGAGTTTTATCGTGTATTATTTGAATTTGGCGCTATGCATTTCCCGAGGCTATTGGCCACTTGTCCCTAAGAGGTTAATGTGTGAAAGTAGAATTTCGGTTGCCTTTTCAGCGGAATGTTGTCGAGGGGTTCCGCTAGCGGAACGCCTGCCCTAGAAAGGCTAACAGCTCATTGCATAGGACGCACTGCGGTCTACACTCACCCTGCCTGTCTTCTATATATAGTACCAGTCAAAAGCTGTCATCAAGGCAAAGTGTGGCTACTTTGAAGAATCTCAAATATAAAATTTATTTTGATTTGTTTAACACTTTTGGTTACTACATGATTCCATATTATTCTACAAGATATTATTCTAGAAAATAGTCAAACTAAAGAAAAACCATGGAATGAGTAGGTTGTTGGAAGCAGCAGAAGATGAAGGGGGAGCTGCATGTTTTAAAAAGTTGTCCATGATTTTACTCTGACAGCTAGCCTACATGAGTTAAGTGACAGCTAACTATCAACATGTGCAATGCCTGCAGAACACATCTGCATAGTTAGCTGTCAATCAAGCTAGCTGTCTGAAGAAAATCTGTATTATCTGATTTGGACGTGTCACATTTAAAACAAAACAATGTGGCAGAATTAAATTTTTATTGGATCAGTGTGTGTGTGTCTGGAAATCTGTAATTTCATTGGATCAGTGTGTGTGTGTGTGGGGGGGGGGGGGGGGGGCGAGGACATTATTCTATTGGTCAATGAGTGTGTGCAGCGCGAAACCCTGCGAGTCAGAGTGTAGCTAGCCTTTTCAGCACTGCGGACGCGCAGCACGTGTACAGTCTGCACCAATAAGCGGTGTGGTGGTATCCTTTCAAAATAAATGTTTTGGTGCAGCGTTTACCTACTGTTTTTTTGTGCTTTATTATTCTATCTTTTATGTGTATATATATATATATATTCTTGCACAAGTCCCGCAACCCCTTAAAATCCTGTGACCACCAGTTGAGAGTCACTGCTGTAAACGCTTTCTATCAAAGCCAATAGGCAGAAAAGAAGCTCTGCGATGCCAGGCTCGGGAATCTGTCTGGAATCTACAGACTGCGTGTACTGTGTATTTTGTTGTTGATCTGTAAATTATTTTATCGGCAAAAACACCAAATGGAATGCCAAAGACTATTAGGAGAGAAGTCATGCTTGTTTCCAATTTTACAGCTGGGCAGACTACAGCCACAGTACGTGACACAGGAGACTGATTCCTGGCAGCCTGAGAGGTCGTGCTCAACAGAGTCTGGAACCTCAGGAGCCATGGAATCTAGCTCTTTGATTTGTTGTGTTAAACCCACTCTCCTCAACCTCATCAACCTCCTCACTCATCTGTTCAGAGTTAAAGTACACGGGAGTTCTATTATATATGAGGGGGCGAGGGAAGATACAGTAAGAGATTGTTAATGCTGGCAAGGTAGTGCAATGAAGTGTGTGCTGCATGGCATGCGTGTGTGGGTGGCTGTGAAGGACCAGGGACTGATTCAAATCTTATGAGCATCTCATTCAATTTTGAGACAAAGGACGCACTCGCAGAATCCTGCTGATTCCACTCACAGCGTCTTGCAGATATAATGCAAAATGAAGAGTAGGCTAAATGAAACTAAGAAGAACAGGAGAGAGATAGGGGGAGAGGGTTGAGGAGAGCCAGAGTTGTCTGTGTTCAAAGCTGCGACAGACAGACAGACAGACAGACAGACAGACAGACAGACTCTCTCTCTCTCTCTCTCTCTCTCTCTCTCTCTCTCTCTCAGACAGACAGACAGACTCTCTCTCTCTCTCTCTCTCTCTCTCTCTCTCTCTCTCTCTCTCTCTCTCTCTCTCTCTCTCTCTCTCTCTCAAACATTAATGGATTCAGCGGGGCATCACACACTCACTTTTTCGTAGTACTTGATCTCATATTCGGTGATGACCCCATTGGGCTGCTCAGGCTCCTGCCAGGAGAGCTGGATGCTGCGCTGCTGCACTCTCTCCTTGATGACTTCACTGACTTGGGAGGGAGCTGTTGGAAAAAGACGTGTGTCAATACGTGATGGGCAAACATACTCACAACTCACATCGTGGCACCTGTGTGCTGGAGTCTTTCTCAACTAAGTATACTTATTTTACTTTCTCAAACTCACATTGTCTCACACGCACGCACGCACGCACACGCACACACACACACACACCATACTCACGCACGCACACACACACACACACAGTCTTGCAAACTAACCTTGTAGGGACACACAATTCAGTCCCATTCATAATCCTATATTCCCTAACCCCTAAACCTAAATCTAAATGTTACCCTTACCCTAAAAATAGCACTTGACCTTGTGGGGACTTACAAAATGTCCCCATTTGGTCAAATTTTTGTTTGTTCACTATTCTTGTGGGGACTTCTGGTCCCCTTAAGTATAGTTAAACATGTCCACACACACACACACGCACACGCACACGCACACGCACACACACACACACACACACACACACACACACACACACACACACACACACACACACACACACACACACACACACATCCTCCACTAGCTCCTAAACAACAGTCTTTCTGTGGCCCTCGTGGCTTTGCCACCACTCTGATGAATATTCACATGGCCACTCTTAAATGTTTACACCTCATAATGGAAATTTCAATTACTGTCGAAACAGCGGAAGATAGCGTTATCTCAACCAGTGTAAAACTGCAACGTGGGTTATGAATGACAATTAAGTTCAATTAATTCCGTTTATACTCCGGATGGAACAGGCAGCACTTATTCTCCCACATGGCAGAGGCATTCAAAAAGCATTTCAGAGAAATGTACCTGTTACCTTGTGACACCTAGTTTATAGCTGAGTAATTATCTGTTGCACTGGGCATGAACTCTGAAAGTTGGTCTATTTTTATCTACGTCTACTGCACAGACAGTGTATTGTTGCTGCACCTGGTGTGACGAGCTATGAAGTTACGATTGTAATTGTACATTGTAGCAGCTCTGAATATTTAAATTCTCACACATTAAAAAAATAAAATAAAATGTCCACAGTTAAGCAAGAGGAAGTAAACACATAGACGCGTTTCTTTAAGCAAAGATAATAAACCCAAGACATTGAATTCCAATATTTGTGCAGATGGGGCATGCATTACTCATTGGTGGTGTGAGCTTGAAGACAGACAGATTGACGGCTGATACCCTACTCCCATCTACAGTATCAACCACACAGTCGTGCCTCAAGGCCAGCTGGCTTCTGAATGAAATTACGCTTTTATTTTCACAGAACCACAAATTTTAACCGATGCAGTTCAACTCCGAAACTTCAACAGAAAATGGAAAATAGTCCTCGTTGAACGTTAAGTTATTGATATTGTAAGAATATGTCGGAAAATACACAACCTAGAGATGGAGGAAAAGAGGTCAAGAAGATGACAAGTCAATATAATTAACAATCAATAGTGTTTTTTTTCTGTAATGGGGAATTATTTATCAATGGGTCAGAGTCATGGCAGACATTTGTCTATACAGTGAGCCTGAAATAGGGTACTTGTTATTTGGCCATTGGCCCAGTTGTACTGCAAGGACTTCTAATTGGTCAACCACAGACTTGTGCTGGGTAATAAAACAAGATCCTGTCCCTTTGTTCTGGGGAGATAATCACAGGAGAGAATCACTGGAGAGAACCACTGGAGAGAATCACTGAGAGCATCACTAAGGACAGGAGAGCATGACCATCTACTTCCAAGCTTAAATTGCTAACAATATTGAGCAGCCATGCTCAACTGGCGGACCGCAGTTCGGATTCGCACCCAGAACGGGGTCAATATGGACCGAGGGTCCCGACAAAACACAAAAATCACATTTTTAGGAACTCAATTGGGCTTTTCACTTTCTGAACAAGGTTCAAATTCGAAATTAATTTGCTAGTGAACCGGCAGTTAACCTCTTGTTATGTTATTCACTGACATAACAAAAATCTATTTTTAAACTGTCAGAAATGTCCAGAGGATTAACTACTGGCCATGTTAGCGAGGGGTAAGTTAGGCTAATCAGCTACAGTTGAAGTCGGAAGTTTACATACACCTTAGCCAAATACATTTAAACTCAGTTTTCTGAATTCCTGACATTTAATCCAAGTAAAAATTCCCTGTCTTTGGTCAGTTAGGATCACCACTTTATTTTAAGAATGTGAAATGGCAGAATAATAGGAGAGAATTTTTTATTTCAGCTTTTATTTCTTTCAACAACATTCCCAGTGGGTCAAAAGTCTACATACACTCAATTAGTATTTGGTAGCATTTCCTTTAAATAGTTTAACTTGGGTCAAATGTTTTGTGTAGCCTTCCACAAGCTTCCCACAATAAGTTGGGTGAATTTCGGCCCATTCCTCTGGACAGAGCTGGTATAACTGAGTCAGGTTTGTAGGCCTCCTTGCTCGCACACGCTTTTTCAGTTCTGCACATACATTTTCTATGGGATTGAGGTCAGGGCTTTGTGATGGTCACTCCAATACCTTGACTTTGTTGTCCTTAAGCCATTTTTCCACAACTTTGGAAGTATGCTTGGGGTTACTGTCCATTTGGAACACCCATTTTGCAACCAAACTGTAACTTCCTGACTGATGTCTTGAGATGTTGCTTCAATATATCCACCAAATGTTCCTCCCTCATGATGCCATCTATTTTGTGAAGTGCACCAGTCCCTCCTGCAGCAAAGCACCCCCACAACATGATGCCTCCACTCCCGTACTTCACGGTTTGGATGGTGTTCTTCGGCTTGCAAGCCCCCCGCTTTTTCTTCAAACATAACTATGGGCATTATGGCCAAACAGTTCTTTTTTTTGTTTCATCAGAACAGGGAACATTTCTCCAAAAAGTGAGATCTTTGTCCCCAGGTGCAGTTGCAAACCGTAGTCTGGATTTTTTATGCAGTTTTGGAGCAGTGGATTCTTCCTTGCTGGGCGCCCTTTCAGGTAATGTTGATATAGGGCTCATTTAACTGTGGATACAGATACTTTTGTACCTGTTTCCTCCAGAATTTTCACAAGGACCTTTGCTGTTGTTCTGGGATTGGTTTGCACATTTTGCACCAAAGTACGTTCATATCTAGGAGACAGAATGTGTCTCCTTCCTAAGCGGTATGACGGCTGCGTGATTCCATGGTGTTTATACTTGCGTACTATTGTTTGTACAGATGAACGTGGTATCTTCAGGCATTTGGAAATTGCTCCCAAGGATGAACCAGAGTTCATGGCTGATTTGTTTTGATTTTCCCATGATGTCAAGCAACGAGCCACTGAGTTTGAAGGTAGGCCTTGAAATACATCCACAGGTACACCTTCAATTGACTCAAATGATGTCAATTAGCCTATCAGAAGCTTCTAAAGCCATGACATCATTTTTGGAATTTTCCAAGCTGTTTAAAGGCACAGTCAACTTAGTGTACGTAAACTTCTGACCCACTGGAATTGTGATACAGTGAATTATAAGTGAAATAATCTGTATGTAAACAATTGTTGGTCAAATTACTTGTGTCATGCAAGAATTAGATATCCTAACAGACTTGCCAAAACTATAGTTAGCTTAACAAGAAATTAGTGGAGTGGTTGAAAAACGAGTTTTAATGACTCCAACCTAAGTGTACGTAAACTTCCGACTTTAACTGTATCTAAATATTGTAGTTTTCACAGCCAGATTATGTATCCAGTTACCTCGACCCCCAGGGGTCCCCATTGATTTTGTGGTATCAAAACACACAAGACATGGCAAAATGTGTAGAACTGCCGGAAATGTGCTTTAAAAACTGCAAAATGTTCTATCTGCCCCATGGCCTGGTGTTGAATTGCCGGGAATGAGTTTAAAAATGGCAAATATTCTCCAAGCCAACAAGAGGGGTGGGAACAGTTTGGGGTCACATGGGTCACGAGGTTACAGTTTGTTACTACGCCGATAAACAACAATATTAATCCAAACCTTTGACATCTAAGAAAAATGTGTGAACGGACCTTCTAAAATAGTAGTTGAGTACAGTATATAAAGTATATCCTATAGCCTATAAGATGAGATGGCAAAGGAATTCCCTCATAGGAAGGAGGGGAGGAAATAGCCCTGATTGTGTGGGAAGGAAGGTTGGTGTTGGAGCTAAAAGTGAATAAAGTGCTGATGTTTCTGTGTCATGCTGCTCGGTGACCCGGTGGGAGAGGAGCTCTCGGCGCTCTCTTGCCCTAACACGGCCTGACCCCAGATTTGTTTTAAGATGCCCTCCCCGCTAATGACTGCTGCTGGACTAAAACCTTGTTCGGGCTCATCTGCATTCCTGACAATAATGCACACGGTGGAGAGTGGACACCAAAGACCCTGTCACAACCCCCTGTTTTGACATGTCACGCATAATCCCGTCAATCCAACCAAAACACGTGAACAGTATATCCTTCTCACGATGGCCGGGCAGTTACAGGGACAATTAAGTTTTCCTTTCCGGAGTCACAACAAGCGGTTAGGGCAGCTTAACTTGGACCAGCTTTGATGCTTGTTCTCTGCACCCTGTCATGTGACTAGCCCTTTAATAAGTGCAGACAGCCCCCCTTCTCCTGATTGATGTTAAGTCCTGGTTTGAGTTTAGAACTGCCTCAAGACACCTCTAGTGTGTGTTCCTCTCTGAGGTTCTGCTCTGGCATTTTGTTTTCATATAAACGTGTCAATTGCCCTGGGAGGATTTCAGCAGCCATTGATGTGGGTAGATAGATAGATAGATGCAATCTAAAGTGACATTTGTACAGCTGAAAGCACTTGTAGCTCAGTAATTGGATATTTTTACACTTTACTGTCGGTTACTTGCCTCCATCGACTATTTGTTTGGGGGTTGAACGAAGACGCTGGCTATTGTGTGTGTCTCTCTCGCTCTCTCCCTCTTTTCAGCTAAACTAGGACAGCAGCAGCAGCTTGCGTGAGCCACCGTTCCTCAAAGAAAACATGACAAAGCCAATAAAATAGATTGAGACGTTCAGTCTCTTGTCTGAGATCTGTAATTATACTGAGGTGTTTCTATGATGAGTTGTAACACTGTGACACACACAACCAGACCTCATCATCAGCTTCACCTCATTTAGCCCCCTCTGGCCTTAGGCATTCTGCTGCTATGATTCAGTCAGTCACCCAGCAGCCCAAAAAATGTAACTCCTCCATCTCACCCCTCCCTCCCTCCCTCCCTCCCTCCCTCCCTCCCTCCCTCCCTCCCTCCCTCCCTCCCTCCCTCCCTCCCTCCCTCCCTGAGCCATGGGTGACATAGAGACAAACAATTTGCAGATCAGTTCAACAGGAGAGAAAACCCTAATTCCAGGATAGTAATTCCAAAAAGTAAAGGGTAGCATTGGCCTTTAAGAACCTGCTTCTCCCCTGTGGATTACTACTCAGGCAGCACCCTGTGACAGCCATTAACGACATACTTCAAATTATGGAGGCCAGAACCCAGTCAGCCACTCTGAGACTTTTAACATACCTGAGGGGCTTAGTGTACCAGAAAATGGTATAAGTGTTATGCCTGTCTCTAAGTGACTGTTTGGGGGAAAGCATTTGTGCAATCGCTCACTGTGCAATATTATAGATCTTATTAGTGACCCCCCCTCCCCTGTAAAGCTAACTGATCCAGAAACCTTCTCTCTCTCTCTCTCTCTCTCTCTCTCTCTCTCTCTCTCTCTCTCTCTCTCTCTCTCTCTCTCTCTCTCTCTCTCTCTCTCTCTCTCTCTCTCTCTCTCTCTCTCTCTCTCTCTCTCTCTCTCTCTCTCTCTCTCTCTCTCTCTCTCTCTCTCTCTCTCTCTCTCTCTCTCTCTCTCTCTCTCTCTCTCTCTCTCTCTCTCTCTCTCTCTCTCTCTCTCTCTCTCTCTCTCTCTCTCTCTCACGTGCCGCACTTGAAAACCTTCATGAATACATTATGCAGGGACATTTTAATATCCGCTTCTTTCACTCAGCTTGGTTCTGAGTGAGTCTACAGTGGCGAAAGCAGTGTCAGAGGCAGAAAAACAAATGGCAGCTCGTTAACGAAGCTTCTTTCTTTCTGCTCCTCCGCTCGGCTTGTGAACCAAATCTAGGCTTTTAAACTGCTCGTCTTTTAATGACCAAACTACTGAAGTCACGCTTGAGTATCTTACGCCCACACTGTTGATTGATTATACGAGATGACTTACCGTGTACCATCTTAAAAGCCACAGCTACTTGACAGCATTTAAATCCAATACAAGGGGTAGTCTTGCTGCATCTATTCTTCAACAGGCTCTGCGCAACAGACAGGAAATCTTCTGACAACAGGGACATTTGAAATCAAATGTTTTTGGTCACGTGTGCCCGAATACAACAGGTGTAGACTTTGCGGTGAAATGCTTACTTACGAGCCTGTTCCCAGCAGTGCAGAGTTTCAAAAGTAAGCCACATATATGATGAACAAAAAAAGGAAAGAGCAACACAATAAACACAACAAATACAATAAATAACGAGGTCATATACAAGGAGTGTCAGTACCGAGTCAATGTGCAGGGGTATGAGGTCGTCGAGGTAACTGAGGTGATAAAATATGTACAAGTTGGCAGGGGTAAAAGTGACTAGGCAATCAGGACATAATGACCTGAGTAGCAGCAGCTTATGTAAAGTGGGTCTATGTGTGAGTGTGGCGTCAATATGCATGTGTCTTGTGTGTGTGAGCGTATGTAGTGTGTGTGTGTGTGTGTGTGTGTGTGTGTGTGTGTGTGTGTGTGTGTGTGTGTGTGTGTGTGTGTGTGTGTGTGTGTGTGTGTGTGTGTGTGTGTGTGTGTGTGTGTGTGTGTGTGTGTGTGTGTGTGTGTGTGTGTGTGTGTGGTATGCGTGAGTGTGTGGGTGGGTTGAGTCTAGTGAGAGTGCATAGAGCCAGCGCAAGAGGGTCAGTGCAAAACAATTCAGATAAATAAATAAGTAATATAGTGGTCAATGTAAATAGTCTGAGTAGCCATTTGATTAACTGTTCAGCAGTCTTATGGCTCGGGGGCAGAAGATGTTCAGGTGCCTTTTGGTCACAGACTTGGCACTCCGGTACTGCTTGCCGTGGGGTAGCAGAGACAACAGTCTATGCCTTGGGTGGCTGGAGTTTTTGACCACTTCCTTTGACACCGCCTTGTATAAAGGTCCTGGATGGCAAGGAGTTCGGCACCAGTGACGTACTGGCCGTACACACTACCCTCCGTAGCCCCTTGCGGTCGGATGCCAAGCAGTCAAGTTGCTATCAATGGTGCAGCTGTATAACTTTTTGTGAGGATCTGAGAGCCCATACTAAACTTTTCAGCCTCCTGAAGGAGAAAAGGCATTGTTGTGCGCTGTTCACGACTCTGTTGCTGTGTTCGGACCATGATAGGTTGTTGATGTGGACACCGAGGAACTTGAAGATCTCGACCCACAATACCACAGCACCGTTGATGTGAATGAGGGTATATTTTGCCCTCCTTTTTTTGTAGTCTCCTCTGTCTTGCCCACGTTGAGGGAGAGGTTGTTGTACTGGCACCACACTGCCAGGTCTCTGACCTCCTCCCTATAGGCCAGTTCTATGACCTCCTCCCTATAAACCAGGTTTTTGACCTGTCTCCTCGTCATCGTGTCTTCGGCAAACTTAACGATGGTGTTGGAGTCGTGCGCGGCCATGCAGTCCTGGGTGAACAGGGAGTACAGGAGGGGACTGAGCACAAAACCCTTGAGGGTCAGTATGGCGGATGTGTTGATGCCTACCCTCACCACCAGCAGGCGGCCGTCAGGAAGTCCAGGATCCAGTTGCAGATGGAGGTGTTCAGACGCATGGTCCTTAGCTTAGTGATGAGCTTGGAGGGCACTATGGTGTTGAACGCTGAGCTGTTGTCAGTGAGCAGCATTCTTACGTAGGAGTTCCTTTTGTCCAGGAGGGAAAGGGCAGTGTGGAGTGCAATAGAGATTGCATAATCTATGGATCTGTTGGGCCGATATGCTAATTGGAGTAGGTCCAGGTTTCTGGGATGATGGTGTAGATGTGAGCCATGACCAGCCTTTCAAAGCATTTCATGGTTACAGATGTGAGTGCTACGGGGTGTTAGTCATTTAGACAGGTTACCTTGGTGTTCTTAGGTACAGGGACTATGGTGATTTGCTTGAAATCTGGCCTCCACAATCACCCGACCTCAACCCAATTGAGATGGTTTGGGATGAGTTGAACTGCAGAGTGAAGGAAAAGCAGCCAACAAGTGCTCAGCATATGTGGGAACTCCTTCAAGACTGTTGGAAAAGCATTCCAGGCGAAGCTGGTTGACAGAATGCCAAGAGTGTGCAAAGGGTGGCTACTTTGAAGAATCTCAAATATATTTTGATTTGTTTTAACACTTTTTTGGTACCTACATGAATCCATATGTGTTATTTCATAGTTTTCACTATTATTCTACAATGTAGAATTTTAAAAAAATAAAGAAAAACCCTTGAATGAGTAGGTGTGTCCAAACCTTTGCCTGGTACTGTACATACGGTCACTGTGGGGACAACGTCTTCGATGCACTTATGAATGAAGTCGGTGACTGATGTGGTAAACTCCTCAATGTCATCGGATGAATCCCTGTTTCGCTAGTTTAGCATCCACTTCATTGAACCACTTCCATATTGAGTGCGCCACTGGTTCTTCCTGTTTGAGTTTTTGCTTGTAAGCAGGAATCAGGAGGATAGAGTTATGGTCACATTTGTCAAACGGAGAGCTTTGTATGTGTCTTTGTGTGTGGAGTAAAGGTGATCAATAGTTGTTATCCCTTTAGTTGCACAGGTGGTAGAAATGTGGTAAAACAGTTTTCAATTTTCCTGCATTAAAGTCACCGGCCACTAGGGGCGCCACCTCTGGATGAGCATTTTCTTGTTTGCTTACGGCCTTATACAGCTCATGGAGTGCGGTCTTACTGCCAGCATCGGTTTGTGGTGGTAAATAGACAGCTTCGAAACATACAGATGAAAACTCTCTTGGTAAATAGTGTGGTCTGCAGCTTATCATGAGGTATTCATACTCAGGTGAGCACAACCATGAGACTTTCCTAATATTAGAGATCTGTTGTTAATAAAGAGACAAACACCACCACCCTTGGTCTTTCCAGACTCTGCGGTTCTGTCCTGCCGATGCATGAAACCAAATTGATCAGCCATGACTCCAAGAAGCATAGCATATTACAGCTCTTAATGTCCCGCTGATAGGATAGACTCGTGGAGCTCGTCCAGTTTATTCTCCAGCGATTGCACATTCGCCAATACAACATTTGGATAGAGGCGATGTATTCATTCGCTGCTGTAGTCTCACAGCGCCGGCCTCTATAGGGCCTTGTCCGGGGTTAATCAATATGCCATTCGCCTCACCCTCCTCCTAATCAAGGTTAGTGATAGCTGTTCTGATGCTATTTTCGGTCAAAGGAAAACAATGGCGGAAACCGGTGGAGGGTGCTGAGGGGAGGACGGCTCATAATAATGGCTGGAACGGAGCGAATTGAATGGCGTCAAACCATGTGTTTGATATATTTGATACCATTCCACCTATTCCGCTCTAGCCGTTACCACGAGCCCGTCCTCCCCAGTTAAGGTGCCACCAACCTCCTGTGGTGGAATCTTTATTCACCAAAAAAGTTAAGCTCAGCACCAAAAAATACACAAAGTAGCAATTGGTCAGGAGCCCGTAAAACGGCCGCCATTCCCTCCCGCGCCATTCTTTTCCCAACACCATAAACACCTACAAACAACCTACATTGACTACGGAAACGGGTGTGATATCACACAGACAGCAACCACCTCAGACCTGTATTACACAATTAAGTTGTTTTTCGTCTGTCCAGCGTCCTCTGGATTTCATCCTTGTAGAGACCATAATTTTGATATTTATGACCCACTTTGTTAAGGCACTCAACTTTAATAGACTGGGAGCTTTTTTTAGACATCTTTTCCAGAAGTCTATGAAAACATCAAGATCGGCGACAGAATGGTCCCAGGGTTGACGCTAACGAGCTATGACATAATTCTGATGACTTCCCATTTGACATTGTGACTCCCATAAGAGAGAAAAACTCCCTGGTATTAAATGTTGGCGGCGCCCAGGAGAGAGAGGGACGTTGAAGCAGTGGGCCAGGGGAAGTAGAACTGGTGTGTGTGTGTGTGTGTGTGTGTGTGTGTGTGTGTGTGTGTGTGTGTGTGTGTGTGTGTGTGTGTGTGTGTGTGTGTGTGTGTGTGTGTGTGTGTGTGTGTGTGTGTGTGTGTGTGTGTGTGTGTGTGTGTGTGTGTGTGTGTGTGAATGTGTCCTGTCACCTCCTTCTTATAGCGTAATGTGTGTGTAGGTAGTGGTTGAACTCCCTCATTGTTACACCTAGGTTCCCGAAGCAATATAGCTTGATTGGCTGTGAGGCAGTGTAGTGCTGCCTGGGCTGAAACCAGCCGGGGCCTAGTAGCCTAGTAGTGAAAGGTATTCAAATCACTCAGTAGGCTGCACACTGGGGGCAGACATGAAAAAGAAGAGCGAGGGAAAAGTCCCTTTTTGTGTTCAGTGCAGTCAGTAGAGGCTCAGTGAGTCTGGAAATAAAAAACCTCAGACAATGATAGGCTCGGCCTTTGATGAATGTGAGTGGAACTATCGGAATTGGCGTGACAAGGTTCTGGCTAGTGGGCCTCCACCCGTGAGTGTCCTCCGCCCGCCCTCTCTCCTGCCTGCCCGCCAAGACTAGCCACACACGGAAATGTGCTTCCCCATCTGCCGCTCACAGCTTTGTCGCCTCCATTTAGAGCCGGGGAGGGAGACAGAGAGAGAGCGACCACTGCCGATGTAAATCGTTCAGCCAGTTAAGTAACGCTTTCGTTTTTTTTTGGAGGGCTTCAGCTTTCACGTGGATGACATCGCTGAGTGGAGTTCTTTGTAACCGAGAAATGCCCAAGCTCTGCTCGGCACCTTCAGCTAAACGAGGCCTGTCTCCTATCACTGCTATCACTTGGCAATCTCATTCTCTTTTCAAACCAGACATTTACGAACAGACAATAAGTATCTGTAAATTGTAGCTAAAGCTGTAATGTCATATTATTCATCGGTAGGTTACACTTCATTGATCATCTCTATAGTTTATCTGATTCTAATTCAGTGTGAGTGCTATGTATAAATGAGGATGTGTGAAAATACACAATTTATAAGTACCCTTGATGGGGTGTGATTCAAAACAGAGTTAGAAACGGCTCGAGGACAGGCCACTACCGGCATAATGACAATGCTGGAATATAGGACACCTTTGCAAGGGAGGTCACGGGGGAATCTGTTTCAAAGCAATTAGCAAATACTGATTTGGGGAGGCTGGCTCTTTCATGTTCCATCGGAGAACTGACAGCTCCACAACTGAGGTGCCAATGATGAATACATATCTAACACTTCAGTACTGACAGCTAGACGGGAGCCTTCAAAATGACATTTTCACATCATTATTTTCCCGCTCAAAGACCTTTTTAGGAAACCCAGCCTCCCTATCGTATATTAATTTGTATTCTCCTGGATCAGTGAGGTATCGAATCCAATTTTCTTGGCTTCAGAACTTTTCTGAAAGTGTCACCGTCTATCATGTACTGTATGTTACTACTATTTTTTACATATCACGTGACAATGATATACTATATATATATATATATTTTTTTTTTTAATCGAAGAAAAGCTTTCGGACCGAAATTTGAATCACCAATGAATAATTTCACGATCGCCCAATTTTATGTCTGCAAAGAAATGAGATTTAATGCGTTTCAGTAGGTCTCCTGTGTGTCACCCTCCATAACAACATGAGTAGAGCTTTGTGCCGGGCTGTGAAGCTGTGTGTGTGGCTCATAGCAGAGGTTCAGCGGGGAAAAAAGTGAATGTAAAAAAATGTAGTGTAAATTGTCATGTTACACTGACGTGCTCACATGATGCGCCATGCGCATCATTCCCCTTCCATCGCGTGCTGACGTTCGTTCCTTCGACCCTGCCCCTCGATGGCCAGCCCATGCTGTGTGAACACTGTCCTAATCTCTAAATAGCATTCGGTTGTTTAACAGATGCATAAATCACTGGTCAACTTTGTTACATAATTGTTTAGCCAGCGGGGACCCCACTTATTTAAAATCCACTCCGCTGCTCTGTGTCAGTGGCCAAATTAGGGAACATGGCTAACCGGGCTGGCAGCCTATCATCAGCCTCTCTGAGACACACCCCGATTCCTCCAAGAGAATAGGAGAGTTGAGGTTTTGTTTTCAAGGCCAGGGGCCATAAGAATTCTGTCTTCATTAGGACATTTCCCTGCTTATAATAGTCAACTGGGCTAATGTACTCTAATGATGGCACAGACAATAATACATGTCTGAACCCAGAAAAAGAAAGACACTGTAACATACGGAGTAAACAAAGGTTTGTGTACTACAGTACAAACCACAACACTACACCGAGACCATACATTCACCCCTGAAGTCAAATTTGGCCTCTTTACATGCTATAACTTCCTCATAAAATGTGCACTTCAGCTAGACATTTCTGTCAAATCCTCTATTGCTCGCATTGGGGAGTATACGAGAGCTCAATATAATGCAATACATTTTACGAGCTGCCCAAATGAGGGCTTTCGTTGACTTCCGTTGGCAATCAAAAATTTCACTGACTATAAACAGAAGGCCTGGATGTGAGAGGAGAAGAATGTCAACGGCGCTAAACGCAAGCGTGTTTCGCGCGGCGGTCGTCAGAAGGCAATGACAAGGTCAGAAACGGAGGGAGAGCTCTGCGGCTTTGTAAATAAATCCTGCTTTTGTTGCGAGTCCATCTGAACTCACTTAATTAGATTGAATCCCAGTTGGAGAACAGAACAGAACAGCCTTCCTGGAAGATGTACAGTGCCACATCCCGGATCCCGGGCTCCTAATTGCAGCATTTCCCCGAGATCAACGGAATTCACCGCCCAATAATGAAGTCATAAAAATATGTTGTGCCCATGCTTCTCCACCCCCCCCCACCCCCCCCCCCCCTGGGAGTCGTATTCTAATGATGATATCTAAGTCCTGCTCAGCAACACTGAATGTCACCGGGAATCGTCTGTGCAACAACAGATGCGGCCCAGATGAGAAATGAAAGCAGCGGGACGGGCGGTAATGTACCTAACGTAAGACGCTTGGTTCTGCTTATCGCCCGCCTCAATGACCTTTCTACTGCAGGCAGCTGCCGGGGCCATGTCTTCTCAAATACACTAACGGGCCTAAGCAGAGATATGCGTTTGCATACACAGTGGCTTCGTCATTTATCTTCATAAAAAAAACAAAGGCTCTGGCGTGAAAAAAGGCACAGAGGCAGATTACAGCAGTGGCTCACACGGACAAAACGTTCCTAAGAGTAGGTCTGACCGCAACTGTGGATATTTACAGGATCCGCTGCTAACCAGCCACAAGGCCCTCCACCTCCTCCTCGCTTCTATTAAAGGTCAAAGCACAGCCCCGGGCCCCCGGCGCATGCATCTAAATCCTTGATTGGATATCCAAGCCATACAGGGATTGAAACGCAAGATAATTCATAAAATGCAGTGTGCTGGTGACTGATGGGGCCCTGCTTGGGTCAGAATCCAGGCATGGCTATTATATAGGGGTTTGGAGCCTTATGGCTACTTAACCATGCCTTCCCACAGAGGCAGCTCTGCCTGCCTTAAACTGCCTTAAACCCCGCATACTCATTCCCTTATCAGCTGCGAATAAATCTTGTGTTTTTGGCAACGCCGCGGCAAATATTAACATTTCAAATTAGACCTCCACACAAGCGTTTCGCAGGAATAGGGGGAAAATGTGATCGCCGAGGGTTATCATCATAAACATCCATTCTAGAAATACCTCTGTCATCACCAAGATGATCATATTAATCAGAGTTCTTATGCCCTTAATCACAGTCTTGGACAGCATCCATCGCAGGGAAATCATATCCAGAGCCCCTCCAGCCAAGTCTGTAATTTTGCACTGAGCACTGGTTGGACGCATTGTGCTGATTGCCAACAGATCCAGGCCAAGCCGACAGGCCTCTCCCTGTCTGCCTCTACCTTTTTGGAAACACTGAGTCAGGCCCATACCTGTGGATTCCAGGCCAAAGGCAGACTATCGTTTCCCCCAGTGTGGGAAATAACCCTGCCTACTTGAAAGAATTTGAACAGATGCAGGGGTGCAGTATGTTGGGAAAGAAAGACATCCTCATCACCCCTGGTACTGTTGTGGCCAGCGTACCAGAGTCTGTCAAAAAAAGATAAAGCAGGAGCAGCACAATCATCAAGGCTGTGTTTTCAAACACCACGTATTTGCGGTAAAAGTGTTTTTTTTTTGTTCTGTTTGGCAAGCAGACAGGAAATGATCAGTGGAAAGGGGACACATCTGTGCGAGTGGGGACATGGTACCAAAATTGGCATCACGGAATCACAACAGTGAGATGAGAGGCGAGCTGGGTTCTATTCAACAGACACTCGAATGTCGACTAAACAAAAAAAAACTGAAAAACAGCTCAGATTATTAGCTCCCCCCTCCAAAAAAAACGACAACAACTACAAATATTTTAGCCAACCCCAGTAGTTTTCACCACAGCTGTGACAACCCTCCGATTACTGCCAGCTCTTGATTCAGGTGATCTGGGTTTCCAAAGCCACAGGTCACGCTCTCGGGAGGGGAGGTATGCTGCTTCACAGCTCTCTCATGTCGGGCCAGTAACCCCCCCCCCCCCACAAATCCAATAAATGCCTCAGCCACAACCCCACCTAGCAACCCCACCTAGCAACACCTCATTCTACCTCCTATTTCACCACGCCATCAATGAAACCTCCGCCGCTACCACTGCAAACCACAACCCGGCTTGCGCTGAGGTGATAATGACCGTACATGGAAGTCGGAGGAATAGACCGAGTGGGCGTAGGACGGAGCATAACTCATTCCGCCCGTGACAGGCGAGCGTGCCTGTCCATGTAGAAAAAAAAAAACCATCAGCTTCAGCTGTGCCCCATCCGGGAAACGAAGAGAGAAGAGAAGTGCATTACTGGAGTTAGTGTGCCTAGCGATGAGGGACAGAGCTGGTACGCCCACCCAACTCCAAGCAGCCAGTAATGACGGGGAAGGCCCCACATACTAGCAGCAGTGGCCGAGATGACTAAACCCTGCCTCAGACACCCAGACAAACCTAGCCCTCAGCCCGCCCTCCGCTGAGCCATATAGACAGCGAAGACACAGATTGCGCAAAACAGTCTGCTTAGTCACGGCATAGTTTTGGAGGTCGGCTTTTTCAGTCTGTCAACGACGGTGAGCTGCACTATCATTCATCTGTCTGATGTGAAGCAAGCTTGATGTCTTCTTTATGTTCAGACAAAAACAAAATGACAGGGCATGACGAAAAACAGACACAGGCACACACACATACGTCGACAGGGTGTGGCCCCCTAAGCTCACTTTACACTTCAACGTCATGCTTCAAACATAGTTCTCTCAGAGAATACAGTAGAAATACACAGTATTGACGGTTCATCCATCTACAGTATATAGATGTGTTGATGACTTGAAATGTGACGGTCCAACCAGCCACATCATAGCTATTACTTCTGTCTTATTAGCTAAACGGAGACACAAACTGATTGTTATTTGTGAAACACAATGTGTGTCTATGGGGCTTTCCCATATACAGTAACACCGCGAAACATTACAACTCCTGCCTTTTTTTGAGAGTCCGTTTGCCACATCTCCCCAACTTGTAACCATCTGTTTTAGTCACAACTGTAACCATGATGAATAATACAACGTCAGGTAAAAGCTGTCTTTTGCCGTGCTAAACCTTACGTTGCTTCCACCCCTAATCAGTTGAACAGCGTCAGAAAGGGCAGCCTTCCCTTTCAAATGGCTGTGATGTGCTACCTGCTAAAAACAATAACCTCACTCAGGTTGCTTAGCCAAACCCAGAGCTGACTAGAGAGTCTCTCTCTCTCTCTCTCTCTCTCTCTCTCTCTCTCTCTCTCTCTCTCTCTCTCTCTCTCTCTCTCTCTCTCTCTCTCTCTCTCTCTCTCTCTCTCTCTCTCTCTCTCTCTCTCTCTCTCTCTCTCTCTCTCTCTCTCTCTCTCTCTCTCTCTCTCTCTCTCTCTCTCTCTCTCTCTCTCTCTCTCTCTCTCCTACAAAGACCAGTCAGACAGTGTCCTTTTGTGATTGGCCATAATTCGCTGGGCACAAATCGGCTTCAGTTTGCCGTGAGAGGCGCAACACCACTGTAATACCCAGCAGATAACCAGGTTAGCTCCTTTTCCCTAGAAAGCAGCCCCCTAAATCCTCTTCAACACTGTGCTGTGTGGGATCAGAATCACAATCAAAAACGAGAGTGTTTGAAGGTAGCCGTCCCACCTCTCAGCTGGTGGGATATTGGCTAAGCTGTACCGTCCACAACAGTACGACCCTTAACCCAGGAAATAGAGCCACAGGAGGTTCTGTCTGCTGATGTAGAAGGATGTGGTCTGTTTGCTGTTGTTTTGTATTCAGTACCTGAACTGCCCGTGGTTAAACTAATTCCCCCAGACCGCAGCTCTCAGGAAAAGAACTGATCTCTCAACACAATAGCTGAAATGATTCTACTGCTACACATGTCAGGGAAATAATTCATGGGGGAATTATAAATGTAGTATTTTTTGGTATTCTGACAATACTAGTAAGTGCATGTGTGACTGTGTGAATATGAATCTGTTCTCACATTTTGACATAGTGCCAGAGCCCAGGGTCCCTATCATTATGAGTTACATTGGCATCATTATTTCATGGTAATTATCCCTCAGAACGTTATTCAGTCACCTTGGTCATTTGGTTACTAACTCTTGGACTTTGTAATGACTCTTTCCTCTCCCCTCAATCTCTGACATAAAGCAATATATCGACACTATCAGTGTGGTAGCCTATGGCACTGTAACGGAATTCTTCGTCCTCCTCCTCTAACGAGGAGTGTGAAATGTCGGACCAATGCGCAGCGTGGTATGTGTTCATGATGATTTATTTTGCTGAACACTGAAAATACAAAAGAACAACGTGAAAATAAACGAAAAACGAAACAGTCCTGTTAAGGTGCGTAAAACACTAAAACAGAAAATAATCACAAAACACAGGTGGGAAAAGTATGATTCTCAATCAGAGACAACAAACGACACCTGCCTCTGATTGAGAACCATACCAGGCCAAACACATAAACACAACATAGAAAAAAAGAACATAGACTACCCACCCCATCTCACGCCCTGACCATCCTAACACAAAGACATAACAAAGGAACTAAGGTCAGAACATGACAGGCACTTTGAATAGAAATACAAGGAAGTCTCTAGTATTGAATGACAAACGTTATAAAAGCTACAAATCAAAATTTGACTCAAGGCTGAGAAACATTTTTTTTGTCGAGGACAGACCAGCTATATTTATGAAGTCGGATTTTAGTACCCGCAGAAAAGCAGGACAACTTTTTGTAATTGTTCCATTAGCTGCGTAATGTTTTCTGATTTGGGGACCAAAGCGAGACATTTGAATGGCTTTATGATTAAGTTATTGATAGTTGCTTCAAATGACACACCCAAGGAATGGTCCAATGAAACTCGGGCAGATGAATCCGTTTCTCTGGTTGTATGAAAGGAGGAACACGGCCAGCGGAAGGTATTGAAATGAAACAGGGGAATAGAAAGGCTGGCAAAGGTCTTTGAAGTCTGATTAAAGTTTGAAGCTTGGCTAGATACAACAAAAAAAAACAATCTTACTCCAAATTTTCTCTCGGGAATTGTATTTTATTTCTCTCAAAGAGAAGGCAGGTGCAGTATGAACACAAGTTTCTTTCACGGGGGGGGGACGACATTCCCTAATCTAGTACAAATGAAATCGCACTCTAGTCAAATAAAATTCTCACTCTTCCAACTGGAACTAATCAGTAGTCAATGCCTTGAATCACAATCTCATTGTGATGCTTCTTAGGGCGTTTTCACATGTGATTCTGAGCTATAGTTCAAATCAGAGTGTGATTATTTGCTTACATTGGTTGGTTGGTATCACATTGCCACAGTTTAAACAAACTAAACTGCCTAGACAAAACGTTGTGTCCATGAAAAGTCCATTTTGATTATTGGAGAAAAATACTCACGTTAAATCCATCTATGATCATCATGTAGCATCACTTACGTGTCCTAATCGGCATGTTATTTTCGCTTTGGTCTTCCAACAACGCGCGGGAGGGAAACAACGCAATAGACGCTCTAACTGCATCACGCAGTCAACACGATATATTCAGTTGCCTTTAACCCCTGTATAGGGGTTGTTTCCGAGATATCAAGTTATGATAATGTGTGCATTTAATCAAACGCTCGCAGTCAAACAACAAATAATACTCTTCGAATCTAGTTCTTTTCCGTGTGTTTGGTCCGCGCCGAGGTTAGGAGCGAACCCCAGTGGGTTGTTTGACGCTCCTGATTCTGGACAGAGTGTTCACACCAGTCCGAACTAACCGAACTAAGGGGGCAAACGCATTCATATCCATATCCCACGCACTCTCCATTTTGCATCAATGTGGATTTAGGACAGGCGATGAGGGGTAAGGGGG